>NW_027363830.1:0-436266 GCF_046119375.1 Phyllobates terribilis | reverse complement strand
GTAACGATCTCATGTCTTTTGGTCTTTCTCATTTTGTCTAGAATTTGACGTTTGGACGCCATTTTTGAGGCGTCAGTGTCAATGTCCGGTAGTATAAAGTCTTTTCGCCCTAAAGCGAACAATAGTACCTGCTCTTCATTTATTCCTCTCTTCTCTCTGAGAACCCGATCTCTTTGGGCTCTTCTGTAATTATCCATTTTAAAATCAATTTTTGCTTCGTTTGTCACGAAAAACAAAAGGGGCTGCCTCACCCTTGGGAGTCTGTAAGGCAGTGGTTTCCCTTAGGACGGAACACTGGGATATAGAATGCAGTGATGTCATCACATCACTTGTGACATCATTTTTATTCTAATGTCACAATGATAGATAGATAGATATCAAATTTGAAGGATGGGGAACCAAACTTTTGCAGATGTATACATACAGTATACAGATATATACGGGGTGCACAATTTGTATTTTTAATGATTAATTTTAGTATTGAACAACTACAGTGCTGCTGGTTAATCATAAAGGTTAATAAAATCCGAAACCTGAATATTTACAAAAATAAAAGTGAGGTTTTGTCTTTCTTAGGCCACATTCACACATTCGGTATTTGGTCAGTATTTTGCATCAGTATCTGTAAGCCAAAACCAGGAGTGGAAGAATCAGAGTTAAAGTATAATAGAAACACGTGACTACTTCTGTATTTATCACCCACTCCTGGTTTTAACTTACAAATACTGATGTAAAATACTGACCAAATACTGAATGTGTGAATGTGGCCTTAGGGGAATATCTCTGTGTGCAGAACTGTTAATCAAAGAAATCAAAATGTTAAAAAATACATTTCTGACATTTAAAAAAATATATCTGTGATCATGACGGTGTATGGCACAAATCGTTCTCCTGAAACCATCCCTCATATTAATTATTTTCTTTCTCCCCAAGCAGTGTCTCATACCACTTAACTTATAATAAATGATACACAGGAGACTTTTTTTTTGGATATAATTTGCCATATCGGCCATTTATTAACAAACAACAATAACCAATGAAAGAATTGGCGGAGGTCCTTGGGGCTACAAGATCCGGCACATGTAGAACAAAGCATTTTTCCATAGAATTATTTTACTCTCAGCCGTAACCCCAAACTCAAGGGCACCACACCACAATCAATGGTAAAGGAAACACCACCACTGGCTCCCAGGGTACACCCCTGTCCAGAGCCCCACTAAGTGCCAGATCAGCCAATTAGTAATTCCATCCTGAAAGGAACCATCTCTGTAAATTCCCACCCATAAAAAATTCCACCAACCCCAAAGACCCCCCCTACTGCCCCAGCCACTGTGACTCGCAGTAACAATTTATAACCTTCATCATAAGCCCGAGCCATAAAACATAACAATATACAGTACAGACCAAAAGTTTGGACACACCTTCTTATTTAAAGATTTTTCTGTATTTTCATGACTGTGAAAATTGTACATTCACACTGAAGGCATCAAAACTATGAATTAACACATGTGGAATTAAATAGTTAACAAAAAAGTGTGGAACAACTGAAAATATATCTTATATTCTAGGTTCTTCAAAGTAGCCACCTTTTGCTTTGATGACTGCTTTGCACACTCTTGGCATTCTCTTGATGAGCTTCAAGAGGTAGTCACCGGAAATGGTCTTCCAACAATCTTGAAGGAGTTCCCAGAGATGCTTAGCACTTGTTGGCCCTTTTGCCTTCACTCTGCGGTCCAGCTCACCCCAAATCATCTCGATTGGGTACAGGTCTGGTGACTGCGGAGGCCAGGTCATCTGGCGTAGCAACCCATCACTCTCCTTCTTGGTCAAATAGCCCTTACACAGTCTGGAGGTGTGTTTGGGGTCATTGTCCTGTTGAAAAATAAATGATGGTCCAACTAAACGCAAACCGGATGGAATAGCATGCCGCTGTAAGACGCTGTGGTAGCCATGCTGGTTCACTATGCCTTCAATTTTGAATAAATCCCCAACAGTGTCACCAACAAAGCACCCCCACACCATCACACCTCCTCCTCCATGCTTCACGGTGGGAACCAGGCATGTAGAGTCCATCCGTTCACCTTTCCACTGGTCTAATGTCCATTCCTTGTGTTCTTTAGCCCAAACAAGTCTCTTCTGCTTGTTGCCTGTCCTTAGCAGTGGTTTCCTAGCAGCTATTTTACCATGGAGGCCTGCTGTACAAAGTCTCCTCTTAACAGTTGTTGTAGAGATGTGTCTGCTGCTAGAACTCTGTATGGCATTGACCTGGTCTCTAATCTGAGCTGCTGTTAACCGGAGATTTCTGAGGCTGGTGACTCGGATAAACTTATCCTCAGAAGCAGAGGTGACTCTTGGTCTTCCTTTCCTGGGGCGGTCCTCATGTGAGCCAGTTTCTTTGTAGCGCTTGATGGTTACTGCAGCTGCACTTGGGGACACTTTCTAAGTTTTCCCAATTTTTCGCACTGACTGACCTTCATTTTTTAAAGTAATGATGGCCACTCATTTTTCTTTACTTAGCTGCTTTTTTCTTGCCATAATACAAATTCTTACAGTCTATTCAGTAGGACTATCAGCTGTGTCTCCACCTGACTTCTGCACAACACAACTGATCGTCCCAACCCCATTTATAAGGCAAGAAATCCCACTTATTAAACCTGACAGGGGACATCTGTGAAGTGAAAACCATTTCCAGTGACTACCTCTTGAAGCTCATCAAGAGAATGCCAAGAGTATGCAAAGCAGTCATCAAAGCAAAAGGTGGCTACTTTGAAGAACCTAGAATATAAGACATATTTTCAGTTGTTTCACACTTTTTTGTTAAGTATATAATTCCACATGTGTTATTTCATAGTTTTGATGTCTTCAGTGTGAATGTACAATTTTCATCGTCATGAAAATACAGTAAAATCTTTAAATGAGAAGGTGTGTCCAAACTTTTGGTCTGTACTATATATTTCCATTAGATATCTGTAAATTCCCTGAAAAAAGAGGGTGTGCAGGTGAGACTTTTCCCATTGCTGTCCCCACAGGAATGGCCCCTTTTTCCACACTTTTCCTTTTATACTCCCTTTTACTATCCCCTCCCACTCCCTATTGATCCAATCCCATAGACCCCATTCAAACTTTATTTTTCTCTCCTGGCCCAATCACCGTCATGTGGGCCTCTGCTTATAAGTACGGCTCTGGCCCCTTTAATATAGCCGCCCTTCTGTTCACTACCTGTCATAAGCCGCTCATCCATGGAGTCTGTTGCAATCATCCTTTTCGGTAACACCAACCACAGCCTCCCAGACCCCGGCATTGGATGCATTGATACATAATGATTTAAAGATTCACAATTGGATTCAGGTCTGGGCATGAGTGGACACAGACAATTCCACCTGTTTTGGAAGTGGTAGTGGCCCCTCTTACCTTTTGGACCCCTGTGTAGCTACACAAGTTGTACCAGGTTTGCACCTGGGTCTGGGGAAAGTGAGCTCATCAATGCTTTCATCATCCAGGAACTGCCTTCCCAGTATGGCACATGAGGAAGGGTATTGTCCTGCACTAGGAGGAACCAACGGTCCACTGCACCACGGTAAGGTCTGACATTGGCTCTAAGGATTTCATCCGTGTACCTAACAGCAGTCAGGTTGCCTTTGGCTATCACATGGTGCCCATCATGCTGGGTGACGGTGCAGACTGAATAACATTCACCACGGCGTCTCCAGACTTTCACATCTATCACTTGCTCAATGTGAACCTGCTATCACCTGTACAGAGAACGTAGGACCTGACAATTCTGGTGTTCTCAGGTGTATGCCAATTGAGTTGCAAGGTGCTGAGCTGTGAGTAAGGTCCTATTACAGGACGTGGGGCCCTCATACCGCCCTCATGGAGTCTGTTTCTGACAATTTTGGGTGTAACGTGCTTCTGGTTATGTTGTAGGGCCTTTGCAGTCCTCCTGTTCATCCTTACACAAAGGAGCAGATATTGGTCCTGATGTTCAGTTGATGCTCTTCTACAGTTCTGCTCCATAAATTTAGAAGCTGCTTAAGAGGTGCACGTGTGTGGGGTGCATGTGTAGCGCCCCTGAGGGTTCGGTCGCCAAAGAGGTACTGCATCTCACCCAGAAGTGTGGTATCTCACCCTCAGGCAAGGAAGGAGTACAGCTCAGGACCCTAACATCTGCATTCATTACACCACATTTCAGAGGGCAGGGCGAGATTGCTCCTACAGGAGAGCACAATCCCTGGACCCTGGCTGGAGTGGGGGGGGTGCCTAGTAAGGGGGAACCATGTAGTGGGTGTGGGTGGAGGACGTAGTTAAGGGGAGCACATAGAAGAAAGATATAAAATAGTGAAGCCATCTTAGAAAGTCAGTTCAGTCAGAGGAGGAGAGTGGAAGGTGCAGGGGCTCTGTAGGAGCTCTGTTCCAGAGACGGGCCTAATCAGTGAGGCCCAAGGTTGAGGAGAAGAAGAGAAGAGAGTAGATGGAGCAGATAGGCTCCAGGAACAGAAGAGAGGACCCCAGGGGTACGGGCAATGCGAGAAGCCACCCGTGCGCCCGAATCTACCGGGAGGTGGAGGGGTCAGGCTGCACACAGGGAACCGGTCCCTCAACTAGTAGAAGATTGCACATCTCAGCTAGAAACCGGAGGCTGCAGAACTTTATGTCCTGTAGCCAACATTCCATACCAGTCTCAGCAGGAAGGTAGCTATATAGGACCCAGGGGATGGAGCAGACGTTGCCCGCCAAGGCCCGCAGGTACTAGACTGGCACACTTGGTATGAGGTTCAGGGAGACAGCCAGAGAGAAGACACAGAAGGGGGTCCTGCTGTGTACTCCGGAGCTATCTGAGGGTGGACTGAGCCCCTCACTGAGTAAGCGCAGCACGACGAGGGAGATTGCTTTGGCGCCTGTAATCTGGACTGCAACAACTGTGAGTAAAGACCATGGGACTGCACTATCTTGTCTCTGTGTTTCTTGCTGCGCCATCAACCCCTGCACTTCAACGCCCAGCACAACCTGCAACATCATCTACACTGCCCTGGAGCTAGCTCTTCCTGTGGAGAGCCACACCATCCCTGCTGCAGTAACATCAGCTTCAGAGGACTGCTCTGCAGCGGCGGCTCCCGTTAGACGCATTCCACAGGTGGCATCATGAACTCTATAAAAACTCTATAAATCCCCTATACATAACCCCTTTTATTGACCGCTCTGGGTCACGGACCGGGTCACCGCCACTGAGATATTCCTCCAGCATCTACCGGCCCGGCACCGGGTACCCCACGACCCAGGGGGCGCGTCACATGCACGTGTCTTGCGCTGAATGTCATCGGCGCCAAGTGTGGGCAGTTATTACATTTGGCAGTTAGTCATTGCAGGAGTCAGGTAACCACACTTTTTACCCTCTTTAAATATGCACTGAAAGATAGTACACATTCACAATAAGCAATGTTTCTATGTGTTTTCACTCTCTCCCCTATAGTCCTCTACTTTCTACTAACCCCCCTAATACCTACACCTCGTAATGAACTGTTCATCTCTCCCTCCATCCTACCCCTTCAATTCACCTCCTCTTCAGAATTCTTCTTTAATATTCAATCCTCTGTCTCCAAACACAGACAGCCACTTCATGCTCTCTCATGCTCCCACCTACTAACATTTTCTCTTCTCCTCGTCACTGCTGGCGATATCTCTCCAAATCCTGGCTTTCCTCACCACATCCCCACAGTCACTTCTACCTCCTACCCACAACCTACCACAAATTTCCATAACCTCTCTAACCTTATACCCATCCGTCCAGCCCCCGCTTCCCCAGTCCCACTAACAGGAGCTCTCTGGACGCTCGCTCTGTCTGCTACAAACTTTCCTACATCCATGATCTTTTCATTACTAACAAACTCTCCTTCCTCGGCATCACAGAAACCTGGCTCACCCCCTCTGACACAGGTTCTCCAGCTGCACTTTCCTATGGTGGATCCCATCTTTCCCACACTCCAGCGGCAAGCATGGCGGAGGAATTGGTATCCTCCTGTCAGATAACTGCTCCTTCTCCCCAATTCCACTGTCGCCCTCTGTTACTTTCCCCTCTTTCGAGGCGCACTGTTTACACATCTACTCCCCCTCCAACCTCCAACTGGCTGTCATTTCCAGGGCCAGCCACCAATTTCTTCGACCACTTCACCATCTGGCTGCTTCACTTCCTTTCCGCTGACATCCCCACTATCATCATGGGTGAATTCAACATCCCCATTGACACTTCCCACTCATCTGTCTCTAAGCTTCTATCCCTCACTTCCTCCTTCCTCCTCAATGGTCTTCCGCAGCCACCCAAAAAGATGGCCACACACTGAACCTCATCTTCATCCACCTCTGTTCCTTATCTAACCTCTCCAACTCACCTCTCCCTCTATCTGACCACAACCTACTAACATTCTCTTCCCTCTCCTCTCCAGGTGCACAATCCCCACTTGACAAACTTGCATACCCTTGCAGAAATCTCAAACACCTTGACCTACACTCACTCTCTTAATCCCTTCTCCCTCTTACAGACATAAGTTCCTTACACAATGCAGATGCTGCTGCTGCTTCATATAGCACCACAACAGCTACAGCTCTAAATTCGGTCACCCCCCTTACATATAACAAAGCTCGCACAATCATCAGGCAACCCTGGCACACCAGCCTGAAAAGAACTGAGACTGACCTCCAGGGTTGCTGAGCAGAAATGGGAAAAGTCCCACTCCAACGAGCACTCTATCGCATTCAAACAGTCCTTCACTACTTTCAAGTCCACACTCACTGCAGCAAAACAAACCTACTTCTCATGTCTCATAACTTCCCTGTCACACAACCTTAAACAGCTATTCAACACTTTCAATTCTCTCCTCCGCCCCCCATCGCCTCCTCCCTCTACTTTCATCTCAGCCGAGGACTTTGCCTCATTCTTCAAGCAGAAGATTGATACTATCAGACAAAGCTTTTTCCTAAAGTCCCCACAGCCCCTCCTCATATCTACTCAATCCTCCTCCTCCAAAACCAGCTTCTCCGCCAGTTCGGAAGATCAACTTTCCTCCTTACTCTCTAAGTCACACCTCACCACCTGTGAACTTGACCCTATCCCATTCCACCTCATACCTAACCTTACAGTATTCATCCCAACTCTAACCCACCTCTTCAACCTGTCACTAACAACTGGTGTCTTCCCCTCATGTTTCAAACATGCCTCCATCACACCCATCCTCAAAAAACCCTCCCTTGACCCATCCTCTCTGACTAGCTATCGCCCCATATCACTTCTCCCCTATGCCTCAAAACTACTGGAACAACACGTCCATTTTGAACTGTCCTCCCACCTCTCCTCCTGCTCCCTCTTTGACCGCTTACAATCTGGCTTCCAACCGCACTATTCTACTGAAACTACCCTGACTAAAGTCACCAACGACCTACTAACCGCCAAATCCAAGCGACACTATTCTGTCCTTCTCCTCCTGGAACTGTCATCTGCCCTTGACACAGTGGACCATTCCCTATTACTACAGACTCTCTCATCTCTTGGTATCAAAGACTTGGCCCTATCTTGGATCTAGTCATACTTAACAGACAGAACCTTCAGTGTTTCTCACTCACACACCACCTCCTCATCTCGCACCCTATCTGTCGGTGTTCCCCAAGGTTCAGTCATAGGACCCCTGCTCTTCTCCATCTACACCCTCGGCCTGGGACAGCTCATAGAGTCCCACGGCTTTCAATATCATCTCTATGCTAACGACACACAGATGTACCTCTCTGGACCTGGTATCACCTCCTTACTAACCAGAACCCCACAATGTCTGTTCGCTATCTCATCCTTCTTCTCTGCTAGATTTCTAAAACTTAACATGGATAAAACAGAATTCATCATCTTTCCCCCATTTCACTCAGCCCCCCCCATCTGACTTTGGTGCCACAGACCCATATGGGTGCATGGATGGACTTCTCCACAAGAGGCCCTCACTACATTCACACACCTCCACCTTCCACCTCATACCAGCAGAGGGAGCCCTGATAGGGACATATAAAGGGAAGGTGGAGCCAGGCAGCTCAGTTGGTTAGTCAGAGTTAGTTAGTCAGAGTCAGTCTGAGTTTAGTCAGTGCTCAGAGCAGAACAGAGCAGTCAGACAGAGAGAGTCTGAGAGCGTGCCGATGCTCAGAGAGCGGTGAAGACGCAGCACGTCATCTGCCGAGTAGTGACGTCCCCGAGTGTGGCCGACGGCGAGGAGGAAAGGAGAGTGGAACCAAGGGGGCAGAGGAGCATAGTAAGCTCACCCCGTTATACATACCGGACTCCGGGTCCGTGCCTACAGGGACCCTTTACACCCAGTAGGGTCAACCAGAATCCCAGGAGGACTACAAGTCCCTGGCAAAACTTGAAAGCTAGACACACACAGGACCAGGAACCACGAAGGCCCCGACGTCCAGGGAAAGTGGTTACCAACCGGAGGTCCTACTTCTGAGCAACAGGTGAAGTAACACATAATCTAGGCCCAGTTGCAGGCTGGCCAGGAGCATACACAGAGGCAAACACGGATCAGGAGGCCGCCTTATACCCGCTCACTGGGGCGAAGTCCTGAAGTGCACCTATCCTATGGAGTACCCTGGACCATACCTAACAATTGCATGAGTAAAGGTAACGAAGCAAATTCCCTGTTTCTGTCCGTTACTCCTACTGCGCCATCGTTCCCCCTGCACCACAACGCCCAGCGCAACCTGCATCGTTTACACTGCCCTGAGGCCTGCTCCACCTGTGGGGAGCCGTTCCATCTCTAGTTGCCCTAACATCTGCCTCAGAGGACTGTTGCAGTGCTGGTGATCCTCACCAGGTACCACAGGTGGCATTGTGGCGCCCCTGAGGGTTCGGTCGCCACAGAGATACTGCACCTCACCCAGAGGTGTGGTGTCTTCCTTCTCTCAGGTAAGATAGGTGTGCTGCACGGAACCCCAAACACCCACATCCAACACTACACCACTCCAGGCCAGCAGGAGGAGCAAGACGCAATGTAGTTTCTGCTGAGCCCCGACCCTGGCTGGAGTAGGGGGGAATCCAAAGGTAGGGGGAACCAGTAGTGGGTGTGGGTGGAGGAAGCAGATACAGGAAGCACTTATACAGTAGGTATATAATAGGAAGCCATATTTGGAGTTGAGGCCAGTTAGTGAAGACTGTCTGGAAGCAGAGGCTCAGTCAGAACTCTGTTCCTCAAGTTAGGGCTCAGGATAGAGGCCCCGGAGTGGAGCAGGGAGTAGGCTCCATTCTCCAAAAAGGATCCCAGGGGGTACGGCGCGTGCAGGACGGCACCCGTACGCCCCGCTCCTGCCAGGTGTCAGGAGGGATCGGTTTGCTTCATTCTAATCCCCAGGGGGTCAGGTTGGTCCCGGATCCGACGTACAGGAAGGACTTCAGCATACCCCAGCGGGATTGAGAGTGGGCAGCGTAGGGCAGCGGTGAGAAGGACCAAGTGTAAAGATGGTCAAAGTAGGAACACGAGAAAGTTGGGTTCTGCCAGGCACTCCTAAGCTGCTTGAGGAAGGACTGAACCCCTGCCTGGTGAACGCAGCGCGACGCAGGAGGCCTTTACCTGTAAAGTTCACTTGTGAATTGCCTAAGAACTGTAAGTAAGACCTTGGACGACTGCATCGAACAGCCTCTGTCTGTTTCTTCACCGGCCCCATTTTCCATCACCGCACTACAACGCCCAGTGCACCATTCATCTATTTACACTGCCCTGAGGCCCGCTCCGCCTCTGGGGAGCTGTACCATCTTTAGCTGCCTTGACATCTGTCTCAGAGGACCTTCACCAGACACCACAGGTGGCGTCACGAACTCTCTGAACTTCTACTAATAATTGATACCCCTTTGAGCACTGACCGCCCTGGGCCAGCCACCGTGATAACCCTGGCGATCAGCTGCAGGCCCGGCTGCCGAGTACCCCATGGCCCTGGGGGCGAGTCATATCCATCAAAATCAATGGCTGTCCACTTTCCCCAGTCCCATAAGCTCACTGCCTCAGGGTAACCCTGGACTCTAACCTCTCCTTCAAACCACATATCAAAGCCCTTTCCTCTTCCTGCCGACTCCAACTCAAAAACATCTCCCGGATCCGCATATTCCTCAACCATGAATCTGCAAAAACACTAGTGCATGCCCTCATCATCTCCCGCCTCGACTACTACAAAATCCTGCTCTGTGGCCTCCCCGCTAACACTCCCGTACCCCTCCAATCTATCCTAAACTCTGCTGCCCGACTAATCCACCTGCCTCCCGCCTACTCCCCAGCCTCTCCTCTCTGTCAAATGCTTCACTGACTCCTCATTGCCCAGAGACTCCAGTTCAAAACCCTAACCATGGCATACAAAGCCATCCACAACCTTTCTCCTCCATACTTCTGTGACCTAGTCTCCCGGTACACACCTACACGCAACCTACGATCCTCACAAGATCTCCTTCTCTACTCCCCTCTTATCTTTTCTTCTCACAATCGCATACAAGATTTCTCCCGTGTATCCCCCCTACTCTGGAACTCTCTACCCCAAAGCATCAGACTCTTGCCTACTGAGGAAACCTTCTAAAGGAACCTGAAAACCCACCTCTTCCGAAAAGCCTACAACCTGCAGTAATCATTGCTCCACCACACCGCTGCATGACCAGCTCTACCCTCACCTACTGTATCCTCACCCATCCCTTGAAGATTGTGAGACATCACAGGTAGGGTCCTCTCTCCTCCAGTACCAGTTTGCCATTGCGTTTTTGTTCAAGATTTTTGCAATTGTGTTTGCTATGTATACCCCCTTTTTCACATGAAAAGTGCCAAATAATAATAATAATGTGCCACAGACAGTGTCCTGGAATCTCCTCCATGCTCTGGAGACTGTGCTGAAAGACATGGCAAACCTCTTTGTTATCCTTTAGGCACTGGACAACCTGTGCAACCTGAATGGGCTGCAGATACCGCCTTATGATAGCAGTATTTACAAGAACTCATGCAAAATGCAAAACTAGATACTATAATACCATTCCCTTTTTGGGGGCTGTCTTATTTTTGTCTCTCTGCTTCAAATTTCACAAAAAATTGGATTTTCCAGAACCCAAATTTTTGAAATTCAATGCTCATTAGGCATCAAGAGACATCATGACATCACTGGGTGACGCTCAACAGGACGTCATTTAAGTCCCAGTGAGCACTGGAGGTTCTGAAGAGTGAAGTCAGATGGGAGAAAGGGAGTAAGCGAGCCAGCGGAGGACTGGGCAGAGACAGGAGAGGTGCAACATAAGTATATTGTTCTTCTTTTATAACCTGTCTGTTTATTGTGCCCTGCATTCTGGAGAGACCTCAGAGAGAAATAGAAAGATTTTGTTACATGCACACCGCTAGGTTTAGATAGGGGCGAGACAGGTTTCATGAATTCTTTGGAATCCTTGGGGAACTGTTTACTCAGGGCGACCATAGACCATGTGCTGCAGCTTCTCTCAGTCATACAGGGGTACTTGCCTTCATGCACAGACATGTAACTGGATTCACTTGCTGACCAGACACATTTGACACGAGTCCTCATGAACAGTTAAACAGTTGCATTTAATGAAGCCGCATGTGACGCGCCCCCTGGGCCTTGGGGTACCCGGTGCCGGGCCGGTAGATGCTGGGGGATGTCATAGTGGTGGTGACTCGGTCCGTGACCCAGGGTGGTCAATAAAAGGGGTTTATTTATAGGGGATTTATAGTGTTTGTATAAAGTTTGTGACGCCACCTGTGGTATGCGGCTACAGGGAGCCGCCGCTGCGGAGCAGGTCCTCTGGAGCTGATGTTAGTGCAGCAGTGATGGTGTGGCTCTCCACGGGTAGAGCTTAGCTCCAGGGCAGTGTGGATGTTATAGGTGGTGCTGGGCATTGTAGTGCAGGGGTTGATGGCACAGCAATAATCAGTCCACAACTTAATGACGGTTTCCTCTTATCTTTACTGGTGGTGAGTAGACAAGCCTGGACTAGGGTACTGGCTAGAAGTGGAAGTCCGGGCAGCCTGGAAGCAAGTAAAGAATCCTCCTTGCCAGGTGAAGTTGGAGGCCTTCCCTTTCCACTAAACTCTATGGCCCTGCTGCTTGTAGCTATGCGGTGGCCCTCGTCCCTGAGTGCAACGGTTCTGTGCTCACCCGTATGGCAGGCAGCTCGGGCCTTGATGGTGCGTCGCTCCCACGTGGCGGTGCTGGGCCCTGTAGTGCTGCTGAGCCTCCGGGCGTCTGATGGGGCCAGGAGACCTGCAATCTCCTGCCCTCCGGTTTCTGCTGCTGGGCCTTCAGTGCCCCACAGCCTCGGACTCTGGTGTCCGGTTCTTCTGTGCCGGTCCTTCTGGGGTGAGCTGCCGCGCAGCTCCAGTCCCCAGCTCCTCTCTCTTCGATGTCCTGACTTCAACTCCTCACACTAAGTCTCACTAACCCCGCCTCCAGATCCCAGTTGCCAAGGGGAGGAGCTCCCCTTGCTGGTCTGGAGCCAGGAAAGTGTTGCGTGCTTAGCAAAACCTGATTAGGGGACCCCTACTTACTTCCAGGCATGGCATCACCTCTTGTGAGGGAGGCAATGCCACTGTGGCAACCGGACCCCTGGGGTGCCACACATGGCCAGTGCAATTTAAGTCTCTTGAGCAACAGGCTCCAGTACAAACAGTTTCATCTTAAAGGCACATTAACAAACAGTCTTTCTTACTAGCACAGTACATCACAGATCAAGTCTCTTTAGCAGCACACTTCTATGCCCCATAACAGTAATGATCCCACCAGCAGTCCCCGGTCCACTGTGTCATAGGCTTTAGCCTCTAGTGCAGTGAGGTACGAGGGATGGTTAGAACGCAAGGATGAGTCCAGTCCTCAGATGTGGTGTTCAATCCTTGCTTCTGCTAAACAACAGTTAACTCCTTTCTCCACTACTTTCTCTTGTAGATACCACTAGCAATTAAAAGGCAGTCACAGTGGGAGAGTCCCAGAACCCTCATCAGCCTGGTGAAGAGGTCTGTATCTTTTAAAGGGTTTGTCCACTACTTTCATATTGATGCCTTATCTGTAGAATAGGGCATCAATGTATGATCGTCTGGGGTCCTGCACCCGACACCCCTGCCGATCGGCTGTTATTGGTGGCGGCAGCCGCCGGCAGGAAGTGCTTACCTGGCCATCAAGTTACAGTGGCCAGTGCTTGTTACTGCACATCTGCCTCCTATTCAATTCAATGGGAGGTGGATGTGCAGTATCCCGCGGCGGCCACTACAGATGGACGGCCAAGCACCGCAGGTAAGCACTTCTGGCCGGCGGCGGCACCGATGACAGCTGATCAGCAGGGGTGCCGGGTACGGCATCACGGCCGATCATACATTGATGACCTATCTTTTGGATAGGGCATCAATGTGAAAGTAGTGGACAACTTCTTTAAGCTCGCTCTCCAGCTCAGAACTGACACTACCCAGTCTCACTGGGGCAGGCCTGACCACTCCCCTTAGCTGCACCCTGTTAACCCCCCTAGTTGCTGGATGCTTAAAGCGCACCTGCTAGCAGGATTGTGCTTAGTAAATTACATAGACTGACAGGTGGACTCCGTTACACTGAGTAAAATGATACCTTTCATGATGAAATCCGTCCAGCGGTTCTTTTATAATCTTTATTTTCAGTTCTGCCATAATGATATGCATGTGCTCTAGTGCTCTCATTATGTATTCATGTATTCCTATCTCTGGCCTCTGACAGGTCACTGTGCTTTCAGTGACCTGCCTACTATTTTAAATACTGACTGTGTAATTTCCCTGCCCATGTGAAATTTACATATCCCAAAATAGCCGCCCGATGCCCGCGCAGTAGCATCTTTCGGTTGCCGAGAGATGCTACTTAGCACATGCGGCGCCATATTTCTGCACCCACGCTCTTTTTCCAAAAGCAAAATGGTGCTTGTGCGTGCGCAGTAGTATCTCTTGGCAACCGAAAGTTGCTACAGCGCATGCGTGGGTGTTGGGCGGACATTTTGGGATATGTAGATTTCACATGGGCAGAGAAATTACACAGCCAGTATTTAAAATAGTAGGCAGGTCATTGAAAGCACAGAGACTTGTCAGAGGCCAGAGATAGGAATACATGAATACAGAAGCAGAGCACCAGAGCACATGCATATCATTATGGCAGAACTGAAACTAAAGATTATAAAAGAACCACTGGACGGATTTCATAATCAAACGTATCATTGGCACCCACCTGACAGTGTATGTAGTTTACTAAGCACAATTCTGCTGACAGGTACGCTTATCAACACCTTATGTAATATCTACCTGTCACACTCTTCCCTCCTTTTTGAATGTCGTCCTCGACATTTGCCTTCTACCTGATTACCTTAACCAGCCTCTTGGAGTTGTGGTAGTTCTCCCCTAACTATCCTCAGATAGTGTTCCCCCAATACTGCCTCTTTACTTAAAGGTGAGTTGGTAGTTAGGCACTATGGACCCCTTTAAGCAATTTACACATACAGCACACTTACCCTATCTACATCTCTTGTCAATCGGTCTCCTGCAAGAAATACACAGATTTAACCACAATTTTAACCGACAACTATTCTTCAGCTGGAGCTTTTTGCTCGTCTTCAACCGGCTCTCCCTAACTACCACTAAACATTTTTCAAATTCAAGTGCAAAAATGTTAAATATAGCATAGTCTTTGTAAAATATTTGGCATGAAATAGAACACATATATTCAACACAACCCATTTTCTTGAGAGAGTGTGCCACTTTAAGAACACAGTCCTTTGTTTCTTAAGGCACGGGGTCCTCGGTCCTTCTAGGTAAGGACCCTGGAACAGGCAAGGGAGACAGTCCTTTAAAACGGGGGCAGAAACAATGTCCGTTTCTTGTAAACATCTAAGGCACAGTCCATAAAGTGAAATTTGGAAAACAGTTCCTGAACAGTATACGGCACAGTCCATAAGTTGAGAGTGAAGACTCCCCAACTCGCTTGAGGTGCCTGCATATCCAGCAGAAAAGGACACAACAGGTGCAAATAAAAAAAATAAGGCAAAACCAAAAATAAATATCAACTTGTCCAGCTACTACCGTAGTTTTTAATATACCATAGACCTATCCGGCCTTAACAGGAAAGCAGTAGCGGTCCTTCTACTGTGGTCACAGTCTCTGGTGGCTTTACCAGCCTTCAAGGAAAGAACACGTCACATTACCTAGGCAGAGATGAGGAACTATCACTGGAACACGGCGTGCAACCAACACAACTCGGTGATTTTTTTTTCTTTTTGAGAGAGAGCAACACTGTCCTAGTCCTTTTTATTCTTTGGTTGGCACCAGTCCACAGTAAATGGACACTGCGCTGCATTGATAGTGGGAAGTTGAACTGATGCTGGGAGGGGTTCCTCTCTTGCCACCCCAGCAGAAGTGGCCCCCTCCTTGGTTGTGGCCTGTGGGACAGGTTTGCTCTCCCAGTTGGGACGAATCCTGAAGCGGGGCCCAGTAGAGATGGGGAAGAATCCTCTCATTTGACACGAAGCTCTTGGTTCTTCTGCATCTGCCCAATCCTCGGGGTGGTACTACTCCATTTCAACTATGCGGGAGACTGAAATGGTGTACCAGCCCCGAGGTCCCCACATCTTTAAGAATCTGACCTTGTCTCCTGGCCAGAGACTCCGGGTCCGTCCTAGGGCATAATCCCTCTCCACCGACCTCCTGTTGACAAATATGTCCAGGCGAAGCCAAATCCCTTTAGCTGATAAAAATTTATGACCGTACCTCTGATCATCCGATCCTCCAGGCAGTCCCTTCCCGGGTACTCTCTCCACTCCTGGGCACACTCCTCCATCCGTCCCTTCTCCTGGATGATCTTTTCTTTCCATGCAGCCAGGCGTTGTTGGAAGTTGTATTCTTCCTGTTCTTCTTTGGAGATGATGGGCACAGGAACAGACCTTTCAGCCTGGCCAGGCTGAGCAATAACATCGGCAGGTGGTGGGATAGGTGCCCCCGGTGGAGTAGGTGGTAGGGTAGGTACTGGTTTCCTGGTGTTGATAGGCAAGGGGAACGCATATGACTCCTGTTTCCTCCAGGCCCCCATCCTTTCACCTCCTCTGGCTATCCAGGCTATATCATGTATTTCCCGGATCCATCCCCTCACTCCCCCATACTTGAGATTCACACAGTAGGCCCTAGGGGGTGAGAATGGACCCCGTGGAGGTGGCAGTTTGGTCATCCACTGCTCTCCAGGTAATGCTAACAGAGAGTAATCCAACTCCTCTTCCTCCGCTGGCGGCTTTACGACCGGTCCCTGCTTGGTGGTGACCATCATATGGGTATGGAATGAGGCCGGGGGTTCCCTCACCCTTGCGCTGGGTGAGTGGCGGTCCCCGAGCGGATCATCACTACTGGTATCAGTTGGAGAGCGGGGGCTAGTGACTCACCGGCAGGAACACAGAGCACCGCCATCTTCCTTCCGGTCCCGCTGTGCACGCTGGTCCTGATCAGAAGTCCCGTCCCTCTCTCGAGAGCGGAGGTCGGCGCGGATGTCACGGCCCCAGTGGTGGCTTCCAGTGCGGTGGGCCGGGTCACGGTCAGGGTACCTGTGGGCAGCAGGTCCTCCGGTGAGTCCGGTACTGGTCGGAATGGTTCTGGAACGAGCAGCGGTCCTTCAGGTGGGTCCGGTGCTGGGCAGGATTACGCGGTGGCCTGTGGCGGGATGACAGCCGGGGCTCCGGACATCGGCTCACGGTCCACAGTTGGTGGTGGGATGGGCACAGTGTCCAACGGCAGACCTCGGGGTCCCAACTCCTGCCTTCGGGCTGCCTCCGGATTCTGATGAGGCGGTGCGGCCGTGCCCTGGCCTGGCTGGGTATTGCCCGGTACCTCGCGGTTGTGGGTGAGGTGATGAAGGGCTGCGTCCTCCCCTGCTTCTCTTCTTGCTGCAGACTGCTGGGACATAGCACACCTTCCTAGCTCCGACATACTGGCAGGCACTATGACTCGCACTCTCCTCTCCTTTTCACTCCTGACCAGAATGGAGTTCTTCTGGCCAGAAGAGCTCCAGCTCACTCTTACTCCTCCTCCTCTGGGACAGTACCTCACTGGCCATTGGTCCAACATGCTGGTGGTTGGGCTGTCTTTTCTCTGAGGCCAGCCTTCCCCAGCTTGTTCCACTGCAGGAGGTTTGGCCCTGTTTGGCACTCTTTTATCATATACTCCTACAAGATGGGATGTCCTTCTTCTTCCCCACTGTGCTTTTAACAAAAACAGACACCATTTTAACTGTACAACATGTGTCAAGTCTTGCATTTTGCAGGTGCCTGTTTCTCTGTATTTTATCTCCTTATTTCTTCCCAGTCATCACTGGCTGTCTTCCCTTTTCACTGGTATACCAGGGTTGAATTGAGGTGCTTTTGACGCGCCCCCTGGGACATATTCCTTTTTGAGGGGAATACCCGGCACCGGATCAGATGGGGGGGTTTGTAGTCTCCGAGCGGCTGTGACCCGGTCCGTGCCCAGGGTGTCAAACTCAGTTGTATGTGGCAGTCCTACAGATGTTATCAAGTTCTTAATGTCGACTACGCCACCCGTTGTATTGCGGTCACTATGGCCGCCGCTGCAGCAGGGTCCGCTGAGGCTGATGGTGTAGGTGCAGCTTGTGATGGTATAACCCCCAACGGGTGGGGTATAGCCTCAGGGGGTCAGGTGCAGAGGATGGGGGTTGTGGTGGTGCAGCATAGGTGTTAAATGAAGACAGAGTCGGGTGGTGCAGTTTAGGGTGTTTACTCACTGCTGATGTTCCGGTCACTCCAGCTTCAAGTGACCACCCGAGCCGTGCTGCGTCCACCAGGTCCTGGATCCAGCCAACCCCCAAGCGAGTCCGGAGCGTGACCCTGAGCTCTCCTTCTGTCCTTTCTCTGGCCGTCCCCACTATTGATCCACCCAGGTCCAGCTCCCTCGGGCCTTCTGTTGGGACACCCTTGGCCTTGGGTTCCCTGACCCTCCACGTGGTATGCCTTCGGGGTGGATGTGGTGGGTGGCCGTGGCAGACGCTGCCCACGGCCTCCGGTCTCTGGCTGGGGTGTGTTTTTGCCCCCACCAGCTTGGGTTCCGGTACCCTGATGCCGACTCTTCACCCGTGGATTGGATTTGGGGTCTTAGAGTCCTTTCTTCTGTTTCCCCTCTGGGTCTCTCTTTCTTCTCCTCTCTCACTCTGGCTCAGGCTTCTCTGCTCTGCTCTTCTGCTCTCCAACAGACTCTTTGCAAAAGGCTGACTCACTCCTCCTCTACAGCAGACTGACCCTGTTCTTTGATGGTGCCCACCTTATATACACCCTCTATGTGTGAGCTCAGGTGACCAGCACCCAATGAGCTCCTATCTTTACCCAGGCTGCTCCCCCTATCTGCCCCTACACTACTTGGGATGTACCACCCCCCTCCCACTCCAGCCAGGAACAGACTCGGTCGTACCTGCACATTTCTAAGTGGGAGTACCGTCGGTCTGCTCCTCGGAAATGGGATGTGTGTAGTGCATGCAGCCTACCGAGCTCAGATCCACACTCCATCCTTACCCGGGAGTGGAATATCACACCTCTGGGTTGAGGTGCAATACCCCTGTAGCAGCCGAATCCTCAGGGTGCTACATTCCCCCCTGGTAAATCACAGCACGTCCTCGGGCTGTAAGACATAAAACAACACCAAAACATACAAATTTTTGCATAACATATAAAACATATAAAACAATATATATTAGCATAAAACATTCTCGTCGCCTCTGGCTCCTCCTCCGGTCACTGTGCAACGTGTGACCGGGTAAAGTGCGACAGTCTCTCTGGAAAACTGGTTTTCCTATAAAACCGGTAGGGGGCGCTTTAGGACGCGCAACTATATACAGGGATAGTGGCCGCTCTCAGTCCTCGGTCAGTGGGATTAAGGGAAAAACGGGTAACAGTTCACACATGCTGGTCCCAACGGGGACTATATTAGCAACAACAGTTTCATTTTACGGTTTACTGTTTCAGTTTCAGTTTCAGTTTACTGTGCCCCGACGGGCAACTATATACAGCTTCTGCTT
This sequence comes from Phyllobates terribilis, assembly GCF_046119375.1. Lineage (NCBI taxonomy): Eukaryota > Metazoa > Chordata > Amphibia > Anura > Dendrobatidae > Phyllobates > Phyllobates terribilis. The sequence continues at coordinate 417,198 of NW_027363830.1, read as the reverse complement.
CGCTGTCCTTAGCGACGGCGTCCTCCTGCTCTTGCTTTTTGGTTACCTTTGACTCTAGTTTCAGACCCGTCCAGGCACGTATGCTGGGCGAACAGGTCCTCTCCCAGATGCGGCACTCTTGGTCTTATGGGCGCGGTGGTGTTAGCGCCCGGGTTGCCCGGGCCTTGCGGCCAGGCCTGGGGTATCTGGAAGGTGAAGGGCACCGTAAGGACGGCGGCGCCCTGGGCTACTTGGCCCTGCGGCCAGGCCGGAGGCTCCGCGGAGGTAGGGGGCGCTGTTGGTATTGCGGCGCCCGGGGGTACTAGGCCTTGCGACCAGGCTGGTGGTACTTCCTGCTTGGTCACGCTCGGGGTCGAGGCGTGTGACGTCACAGGGGTCGCGGCGGCGGCTTCCGGTTGGGGCCTAGTCTGCGTCGGTGACATGGCGTTTTCGGGCACAGCAGGGGGACTTTCGGGCTCTGCGACGGGGAGCTGGGGCAGGTAAGCGGTGTCACGGCTTGGGGTATAGGCGTCCCCTTTACCTGCCTCCATGCGTTCGGCTCCCTCCTCGGCGCCGTCTCCGGCCTTGGGTCCTCCCGCGCCATCCTCAGAGGCGGTCTCCTTCCTCATCTCGGCTGGCGTGCTCCGGGTCTTGGTTTCAGCTTGCGTCTTGGTTTCAGCTTGCTGGGCCATCTCCCGGCTCCATTCCGCCAATATCTCGCGCTGTACCCGGGCCATCCTCCGTGCGAGGCCCTCCAGGGCAGTCTGCGCACACTCCCGGTCTCGGGGGAGCTGTGCAAGGACCTCCACTAGGCCTAGTGGGGTCGTGGTGTCCAGCAGGCTCCTGACCAACGGGTCGGTGCTGCTCTGCTCTTCTTCCAGCAGGCTCCTGGCCAGCGGGCCGGTGCTGCTCTGCTCTCTGGACATCTCCGGGTGAGCTTCTCTGCTACTCCTCTCCAGACTTCTTGTCTCCGGGTGCGCTCGCTCCAGACTGCTCCAGGCGGCACCCATCTTTGTTCTCTCCTTTCGTCTCCTCCCACTTCGAGGGCGGTCCCGGGGCAACTCGGTGACTGTCAGCTCCAGGGGTAGTTCTTTCACGCTGACAGACACCTCCAGCATCACAGTCTCTGTTGGTGGGGGCGGTTTCCACTTTTGGCGCCATTTTCTGTCCTGGCCCACGATGGGAGGTGGCCTCTTGCCCTCCTTTGGCACGCCCATAATGGCGTCCGCTGCTCTTCCAAGGCGGGAAATCTGCGGTTTTGGCGGGAAGCGTCGCCCAGTGGCGGGAAACTCTGCAGATGGCGGGAACAAGTTGGAAATGGCGGACAATCGGCGGGAAACGACTGGTGATGGAGTCCGATGGCGTGGACCCTCCGGAACCGGCGGGAGACTTCTTTCTGAGGTAAACTTGCACTTTTCTTCAGGCACGCAGTACCCGGGTGTTGCGGGCACGTAATCCTGCCGACTACGCCAAAGTTGACGCGCCCCCTGGGACATATTCCTTTTTGAGGGGAATACCCGGCACCGGATCAGATGGGGGGGTTTGTAGTCTCCGAGCGGCTGTGACCCGGTCCGTGCCCAGGGTGTCAAACTCAGTTGTATGTGGCAGTCCTACAGATGTTATCAAGTTCTTAATGTCGACTACGCCACCCGTTGTATTGCGGTCACTATGGCCGCCGCTGCAGCAGGGTCCGCTGAGGCTGATGGTGTAGGTGCAGCTTGTGATGGTATAACCCCCAACGGGTGGGGTATAGCCTCAGGGGGTCAGGTGCAGAGGATGGGGGTTGTGGTGGTGCAGCATAGGTGTTAAATGAAGACAGAGTCGGGTGGTGCAGTTTAGGGTGTTTACTCACTGCTGATGTTCCGGTCACTCCAGCTTCAAGTGACCACCCGAGCCGTGCTGCGTCCACCAGGTCCTGGATCCAGCCAACCCCCAAGCGAGTCCGGAGCGTGACCCTGAGCTCTCCTTCTGTCCTTTCTCTGGCCGTCCCCACTATTGATCCACCCAGGTCCAGCTCCCTCGGGCCTTCTGTTGGGACACCCTTGGCCTTGGGTTCCCTGACCCTCCACGTGGTATGCCTTCGGGGTGGATGTGGTGGGTGGCCGTGGCAGACGCTGCCCACGGCCTCCGGTCTCTGGCTGGGGTGTGTTTTTGCCCCCACCAGCTTGGGTTCCGGTACCCTGATGCCGACTCTTCACCCGTGGATTGGATTTGGGGTCTTAGAGTCCTTTCTTCTGTTTCCCCTCTGGGTCTCTCTTTCTTCTCCTCTCTCACTCTGGCTCAGGCTTCTCTGCTCTGCTCTTCTGCTCTCCAACAGACTCTTTGCAAAAGGCTGACTCACTCCTCCTCTACAGCAGACTGACCCTGTTCTTTGATGGTGCCCACCTTATATACACCCTCTATGTGTGAGCTCAGGTGACCAGCACCCAATGAGCTCCTATCTTTACCCAGGCTGCTCCCCCTATCTGCCCCTACACTACTTGGGATGTACCACCCCCCTCCCACTCCAGCCAGGAACAGACTCGGTCGTACCTGCACATTTCTAAGTGGGAGTACCGTCGGTCTGCTCCTCGGAAATGGGATGTGTGTAGTGCATGCAGCCTACCGAGCTCAGATCCACACTCCATCCTTACCCGGGAGTGGAATATCACACCTCTGGGTTGAGGTGCAATACCCCTGTAGCAGCCGAATCCTCAGGGTGCTACACTTTGCTGCTATGTTTTTCCAGACACTTTGCCTCTTCTCCCTCCTATACGCTAATTCCCGCTCAGGACTCCCCGTACGGGCCACCAATGTTACGTGCACACCGCTAGGTTTAGATAGCGGAGAGACAGGTTCATGAATTCTTTGGAATCCTGGGCGAACCGTTACTCAGGGTGACCATATACTGCAGTTTCTCTCAGTCATACAGGGGCATTGACCCTCAGGCACAGACATATAGCTGGATTCACTTGCTGACCAGACACATTTGACACGAGTCCTCATGAACAGTCGCATTTAATGAAGCCGCACGGCCAGTGCAATTTAAGTCCCTTGAGCAACAGGCTCCAGTAACAAATAGTTTCTTCTTAAAAGCACATTAATAAACAGTCTTTCTTACTAGTACAGTACAGCACAGATCAAGTCTCTTTAGTAGCACACTTCTATACTCCCACAACAGCAATGCTCCCACCAGCAGTCCACGGTCCACAGTGTCACAGGCTTTACCTTCTAGTGCTGTGAGGTACGATGGGGCGATTAGAATGGAAGGATGAGTCCAGTCCTCAGATGTGGTGTTCAATCCTTGCTTTTGCTAAACAACAGTTTACTCCTTTCTCCACTACTTTCTACTATAGATACCACTAGCAACTAAATGGCAGTCACAGTGGGAGAGTCCCAGTATCCTCATCAGCCTGATGAAGAGGTCGGCATCCTTAAGGATATGTGCCCACGATGCCCAGCTCGCGGTACACTACACCGAAGGACCTGCCGTCACATGACTATGATGTCAGCGCAGGTCCTTCAGTCCACCGCGATCTGCCGGCAAGTGAAGACGATCGCAGCGGGGGCCATCAGAAGGTAAGTATAATATATATTTTATTCTTTCTTTTACAGGTTCTATGGTACCTGGGTCTGGAGGAGAGTCTCCTGTCCTCCAGACCCTGGTACCATCCGCACACTGAAACGTTTGGATTCCGCATCTACAGATGTAGTGATGCGGATTCCATGCGTTCCAATGAAAGTCAGTGGCGGCAAAAACGCTGTGCTTCCGCAAAATATTTGGTAGTGCTGCGTTTTTTCCCACAATGATAACCCGCAGCGGAAATTTCCGCAGCATGTGCAAAGCACATGCGGATTACCATTGGGGAACATGGCAGGCTTTCTACCATGCATTTTTGCAGCGTTTTTGCCGCTGCGGAAACGCTTAAAAAATGCATCGTGGGCACACAGCCTTAAGCTGGCTCTCCAGCTCAGAACTGACACTACCCAGTCTCACTGGGGCAGGCCTGACTACTCACTTTAGCTGCACCCTGTTAACCCCCCTAGTTGCTGGATGCTTATGATGCACCCCCTGGGCCATGTTGTGATGCAGCGTTGCGCATGCGGGGAATACCCGGAGCCGGATCTGATAGGGGTAGTAGTCCTCGTGGCGGTGACCCGGTCCGTGCCCAGGGTGTCAAACCAAGTGGCAGAACTTAGAATAAGATGTTATATTGTTCGACTACGCCACCCGTTGATTGCGGCTATGAAGCCGCCGCTGCAGGGCAGACCGCTGAGGCCGGTGGTACGGGTGTGCAGCGTGGATAGTATAACCCCCAACGGGAGGGGTATGGCCCCAGGGCAGCAGGCGAAGAGGGGATGATGGTAGTGATGTTATAGTAGTCCCCGTCCTAATAGTGCTAATGCGACAAGGAATCAGTGAGACGTACAGCTGCAGTTTTCAATGCTTTACTCACAGTTCTTTATCAGGTCCCTTGTGCGCAGTCAAGACCGCCCGAGTCATGCTGCGTCCACCAGGTCAGGGACTCGGCCAACTCCCAGGCAATTCCAGAGCGTGGTCCAGAGCTCCCCTCTCTTCCTTCCTACTGGCCGTCCCCACCAGGGACCCACCTTTGTCCGGCTCCCTCGGGCCTTCTGGTGGCGAAACCTTTCCCGGTTTCCCTGACCCTATACGGTATGCCTTCCTGGTGGATATGGTGAGGGGTCGCGCCAAGACTTGACCACGACCTCCGGTTCCTGGCTAAGGATAATTGGCCTCCACCAGTTTGGGATCCGGTACCCTGTTCTGCCAACCCTTCACCCGTTATTCCGTGGGATCTTAGGGTTCCCTCTTTTCTTGCGTCTCTGGGCCTTTCCTGGTGTTTATGTTCCTTCTTCCTCTTACTTCTCTCTCTCTCTCTCTGCTTCAGGCCTCCACTTCAGGCCTGGCTCTGGAGCTGGGCCCGGACTGAGCCACAGCTCCCTGTCATCCCTCTCTGGCTGAACTCTCTCAGACTGCACTCCTCTGCACCTCTCTCCCGTTCTATCATGGTGCCCACCTTTTATACTCCCTTCTGACACCCGAGCCCAGGTGACCAGCACCCAATGGGCTCCTACCTATGCCCAGAGTCCCTCCCCTGTCTGCTCCTACACCACTGGGATATTCCTCCCCCCTCCCCACTCCAGCCAGGGACAGACGCTGTCGTACCTGCACATCTATCTGGTGGGAGTACCGTTGATCTGTCCCCCGGAAATGGGGTGAGTGTAGTGTATGCAGCTAACTGAGCCCCGTTCCACACTCCATCCTTACCCGGGAGTGGAATACCGCACCTCTGGTTCGAGGTGCAATACCCCTGTAGCAGCCGAGTCCTCGGGGTGCTACACTTAACAACATCTTATGTAACATCTACCCATCACAAGTTTACCAGTAATTCAATTTGCGTTGAATACATTTGCCGCAAATCACATTTTCTGGCCGAATTCAAGTGAATTTGTCTCATTGAATTTTAGCAGTTTGACGCATCTCTAGAAGAGAGATAAATAGACACTAAGACATGAAGTACAGACAGATAGATGACAATAGATAGATGGATAGATGGATATTTTCTTTGTTTTTGCAACTACCTTTTAATAGTTTCCTACAACTCTACAGTAGTTCTAATACAGTATAATATCCTCAAAGCCCCCAATACTCAGTATAATGCTCTCTACACCAGGATGTCCGCATAGCTCCCATATCTATATATATAATCGTCTTATCCCGTCTGTCTGTCTGTCTGTCCAGGAAATCCCGCGTCGCTCATTGGTCCGGCAGCGGCCAATCAGCGCCGGGGGATTTCTAAAAAAAGATGGCGGCCGTTAGCGGCTCATCTCCCGGCCGGCAACAGCAGAAGGAACCCGACCGCCGGACCCATCTGCGGGACGGAGATGCAGCCGGGAGATGAGCGGCGCGAGGCGCTCATCTCCCGGCCGGTATCAGCGGAAGGACCGCCGGCGCCGCTGACCTCCATGCGGAAGGGAGGACCGGGGAGCGGCGCTGCGGGTCGGGATACTTCTGTTGCGAGCGCCCGCGAAGTCCCGGGTTCTCGCAGCGTAAGTAGACGCACAGGCAGCGCCGCTCCCCGGTCCTCACCAAGACGATTCGATGATTGGTCGCGGTCTTCGGACCCGACCAATCACTGATCTTAGCGCAAAACTTAAACACCGCTGTGCTGATTGGTCGCCGACGCTGGCCGCGACCAATCACCGATTTTGGCGCCAAATTTAAATATCGGCCGCGACCAATCACCACAGCAGTGTTTAAATGTGGAGCCAAGATCGGTGATTGGTCGCGGCCGATATTTAAATTTGGCGCCCAAATCGGTGATTGGTCGCGGCCGATATATAAATTTGGCGCCCAAATCGGTGATTGGTCGCGGTCAGCGTCCGCAACCAATCAGCACAATAGTGTTTAACTTTGGCGCCAAGATCAGTCATTGGTCGCGGGCCAAGACAGCGACCAATCACCGATTTGTGCGGCAATTTTAAATAGCGTCCGCGACCAATTGGATGTCAGCAACCACCGGCCGCGACCAATCTGCGCTTTTTGTGCCAAATTTAAACACCGCTCTGCTGATTGGTCGCAGCCGGTGACCAATCAGCGATTTTGGCGCCAAATTTAAACCCCGCTCTGCATCGCTCTGCTGATTGGTCGCGGTCGCCGGCCGCGACCAATCAGCACTATTGTCGCCAAATTTAAACACCTCTTTGCTGATTGGTCGCGGTCGCGACTAATCAGCGATTTTGGTGCCAAATTTAAACACCGCACTGCTGATTGGTCACGGCCGCCATCCGCGATCAATCAGCGAGATTGGCGCCAAATTTAAACAACGCTCTGCTGATTGGTTGCGGTCGCTGGCCTCGACCAATCAGCGATTTTGGCGCCAAATTTAAACAACACTCTGCTGTTTGGTCGCGGCCGGCGACCAATCAGCGATTTTGGAGCCAAATTTAAACCCCGCTGTGCATCGCTCTGCTGATTGGTCGCGGTCGGCGGCCGCGACCAGTCAGCAGTATTGGCGCCAAATTTAAACACCGCTCTGCTGATTGGTCTCGACTAATCAGCGATTTTGGTGCCAAATTTAAACACGCTCTCCAGTCCTCACTAACATGGTTCGCTGATTGGTCGCGGCCGCCGCCCGCGACCAATCATCGATATTGCCGCCAAATTTAAACACCGCTTTGCTGATTGGTCGCGGTTGCCGAACGCGACCAATCAGCGATTTTGGCCCCAAATTTAAACACAGCTCTGCTGATTGCGCCCGGTCGGCCGCATACCTATTCTAGAATACCCGATGCATTAGAATCGGGCCACCATCTAGTATACACTATAATGGCCCACATCTCCTGTGTACACAGTATAATACTCCTCACACTGTATGATAGCCAACTATACTAGTACTAACATTGTGTACTGCCCACAAAGCCCCCAATTCTAGCCGCAGAAGGCTTATTACGATCTGACTTTACAGGACGCAAAGGAATACGCCAAATTAAAAACCAAAATATTGGCACGCTCAGGAGTGACTATGTCTGTCAGAGCACAAAGGGTCCACCACTGGGCGTATGCTGGCGACAGATCTCCACGCTCATAGATGTTCGACTTGTTACATCTTGTACAAAAATGGCTGCAGCCAGTGTCTTCCTCTCCTGCCCAGATGGTTGAGCGTGTGGTGATGGACAGGTTCATCCATTCCCTAACCAGGCCGATGCAGACCTGGTTTGCCCAAGGTGACCCTCGGACGCAGACAATCTCGTAGGTCTGGTAGAAAGATACCAAGTGGTCGAAAAATCCCTGGGGAAACCCGACATAGCCACCTTCCCTTACTGGAGTGCCCAAAAGGGGATGGGTTCACCATGGAAGGGATTCAGAGCTACAACTGATGGCATTCCATTTCCACTGAAGAGACTGCAAGGTCTGTTGTGAAGGATGTGATTTGTTGGCGATGTCGCAGTCCGGGACACGTAGCCGCCCAGTGTCATACATCTGCTGAGCCTTGGCAGATGATGTTCATACTATGCTTACCCAACATGCAGTGTGGACTGTCGACACGGCGAGGGACCGCAGGGGTGTGCCATGTCCGTTAATGGAGTGATGGGCTGTTGGACTCCAGGAGTCTGGTGACCTTGATCAGGGATAGTGTTCTGGTTCTCATTTCCACTGTCGAAAGTAAGTTCCTGGCCAAGTGGCAGGGCCCATATGAGGTGGTGGAGAAACTCAGTTAAGTGAACTCCGAGTCCACCAGCATGGCTGAAGAAAGCCGCACCAAGTATACCATGTGAACTTGCTCAAGCTGTGGCGGAATCGGGAGCCTGTGGAAACTCCTTGCCTGGGAGCCGCTCCCGAAGGCAAGGTGGAAGAGGTCACTTTTTCAGAGACTCTATTGCCAGCCCAGAAGCAAGAGTGTCGAGAACTACTACAGTGGAATCGAGAGCTGTTCTCAGAGTTGCCGGAGCATACTCAGGTGGTAGAGCATGACGAGTTAACAGAACCACATGTAAGAGTGAATTTGAAGCCGTATCGGGTTCCGGAAGCACGCCGGGAAATGATCTCGGCCGAGGTGAAAAGGAGGTTAGACCTCGATGTGATAGAGGAGTCAAAGAGTGGGTGGTCGAGCCCAATCGTCCTCGTACCAAAGAGTGGAGAGTGGAGGTTTTGTAATGACTAGCGCCGGCTGAATGAGGTGTCCAAGTGTGATGCGTACCCGATGCCCCGCGTTGACGAACTCATCGAAAGGCTTGGACAGGCGAGATACATCACCACTCTCGACCTGACGAAGGGCTATCGGCAGATCCCCATGTCCCAGGTGGCCAAGGAGAAGACGGTTTTCTCTACACCCAGATGGGTGCTTTCAATACACTTGGATGCCATTCGGGTTACAGGGGGCCTCAGCCACCTTCCAGAGGGCTATGGATCGGATCATAGCCCCACATAAGAAGTATGCCGCAGCCTACCTTGACGACATTGTAGTTTTTAGCCTAGACTTTAGACCTAAACTACAGCCAATTCTGGATGCTCTAAGGAAGGCGGGATTTGCAATAAATCTGAAAAAATGCACCTTTGGAAAAGAGGAGGCCAAGTACTTGGGCTATGTCGTCGGGAGAGGCGAAATAAAGCCGCAAGTTAATAAAGTGGAGGCAATCCAGACCTGCCCGCAACTGCTCTCCAAGAAGCAAGTGAGAGCATTCCTGGGAATGGTGGGATATTACCGGCAGTTTAACCCAAATTTTGCCATGATGGCTGCACCACTGACGGATCTCCTAAAAAGCACCAGGTCAACCATGGGGAAGTGGACGGAGAAAACAGAGACCACGTTCCAACTGTTGAAGTCAGCACTGTGTAAACAACCGGTCCTGGTCGCACCAGACTTTAACCCCTTTATGACATAGGGCGTATTAGTACGTATCTGTGCCCTGGGCCTTATGGACCAGATACGTATTAATACGCCCTATCTTTAATGCGGCACCGCGACCGAAGTCGCGGTGATAGCATTAAAATTCCGGTGCCATCTTACCTTAGGGTAGATGGCGCCAGCATCAGATTGCCAGAAACAGTGATGTGCAGCCTGGGATCGGTGCTCCTAAGAGCACCGATCCTCGGCTGTTGCCTAGTAACCCTGCCTGTCACCTCCCCATGACCCCCTGTGATGTCAAATAAGCCCCAGCCAGGTCTGATTGGAGCGATCGATGATGACATCGATCGCTCCAATCAGAGTACCTGAACACAGGTGACAGGGCGGTCACAGGGCGATGACCGGCTTGTGACCTGCCTGTCACCTCTTTGTGACCCCCTGTGATGCTGCCCAGGCCCCTGCCATCTCTGATTGGTGCGATCGATGTCATCATTGATCGCACCAATCAGAGTACCTGACCGGGAGGTGACCGGGTGGTGACCAGCCGGTGACCTGCCTGTCACCACCCTGTCACCCCCCTGTGACCGCCCTGCAGATCCTCACACTTGGTGAGGATTTCTACAGAGCGGTCACGTCTGATCTGCGCTGTGCTGGGCCTTGTAGTGCCACAGAATCTTCTGTTACACTACAAGACCTTTCTCTTACCTGCTCCAGTCGCTGCTGCTGCTCCGGCATCCTGCTGCGGTCTCCAGGGTCCTGGATCTCCTGCTCCGGCATCCTGCTGCTGTCTCCAGGCTGCTGGGTCTCCAGCTTCGGCGTCCTGCTGCTGTCTCCAGGGTCCTGGGTCTCCAGCTCCTTATCCAGCTGCTGCGGATCCTGCTCCAGAGCCTCTTCCAGAACCTGCTGCTGATCCTGCTGAAAGAAGAACAGAGAAGACTTTGGTAAGTCCATCTCTGTTCTCCCCTCATCCACCCCTCTCCCCCCCTCCTCCTCTCCCCCCCTCCTTTTACCCCCAATCCTCCTCCCCCCCAGTTTTTTTTTTTACGTGCGCCCTGCAGCGGCCGAGCGCTGAGCAGTGTCTATGACGCGCCCCTGGGCCTGTGTCGCGCTGCGTTGCGCACGCGGGAGCTTACCCGGAGCCGGATCTGTTGAGGGTTGTAGTCTCGTGGCGGTGATCCGGTCCGTGCCCAGGGAGTCAGACTAAGTGGCGCTGTTTTAGCGGTAAATGTTGGACGACTACGCCACCCGTTGAATGCAGCTATGGAGCTGCCGCTGCAGGGCAGACCGCTGAGGCCGGTGGTAGGATTGTGCAGCGTGATAGTATAACCCCCAACGGGAGGGGTATGGCCTCAGGGCAGCCGACGTGGATGATGGGGGTAGCAGGAACCACTCGGAGACGGTACTGTGTAGTTCAGGGTCTTTACTGGTGACAAAGATAGACCCTCCCGGAGTACTGGCTAGAGATTGGGGCATGGTCAGTCCTTGAGCAGATGGGATCTCCCCTGGCCAGGCGGAGTTGTAGGCCTCCCAAACTAACGATACTCTTCTGGCTACCTTGCTAGAGGCGGGTATAAGTAGCCCACGTCCCTGAGTGTACCGTGTGGTGCTCACCCGTATGGCCGGTGACTCGGGGCCTTCGGGTTTCTGGGCCAGAGGACCTGCAATCCCCTGCCGGTCGGTTTCTGCTGCTGGATAGGAGTTAGTTCCCACAGCCTCGGACTCCGGGTCCGGTAAGAAATCTTCTCAGTCAGGGCGAGCTCTGCAGCTGCCAGCCCCTGACTCCTTGTAACACTGCTCCCCACAGAGCTCCTGCTGTTTCTTCCCATAGCTGCTCTCTTCTCTACTTCTTCTCTACTCCAGGCTCAGGCCCCAGGACAGGGCCTGCCTGTGGAGCAGAGCCCATAGAGCAGCTCTGCTCCCTGTCTTCTCCTTTCTGAAACTCCTAACCCTGCCTCAGCCCCAGGTTTATATAGGGGAAGTTCTTCCCCTCCCAAGACTGGGCAGGAGGTGTGGCATGCACAGGATCCCTGACCAAAGGACCTCCCACCTGCTCTCAGACATAACATTACATTACTGTGGAAACCAGACCCCTGGGGTGCCACATTCCCCCCTAGTAAAATTTAGTACTCCGGGACTAAACATATTTTAGAAAAACATAACAAGATATAACAATAACAATACAATAAAGAAACACATAAAGGTGGTCACGGCGTGTCCGCAACCGGGTGCAGTCTTTGAGGGAAGCAAGGTGTCCATTTCACGAAAACAGAGAGACGGTGTCCATTTCACCAAAACAGGGTGACGGTGTCCATTTCACCAGAACAGGGAGACGTAACCAGATAGGGGTTTGTCCTTCCCCGAGTCCTTAACAGTCTTTAGTCCATCCTGGGTTACGCTCCAACTATGTACAGGGTGGCCGCTCTCAGTCCTCGGCCAGTGGGGAAAAAGGGATGGCTGTTCACAGTCCTCAGCCTGGTAAGGGATAGGGAATGGCTGCTCACAGTCCTCAGCCTGGTAAGGGATAGGGACACACGGATAACAGTTCACACTTGTCCCAACGGGGACCACACTTCAATCATTTAACAGTTTCAGCAAGTTCTCATACCCTGACGGGTAACTATGTACAGCTCTTTATTTATGCTACTTCCCTTCAGTAGCGGTGTCCTCTCTTTGTCTCCTCCTGATGGTAGTCTTCAGACCCGTCCGGGTCCTCTTGGCTTTCCTCGTATTGGTAATACTGCAGCTCCTCCTCGGTTAGCCGGTGAACGTGGAGGGCGTACAGTCCTTTTGCACCTGGGGAGTTCAGGCCTTGCGACCAGGCGTGGAGAGGGTCGCCGTTGATGACGCCCGGGGTCAGAGGGTGCAACTTTGGGCCTGGGCGCGGGCTGGTGGTGGTAGTGCCCAGGGCTGGAGGGCTTGGCCGCAGGGCTTGTTGCGGGGGCTGGAGCAGGTCGGTGTCTGCAGCGCCCGGAATCGGCGGCTCCACCAGGGGGCCCGGGAGCAGGCTGACGCTGGCAGCGTCCGGGACAGGGAGACTCCTCTTACCTGCTCCCGCGACCGCTCCTGCGTCACGCGTCTTCTCCCGGCGCTGGTCGGGGCCGGCGACGACTGGGGCACTGCCGATGCTGGGCAGCTTAGTCTGCTGCCGGTCCGCCATCTTGCTGTCCGTTCCTGGTGTCCTCCTCCCCCCTAGTGGACCGTGGCCTACCTTCCGGAGATCCTCTTCCGTAGGCCGCGGCTCCGCAGTCAATCGTCGGGGTAGAGGACCTGGCGTCGCGCTCCGATGACGTCAGCGTCGCTCTTCCTCCCTTCCAGGACCTTGAGCAGCGTCAGTGCGTGGGGCGGAGCTTCAGATCTCGCGCGCTTTCGGAGTCTACGCCCCTCTTCTTCCCGCGCGGCGTCTCCAAGACGGCGCCGGATGGCGGGAAAACGCCTCGGATGGCGGGAAGAAGGCAGAAGATGGCGCCGGATGGCGGGAATCTTCACCACGGGTAAGTTTTCACAGTCTTTTTCAGGCACGCAGTACCCGGTGGTTGCGGGCACGAGATCCTGCCGACTACGCCAAAAGTTGACGCGCCCCTGGGCCTGTGTCGCGCTGCGTTGCGCACGCGGGAGCTTACCCGGAGCCGGATCTGTTGAGGGTTGTAGTCTCGTGGCGGTGATCCGGTCCGTGCCCAGGGAGTCAGACTAAGTGGCGCTGTTTTAGCGGTAAATGTTGGACGACTACGCCACCCGTTGAATGCAGCTATGGAGCTGCCGCTGCAGGGCAGACCGCTGAGGCCGGTGGTAGGATTGTGCAGCGTGATAGTATAACCCCCAACGGGAGGGGTATGGCCTCAGGGCAGCCGACGTGGATGATGGGGGTAGCAGGAACCACTCGGAGACGGTACTGTGTAGTTCAGGGTCTTTACTGGTGACAAAGATAGACCCTCCCGGAGTACTGGCTAGCGATTGGGGCCTGGTCAGTCCTTGAGCAGATGGGATCTCCCCTGGCCAGGCGGAGTTGTAGGCCTCCCAAACTAACGATACTCTTCTGGCTACCTTGCTAGAGGCGGGTATAAGTAGCCCACGTCCCTGAGTGTACCGTGTGGTGCTCACCCGTATGGCCGGTGACTCGGGGCCTTCGGGTTTCTGGGCCAGAGGACCTGCAATCCCCTGCCGGTCGGTTTCTGCTGCTGGATAGGAGTTAGTTCCCACAGCCTCGGACTCCGGGTCCGGTAAGAAATCTTCTCAGTCAGGGCGAGCTCTGCAGCTGCCAGCCCCTGACTCCTTGTAACACTGCTCCCCACAGAGCTCCTGCTGTTTCTTCCCATAGCTGCTCTCTTCTCTACTTCTTCTCTACTCCAGGCTCAGGCCCCAGGACAGGGCCTGCCTGTGGAGCAGAGCCCATAGAGCAGCTCTGCTCCCTGTCTTCTCCTTTCTGAAACTCCTAACCCTGCCTCAGCCCCAGGTTTATATAGGGGAAGTTCTTCCCCTCCCAAGACTGGGCAGGAGGTGTGGCATGCACAGGATCCCTGACCAAAGGACCTCCCACCTGCTCTCAGACATAACATTACATTACTGTGGAAACCAGACCCCTGGGGTGCCACATCTACGTCACTGATCAACGTCCGTGCTCGCTGCTTTTCAGGACTTTTTCTTGCCCCTGTCAATTCTCCCCCCCCACCTTTGCACCACATCCGCGCACACACCCAGCAGCTGCCGAGAGTTGATAGGTGACATAGTTCACCGATCCGCACTCGTGCTCGCTGTTTGCACCACCTACGGTAGTTCCTTTTTTTCTCTTTTTTTTCAGAAAAAAAAAATTCACACCAAGCACACTGACACACACACACTCTAAATAAAGTACTGACACACACGCACCACATACACGAGAAAAAAAAAATGTCCGGCTCATCCCAAACTTGCTATTCAGCGGAGGAGGCATACGCTATTGTTGCCTCCGACACTGAGACTGACAGCGAGGGTGAGGATCCCACATTTCTTTACTTTTCCGACGCCTCATCGTCCTCCTCTTCTTCCTCCTCTTCCTCCTCAGGTGCTGCTGGACCGCCCCGCAGTCGTCGCAGGAGAGAAGATGTTCCAGCGCCCCCCACTACTGACCCCATATGGACCTCGCCCCCCGAAAATGTTGAGCCACTGATTCCTGATTTCGTGGCGGAATCAGGAATCAAGTTTGACACCACCGGCCTGACAGAAATAGACTTTTTCAAAGTCTTTTTCTCTGAGGACTTTATAAACCTCATGGTGGGCCAAACTAATTTGTATGCTCATCAATTTTTGGAACAAAACCCCTCTTCATCATTTTCTAACTGGTCTCCTGTAGACGCAGAAGAAATGATGAAGTTTTGGGGCCTGGTCCTTCATATGGGGATCCTGAAAAAAACAGAGGTTCGGCAATACTGGAGTGTTGACGTTTTGTATAACACTCCAGTGTTCCGAATGGTCATGACCCAGACACGTTTTGAGGCCATCCGCAAGTTCTTGCATTACCAAGATAATGCAATGTGTCCTGCATGCGATGACCCAAACTTTGATCGTCTTTTCAAAGTTCGGCCGGTCATCGAGCACTTCAACAAGTTTGGTGAAGTGCACGTGCCCCAAAGGGACATCTGCGTGGATGAGTCCTTAATTTCTTTTAAGGGGCGGCTTGAATTCCGGCAGTACCTGCCCAGTAAAAGGTCCAGGTACAGGATCAAGCTGTATAAGCTTTGGGGGAGTACCTCAGGGTACACTCACAAGTTTAGAGTTTATGAAGGGAAGGACTCCTGGATTGAACCCCCTGAATGCCCCCCTGTTCTGGGAGTGAGTGGGAAAATTGTGTGGGACTTGGTGCACCCACTGCTGGATAAAGGTTATCACCTGTACGTGGATAACTTTTATACAAGTAACCCGCTCTTCAAGTCCCTCTCTGCGCGACATACCGCAGCTTGCGGTACTGTCCGCAAAAATCAGAAAGGACTCCCAAAGGCGCTAATTGGGCAGCTGCTCAGAAGGGGTGAGAGCAGAGCCCAATGTAGCGACCACCTGTTGGTGGTCAAGTACAAGGACAAGAGGGATGTCCTTCTCTTGACCACCATACATGGTGATGGCAGCACCCTCAGCACTGTAAGAGGTTCCACTACACAGGTCGCCAAACCAGACTGTGTAGTGGGGTACAACAAGTACATGGGGGGAGTTGATCTCTCCGATCAAGTCCTCCAGCCGTACAGTGCTTTGAGAAAGGCCAAGGTATGGTATAAGAAGCCGGCCGTGCACATTGTTCAGATGGCAATGCACAACGCTTTCCTTCTGTCAAAATGTGCAGGCCAGACTTCTACGTCGTACCTTCACTTCCAGGAGACAGTTATCAAGGCCCTGATATTTGGCAGTGGTGGTGGAGCGGGCCCCTCTACTTCTGGAACTGAAGGACCTAGAATTGTACCTGACCAGCATTTCCTGGGGCAGATCCCTCACAGCGGAAAAAAAGGTAAGTCACAAAAGAAGTGCCGAGTGTGTTACCGAAGGGGAATACGCAAGGACACCATTTACCAATGTGACACCTGCCCCGACAAACCTGGCCTCTGCATGAAAGACTGCTTCAAAAGGTACCATACTTCCATGGACTATTGAATTAATTTCTGATGTATGACAACCTGACGAACACTACACAGCTGACGTAATGTTCGTCAGGTTGTCATACTTCAGTTGTGTAGTGTTTGTCAGGTTGTCTTACACAACTGGCGTATAACACTACATTATAAAATTGACAAATCAGGTATCTGTTCCAAAAAGGGGGCACTTGTTGGGCATTTCCACTGTTTAGGCACATCAGGGGCTCTGAGAACGTGACATGACGCCCGCAGACCATTCCATCAAAGTCTGCATTCCAAAGCATCACTCCTTCCCTTCCAAGCCCTGACATGCGCACAAACAGTAGTTTTCTCCAACACATGGGGTATCAGCGTACTCAGAAGAAATTGCACAACAACTTTTGGGATCCAATCTCTCCTAGTACCCTTGTGAAAATAAAAATATTGCGGCTAAAAGAGCATTTTTGTGGAAAAAAATATATTTTTTTCACGGCTCTACGTCATAAACCTTTGCAAAACACTTGGGGGTTCAAAGTGCTCACCACACATCTAGATAAGTTCCCTGAGGGGTCTAGTTTCCAAAATGGGGTCACTTGTGGGGGAGATCCAATGTTTAGGCACACAGGGGCTCTCCAAACGCGATATGGTGTCCGATAACAAGTTGAAACTATGTCGCGTTTGGAGAGCCCCTGTGTGCCTAAACATTGGAGTTCCCCCACAAGTGACCCCATTTAGGAAACTAGACCCCCAAAGGCACCTATCTAGATGCATATTGAGCACTTGGAACCCCCAGGTGCTTCACAAATTAATCCGTAAAAATAAAAAAGTGTTTTTTTTTCCACTTTTTCTTTTTTACGAATCAATTTGTGAAGCACCTGGGGGTTCCAAGTGCTCACTATGCATCTAGATAGGTGCCTTGTGGGGTCTAGTTTCCAAAATGGGTTCACTTATGGGGAAGCCCCAATGTTTAGGCACACAGGTGCTCTCCAAATGCGACATGGCGTCCGCTAATTATTCAAGCAAATATTCCAATCAAAAAGTCAAATGGCGCTCCTTCCCTTCCAAGCCCTGCCGTGCGCCCAAACAGTGTTTTTTCCCCACATATGGGGTATCTGCGTTCCCAGGGGAAATTGCACAACAAATTTTGGGGTCCATTTTTTCTTGTTACCCCTGCAAAAATAAAAAAATTGGGTCTAAACTAACATTTTTGTGAAAAAAGTTAAATGTTCATTTTTTTCTTCCACATTCCAAAAATTCCTGTGAAGCACCTGAAGGGTTAATAAAGTTCTTGAATGTGGTATTGAGCACCTTGAGGGGTGCAGTTTTTAGAATGGTGTCACTTTTGGGTATTTTCTGTCATAAAGACCTCTCAAAGTGACTTCAAATGTGATGTGGTCCCTAAAAAAATGGTTTTGTAAATTTTGTTGGAAAAATGAGAAATCGCTGGTCAACTTTTAACCCTTATAGCTCCCTAAAAAAAAAAAATTTGGTTCCAAAATTGTGCTGATGTAAATTAGACATGTGGGAAATGTTACTTATTAACTATTTTGTGTGACACATCTCTCTGATTTAAGGGCATAAAAATAAAAATTTTGAAAATTGCAAAATTTTCAAAATTTTCGCCAAATTTCCATTTTTTTCACAAATAAACACAAGTGATATCGAAGAAATTTTACCACAATCATGAAGTACAATATGTCACGAAAAAAGAATCTCAGAATCAGGGGGATCCATTTAAGTTTTCCAGAGTAATTACCTCATAAAGTGACAGTGGTCAGAATTGTAAAAATTGGCCTGGTCATTAACGTGCAAATCACCCTCGGGGGTAAAGGGGTTAAGAAAGAGTTTGTGGTCCAGACAGACGCTTCAGAGCTTGGTCTAGGAGCTGTACTCTCTCAAGAGATAAATGGATAAATGGGGAAGAACATCCCATTCTCTATCTGAGCCGGAAGCTGTCCTCCTGCGAGAAAAACTATGCAATAGTAGAAAAGGAGTGTTTAGCCATAAAGTGGGCCGTAGATACATTAAGATACTACCTACTAGGCCGGAAGTTTAAGTTGGTGTCAGACCATGCCCCGTTGAGATGGTTGAGGGAAAAGAGGGGTAACAATGCCAGGGTAACTAGATGGTTCCTAGCTC
Organism: Phyllobates terribilis; assembly: GCF_046119375.1. Classification (NCBI taxonomy): domain Eukaryota; kingdom Metazoa; phylum Chordata; class Amphibia; order Anura; family Dendrobatidae; genus Phyllobates; species Phyllobates terribilis. The sequence continues at coordinate 399,158 of NW_027363830.1, read as the reverse complement.
TTCAGGACTTCAACTTTCACGTAGAGCATAGGCCTGGGAAGTTACATGGGAACGCTGATGCCCTTTCCCGTTTTAGGTCAATTAGGATTACCATAATTTTTAATATTTGCCAAATGCCAGAATAAGGAGAGAGAGAATGTATTAAGGCATTTAAAAAAACGGGAAAGGTTTATTCTGATTTCATGTCAGATATTGAGAAAAACATGCATATGTGTCTTTTTATATAGTGTATGTAAACTTCTGGTTTCAACTGTACATCTTGGGCCTCTTCCTTGTATAATGTGCTCTATTCTGCGCCCTTTCCTGGTATAATGTTTCCCATCCTGAGCACCTTCCTGGTATAATGCACTACATCATGAGCACCTCCTGGTATAATGCACTACATCATGAGCACCTTCCTGGTATAATGCACTACATCATGAGCACCTTCCTGGTATAATGCACTACATCCTTGGCACCTTCCTGGTATAATGTTACCCTTCCTGAGCACCTTCCTGGTATAATGCACTCCATCCTGGGCATCTTCCTGGTATAATGTACCCCATTCTGAGCACATTCCTGGTATAATGTCCCCATCATGAGCACATTCCTGGTATAATGTCCCCCATCCTGAGCCCTTTCCTGGTATAATGTTCCCCATCCTGGGACCCTTCCTGGTATAATGCACTTCATCCTGGGACCCTTCCTGGTATAAGCACCCATCAGCCCACGGGTGCTTTTAATTAGTGTTGGTTTCTACCTGCCCACTTAAATTTGTAGGTTTCTCTCCTAAGAGAGGCATGTTTGCCCACTTATATTGTAGGCTTATAGCCCAAGAGAGGCATGTTTAAGAGGTTAGTTACCCATCATGCGGAGGCTACCTTGTCGTGGTTGATGGGCATACATGAATTGGCCAATTTGTGCGCTAAGAACCTTCATTTTTTGTAAGTACATTTTATTTAGCAATAATGCAGTTTAGCTCTTATGTTCTCAGTGTCTGCATATGTATTGTCCCTTGCAGTGTGTTGCTGTGCTTTCTTATTGTACCCTTCCTGGTATAATGTCCCCCATCCTGTGCCCCTTCCATTAATAATGTTTGCTGTTCTTCTCCAATACATTTAAAAATAAATAAATTCTTCTTCTTCCCTTCCTCCACTCCCACAACTCGCAGCGTATTCTTCTATAGCACTTGAAGGAACTGGCATCTAACTTCGTCTTGCTGGCATGGTGCATGACGTCACGGTCATGTGCCGCCTGTGACTGGCACACCAACGTCAACAGCCGGCCTCTGATTGGCTGGCAGGGTGTATTGCGGTGCAGGGACACAGATGGTCTCTGCGTCTCAATACATTTCAGCTGAATGTGTGTCCTTGCATGCACCTCTAACTGAAATAAGTGCTGGTGGCGGCCGACCCCCCTCCTGACGGGCCCGGTCGCACCCTCTGTGACCGATGTCGTTCCGCTCCTGGAAGGGATATGCTGATGTTTACTATTGGATTCTATCATGTATGTGGGAATAAAAGGCTTCTTGAGATTGATGACACTGCCATATCTAGCAGTCAAGACTTCTCAATAATAGCGGACAATTGAGGCTGCTGGGATCTAGATCAATCACACAACGACACGTGTACAATGCAATAGTGTTTTTATTAGCAAAATCATAAGAATCATTAACCTGAATTACATCGTGATTTACCAATAAAGAAGGTCAGCTCCAGATTTTACATAATGGAACATAATAGCCAAATTGTAAAATCCAGGATCTGGAGCATTTATTCAAGATTAATAGATTATTATTAAGTAAGTAAAATTGTGAAGGCTCCGGCTTATTTACGGATAATAATGGACTTTCAAGTGAAAAAAACAAGATATATATGATGTTTAAGTCCTGGAATTTGTAGATGTCCACATGTGTAATGCAGGCCTCCACCATCCAGGTGCCTAAACTGTAAACAGGAAAATTATGTGCAAATTAATCAATATGGCAAAAGTCTGAAATATTCTATCTGCTGACAAGAGCGGTTTATCTCCAGTTTACCCAATACAGAGAAAATGCCGCCAGTGATCAATAATGGCGCCATCATCCCATTCTCTCACACATTTACACTGCTGCACTGCCATCTAGTGATGAAAAAAAAAAGTACTATACCAACACAGTTTATTGTCACTATTGGTGGGATCATATTATTAACACGGCTCATTATAGACTGCAGGTTATTTACAAGTTAATGAACGTTACAGAATATAATAACTAAACTATTGTACATGGCTTTATCAGTGAAGAAGGGTCCTTGTACATACCTCACAAATAAGAAAGAGAGCGAGTGTATAGTGCTGGGACCCTAATCTCACCTGCTCCTTTATATGTGCTCACACAGAAATATTCTCCTAATGAAGCCATGCTGGTTCAGTATGCCTTCAATGTTGAATAAATCGACAACAGTGTCACCAGCAAAGCACCCCCACACCATCACATCTCCTCCTCCATGCTTCACGGTGGGAACCAGGCATGTTGAGTCCATCCGTTCACCTTTTCTGCGTCGCATAAAGACACGGTGGTTGGAACCAAAGAACTCAAATTTAGACTCATCAGACCAAAGCACAGATTTCCACTGGTCTAATGTGCATTCCTTGTGTTCTTTAGCCCAAACAAGTCTCTTCTGCTTGTTGCCTGTCCTTAGCAGTGGTTTCCTAGCAGCTATTTTACCATGAAGGCCTGCTGCACAAAGTCTCCTCTTAACAGTTGTTGTAGAGATGTGTCTGCTGCTAGAACTCTGTGTGTCATTGACCTGGTCTCTAATCTGAGCTGCTGTTAACCTGCAATTTCTGTGGCTGGTGACTCGGATAAACTTATCCTCAGAAGCAGAGGTGACTGTTGGTCTTCCTTTCCTGGGGCGGTCCTCATGTGAGCTAGTTTCTTTGTAGCGCTTGATGGTTTTTGCAACTGCACTTGGGGACACTTTCAAAGTTTTCCCAATTTTTCAAACTGACTGACCTTCATTTCTTAAAGTAATGATGGCCACTCGTTTTTCTTTACTTAGCTGCTTTTTTCTTGCCATAATACAAATTCTAACAGTCTATTCAGTAGGACTATCAGCTGTGTATCCACCAGACTTCTGCACAACACAACTGATGGTCCCAACCCCATTTATAAGGCAAGAAATCCCACTTACTAAACCTGACAGAGCACACCTGTGAAGTGAAAACCATTTCCGGTGACTACCTCTTGAAGCTCATCAAGAGAATGCCAAGAGTGTGCAAAGCAGTCATCAAAGCAAAAGGTGGTTACTTTGAAGAACCTAGAATATAAGACATAATTTCAGTTGTTTCACACTTTTTTGTTAAGTATATAATTCCATGTGTTAATTCATAGTTTTGATGCCTTCAGTGTGAATGTACAATTTTCATAGTCATGAAAATACAGAAAAATCTTTAAATGAGAAGGTGTGTCCAAACTTTTGGTCTGTACTGTATATATATATATATATATATATATATATATATATATATATATATATATATATATATACGCGGCTGCTGATGTTCTCGGCTGTCCCCATCAGTCCCATAGACACTGAATGGAGTGTGGCAGTGCGCATGCCTCGCAACGGCTCCATACTATTTCCTCCATAAGAGAGGATAGGGATCCCCACTCTAGTGATTGGTGGGGTTCCCAGTAACTACCATCACCGATCCTGCAGATCCTTTCTCCTGTCGATAGGTTTTTTATGTTTTACATGGTCCAATAGAGAGATCAGAGGTGCGATATAGTGAACTAACACATGCAAAGCCTAAATTATATAAAATGTGAAACCACCAGACTGTGACCGTAGCCAAACATCTTCTAACCTTCCTTACAATTCCTAAAATTGTTGACCAATGTTTTTCTTTAAAGGGGTTCTCCAACCATAGACACTTATGACATATATACTTCAAAAACTCTTACCAACACTTATCAACCATTTGCAGTCCAAAAAGACCCACAGTGGCCAAGAAAGTAAGGAGAAAGTTTGGCCAGTTTTAATGGCCTGTCTCCAATAGGTGGATGTCCCCAGGTAAATATCATTACTGGCAGATAAACCCTTTTACCACTTTGAAAATCTAACACTCAGAGCAGCGATTCATCCGCAAAACAATTTTATATTACATCCATTTATAATCTACATAATAAATTGAGCAACTTTGTTACTAGATAGAATTGCTTGTCTTGCACTGGCCCTGAGTTATACCTTATTCTCTTCCACATCTACATTGATCATTCTTAATTTTACTGCATAGCCTGCTTGTTCAGTGTCTGGACAGCAATTATGCTCTTTACTTTATTTGTATTCTTGGCATCATACAGTCATCTGATGTGTTTGAAGGGGCATCATTAAGTCAGTTATTAGTGGAAAAAAAATTCAATGCTGGATCCCTGCGGATCCATTGCCATATGGCACCCCTGGATCCCATTGACGCAAGCCACTGAGTGGTCTTCGAGGTCTGCATTGTTTGGATGGTAAGGAATAGCGCTGCATGCTGCACCTTTTTTGCCATGAAAAGCAAATGAATGCATAATGGACCTCCCATGAACTCAGCTGGCCATGGGAGGAAGCAAAAGAGTATACAGACAGGACACCACAGGATGGCAGCTGATTCTGTGAGGTAAAACATTTCCCTGCCTGTTTAAAAACTTGTTTTACCTCACATAAAGAATCGGCTGTGATCCCCGGCTGTAATGTCTGTATACTCTCTTGCATCCTCCCCGTCCAGGAGATGTGGTATGTTCAGACCATGTTCCTGTATGGTCAGACATTACACAGTACACAGCAGGGGCATATTTCTAAGATTATCTCAGCACAAGAACATTTTATTTAAACACATCCAATTGTGGAACTTATTATTATTCCAAGATCTATTGATTAAAATGAATTTTGTTTGTGGGAAAATGCCTTTAAATAATTGAAAGAGGGTTGCAATTGCTCCTTTGAAACTTGATGCAGGTAATCTTATATGAGAGTAATGGCGTATTCACACATCTGTGTGTCATAGATCGTGATGCACAAGCTGTTTGCGAGTCTCCTGCCCCGATCTATGACAGCCTCATATACGTCTATTAGGCCACATTGGCAGAAATGGAAGCTGGCACGTTTAGGTGGGCTGCACTGTGGGAATGAAGAGCCTTGGGATTCCCAAACGTTTTTATTAATATCAATGCGTTTCTGCAATGGACCAGGGCCTTTCTCAAGGTATAAAAAAAACAAGCTCTTCACTCCCGCAGCACGGCCCACCTAAATGTGCCAGCTTCCATTTTTGCCATTCCACCTCTTGAAGAACCTTTCCTGCAGCCACAGGGCAGCAGCGGCTTTCTACACCATTATAGCTGTGGTGACTGCACACAACACCTCTAGGTGAGCGCTGCCATCAATTATCCCGACCCCTTATCAGACGCTATTGCCCTATTTTGTGTGCGCTCCTGTCCTTCTCCACAGTGTCTCTATTAGGCACCTTCACACGTTCAGTAAGTTTCATCAGTGACGTGTTTCTATTATACTTTTCCTCTAATTGTTCCACTCCTGGTTTTGGCTTCCTAATACTGAGGTAAAATACTGACCAAATTACTGAATGTATGAACATGGCCTTAAGCTCTTAAGTTCGGGTCAAGAGGCCAGCAACTAATCTTAGAATCATTTTGTGCTCAGACCATGACACGCCTTAATGTGTAGAGTCACTTTCATCTTACAACTAAATAAAAACTACGTATTGTTTTAAAGGGGTATGCTACCACTTATCAATTAGGAGAAGGCATCAATATAAGTCAGTAGTATCAGATTGATAGGTGTCCAAATCCTAACACCACCAATCAGCTGTTACCAGCTCCAGCATGGAATCAATGGGGTGGCAGAGTGTTGGAACTCTACCAACCTGATCTTGGTGGTCCATCCTAAGTATAAGTGATCAATATCATAACAGTGAACACCCCTTTTAACTTTTTTTTGCAAATACTTGCTTCTCTCATCCTGAAATGCAGCATGTTTTTGGATCAAATCACATGTGGCATTTTTGTTGCATACATTTTTTCGACTAAAATTCAATTCTTACATTTAAAGGGGTTGTCTTATCCTAAAGAGGACCTGTCACCAAATTTTTCATGTTTTTTTTTCTATTTTATCTTTCATTTGCGGAGATATTAGCAAAGTATTTGGCGCCTAATGAGTTAAAAAAATTAAGTCCAAGTAGATGTTATCAGAGTTTTCACTGGGGGTGCGAAATTCTTCTCCCTGCATGATGCTGACCAATTATAAGCAGATGACAACACTGAAAAGAAAGATGATCACATCCCCACCATAGCTTAGAGCAGATTTCTCAGTGTCTGAGATGTAAGGATACAGACCTGGTCTCCTGGGCTAACCTCCTGCATGATTAGAGCACACAACTGACTAATACCTTTCAGTTAAGGTCTCTGTGGGTGAAGGGGCATCACAAGAGAGTTTAGTTGTGCAACATTACAAACCTTTCTAACAGCTCTCCTCCTCTTATGGCACTCTCACCTCTGCTGTACTGCGCCTATCCCACACTGCCTGTCCAGAAATGAGAGCACAGTGTCAGTATCACACTTAGATCCGTTGTGCTCAACTTGTACTGATTCTGCAGTGAGATTAGAGCAGACTGTCATTACATTTCACCATAGAAGTAACCCAGAACACACTGCTCCTGTGTGAGGTGTAATAACAGCCTAATATCACTGCAGAGAGAATACAAGTTGCTTTAGCACAGAAGTCATAAGTGTGATACTGGCACACTCCATAATCAGGAGAGTCAATAAAAGGGTTTGTAATGTGACACAGAGAAACTCAGCTGTGCGGCTCCTTCCTTGTCTTAGAGCTCTTATCTCTGCTTTCTAATCATGCAGAAGGTTAGACCAGGAGATCAGGACTCTCCATCATTATACATCTTAGGCTAGGTTCCCACGTTGAGCTTTTGGTGAGTTTTTGATGTTGTAGAATTTCTGCACCCATTAAGATAGGTTACTTGCATTATTTCTAAAATATGCAGCGTAAAAACTCACTAAAAACTCATTGTGAGAACGTAGCTTTATACCCTAAGAAACCCGCTTTGAGCTATGGTGGGGGCGTGTTCTTCTTTTCTTTGAGTGTTGCTGCTGGCTTATGATTGGTCAGCATCATACAGGAGAAATCTGCAGCATATTTAAGGATTTCTCACAAGCCTCATTCGGGTAAATGCAAAAAGGTAAATAAAATGACCAAAATCTCCACAACAAAAGTGTAGCTATAGCTACAGCGTATTCACACCCAGACTATAAGATTATGGCCGGTCTCTGGGTGGGTGTTTTTTTACACAGTAGTCAGAACCTACAACATTGTGGTGCCGTGCATTACATGGGCTATACTAAGGGAGTGCCTGTCAGCATAGAGCGAATACGTCCATATACCGACCAGCAGAAAGTGTAAGAGAAGAACTATAGAAGGATGGACCATAGTGGAGCATTCCGGACTGGAGCAACATAAGGAGCCAGAAGGCTTCCCCCCGGTATTCCATGCTATGTGCTCCTTATAAAGTGACATCTCTCCATAGACCCCTCTGTGAAGACCACCCCCTTATCCAGATGATACATTCTCACTTCCACCATATATAATGCAGACTGGCCATTTTTTTTTTTTTTTTCAGAAAATCCCCAATTTTGGGTCGTCAGCTGTAAAAGAAGAAATGCTTTACACCAGTGCTGGGAACCTATGGCAGCGTGCAGAGGGGGCAGCAGAGCCCTCCTGGGGGGCACCATGGCCGCAGCACTAGCGCTACTGGATCGGGCCGGCGGGGGAGAACTCTGAGCCGCCGAGTGCTGGCACCAGCTCCGCTACTGCAGCTAGATGTGCGATCTCTCTCAGACGGAAACACATCGAGCTGAAGTGTATTGCAGCGCACGAACTAGCCAGGCCCGTGCGCTGCAATACACGCTGCCGGCCAATCAGAGGCCATCGGCTGCCGGCCAATCAGAGGCCAGCATGACGGCCAATCAGAGGCCAGCGGCTGACGGCCAATCAGAGGCCAGCATGACGTCGGCTGGCCAACAGAGGCCAGCGGCTGCCGTCCAATCAGGGGCCAGCATGAATTCGGCCGGACAATCAGAGGCTAGCGGCTTCCGGACAATCAGAAGCGGCTGCCGGCCAATCAGAGACCAGCATGACATCGGCTGGCCAATCAGAGGCCAGCGGCCGCTGGCCTCTGATTGGCCGGCAGCGTGTACTGCAGCGCGCACGGGCCTGGCTAGTACGTGCGCTGCAATACACTTCAGCTAGATGTGCCGACTACAGGAGAGGACGCTGCGCGGGAGAAGGAAGGTGAGGAGGAGGGTTTATTATGTTTTTTTTTTTTTAATATGCGATGTACAGTGGCTGGGGGGGGGGAGGGAGCATATATACCAGGATTGAGGGGAGGGCCAGCATATATACCAGGATTGAGGGGAGGGCCAGCATATATACCAGGATTGAGGGGAGGGCCAGCATTTATACCAGGATTGAGGGGAGGGCCAGCATATATACCAGGATTGAGGGGAGGGCAGCATATATACCAGGATTGAGGGGAGGGCCAGCATATATACCAGGATTGAGGGGAGGGCCAGCATATATACCAGGAGTGAGGGGAGGGCCAGCATATATATATACCAGGATTGAGGGGAAGGCCAGCATATATACCACGATTGAAGGGAGGGCCAGCATATATACCAGGATTGAGGGGAGGGCCAGCATATATACCAGGATTGAGGGGGGGGCATATATACCAGGATTGAGGGGAGGGCAGCATATATACCAGGATTGAGGGGAGGGCCAGCATATATACCAGGATTGAGGGCAGGGCCAGCATATATACCAGGATTAAGGGCAGGGCCAGCATATATACCAGGATTGAGGGGAGGGCCAGCATATATACCAGGATTGAGGGGAGGGCCAGCATATATACCAGGATTGAGGGGAGGACCAGCATATATACCAGGATTGAGGGGAGGACCAGCATATATACCAGGATTGAGGGGAGGACCAGCATATATATCAGGATTGAGGGGAGGGCCAGCATATATACCAGGATTGAGGGGAGGACCAGCATATATACCAGGCTTGAGGGGGGGGGCATATATACCACGATTGAGGGGAGGGCCAGCATATATACCAGGATTGAGAGGAGGGCCAGCATATATACCAGGATTGAGGAGAGGGCCAGCATATATACCAGGATTGAGAGGGGGGGAGCATATATACCAGGATTGAGAGGGGGGGGGAGCATATATACCAGGATTGAGAGGAGGGCCAGCATATATACCAGGATTGAGGGGAGGGCCAGCATATATACCAGGATGTGGGTGAGCACATTCTTTATTTCTGCAGTCTCTTACCCCTGCTCCTGTCTGTGGCTGCTCTATGCTGCCCTCGCCTGCTCTTTGTATCAGTTGTTTGTATCAGTAAAACCTCAATATTTAGGATAAATTGCCGTGTTGGCACTTGGCGATAAAGAAGTGGGTTTTGGATTGCAGTTTGGGCACTCGGTCTCTAAAAGATTCGCCATCACTGCTTTAAACCAATCAATGTGCAAATATCAACATTTTTGAGAAAATACAATACATTTGATCAGATGTCAAAAAATATTCCAGAAAAAAAAATTGTGTCAGAAATCATAAAGAAAAATTAACTCTTTAATACCATTTTTATCAAAAATACATTGTAAAAAAAAAGAAGTGTAATTTTCTACAGTACAATATTTATTTCTATTTCTCTCCCCCCAAAAATTGAAAATCAATGTAAAAAGTGTATTTTAATACAGTAAAAAAAATCAGGGTAATTGTTCAGTTGTATTGCCAGTTTTACAGCACGACCCGTAGCGATTTATGATCCCACAGGCCGATGAGCTACAATCTTCCTGAGAAAGGATTCATCAATGTATCAGATGCTTTCTTGCATGTTTCTACATGGAGCAATACACATATGTTCCATGTCCCTTCCTCTAAGAAACCTTCAATGAACCCTGATAGGATCTACAGAGAATAGACAAGACGTCCTTTACAGTGTTACTCACTTACTCGATACTCAGTCTAATTTCATCATTCATTTTACTTTCTGCTTATAAATGCATTCATTAAAATAATGAATATCTGCATTGAGGACAGTAGAAGAACTAGTTTGTGTTTGTTCATCAAGATGCATTATCTTGGTCTCGTCTTGGCACTGTTAACTGTTGGTAGGTAAGCAGAGTACTGGAGAGGTTGCTCCCGTCGTTCAGAGAGTTGCTCCGGTGCGGTGTTCTGTTTGTAGACTGACCGCTTTGTTGGTTTGCTATCAGGTGGTGAATCATATCGGTTATGAGATTGAGTTTATGATCCATTTGAGTTACCTACAAATGTATAAAAAAAAAATTCAAACAAAGAGAATAGCATAGATACAGACCACACTCCATACACATTTCACACTACCCGTGAGCGCTGCCTGATATTGTAGCTTATCCCTAACCAAATCAATGGGGCGCTGAGTTGCAATACCAGACACACCCCATGGACAAGAGAGGCACAGTTTTGGGGAGAAATAAAGTAGATAGATCCTTTAATGCAATATTGGTTAGCCATTTAGACATTGTTGTTTTATTTGAAAACTAGAGTTGGTGCGATTCGTTTCGCAGCACTCGGTCCATCGGCCACGTCAGTAATCCTTGGATGCTGGACAGGAGCCTCAAGACCTGCCTTCTACCTTCCAAGATTCCCAGCTTCTCTTCTGATTAGCGGCATCTTTATGGTTACAGCATGATGCATATGTGACATTGCATCAGGCCGGCTAATCAGTAGAACAGCTGTGGATGCCGGGATGTAGGAGGTGGTTCTCAGGGCTCCGATGCAGCCGTCACAGATTATGGATGTGGCTGATGGACTGGGTCCTGCGAATTGACTCGCACCAACTCTATTGGAAACCTTTGTCAGATTGAACTACTTAACTCAGAAAGAGCTTTCTGTCCACATCCATGAAAGTAGTAGCCAACAGTTAAAGGGGTTTTCTACTACTCGGACATCTCCTTTTCCATAAATATATTTTTGCCCTCAGTAAAATAATAACACCTATACTCCCCTCCAGTGTTCCAGCCGTGTCGGCATTGGCTCTCCTTGGGATCACGTGACATTGTTATGTCAAGTGATCCCTGCTGCCAATCAGCGCTGGCTTCACTCTTCCTGCCTCCAGTTATAGCACATACCTGTACATCCGGAGGAAGTAAGAGCAGCAACAGCTCTCACTTCCTCTGGATGTATGCAAGTTGGCCAAAGGTGGGGAGAGTAAAGTCAGCGCTGATTGCCCCTAGGAATCATGAGATATAATGTCATGCTGTCATTTAAGGTGTGGGAAAGACTAAGTGCAACACAAAGGGAAAAGGGAAAGGGAACCCAGACTAGGGAAAGTGGGGAGTGGAGAACTCCTAGGCTGATCTAGTGTCACCCTGTCTCCACTAATGTCCCTTTATTGGTTCTTCACCAATCGCCGCACGTGTACCTCGGCCTGTCTTTCCCTGCCATTAGGCTCAGGCTAGGGAACAGAAAGGATGAGCACTAGTTGATCCCCACTGAACACTAAAGACAACAAGGGGGGACAAACAAGGGAAAATCGCTTAGCTTTAGTCAACTGCAGACAAATGCGCACATGTTCTCTAGCACCGGAGAGGAAGAAGTACTGCTCTTGCTCAAGCCTTCACAAGGGGTAATGAATATCGCCGGCACCTCCCTCTGGCTCACAACAGGTATTTATACATCCAGGCCAGGGTGTTAATTAGCCAGAAGGAAGCTAGCCGCTGGGTCCTAGAGATACATATTCTAAGAAGTTGTCTGTAAGGCCAAATGAAGAGATCTCCTGCAACCAACTGCAGGATGACTGTCTGTCACTTCTGACACACCCATGACACACGCAATCCCCAGGAGAGCCAGTGCAGACACCGCTGGAATAGTGCTGGCACTGGAGGGGAGTATAGGGGTTATTATTTTACTGGGGGACACACATATGGATTGAGAAGGAGTTGTCTGAGTAATGGAAAACCCCTTTAAGCCTCCATACACAATAGACTAAGCTAATAGTCTAAGGGGACATCCAGACTCTTCCCTGACAGATGAGGTCAGAGGAGGTAAAATTCAAACTGCCTGACCCTTTTGTTATTCAGGTGATAAGCTGCTGCCAGAGCCATTTGGCAGTGATTTTCACAGTTCTCCACTTTGAAAACACATGAACATTTAACCAAGCCAAACCTTCTCGTGTATGAGAGTTGGGAGAGGTAGTGGGCGGCCGAACCAGCAATCAACTTTCAGTTATTGTGTGTGGCCACCTTAACTTGTTGTTTACCAAATTTTTTGTGTTAAGTATGTAATTCCACCTGTGTTAATTCATAGTTTTGATGCCTTCAGTGTGAATGTACAATTTTCATAGTCATGAAAATACAGAAAAATCTTTAAATGAGAAGGTGTGTCCAAACTTTTGGTCTGTACTATATATATATATATACACGCACATACACATATATATATACACACACACATATATTATTTAGAATCATTTATTTTTATTTCAGACATGTAGTTCATACACATTCTAAAATATGTAGATCTATATCCTATTTGAACAAAGGAAATGTTTGATGCCTAAAAGGAGTTTTCATAAGTGATCTCTTGAGCAGCTCAGGATGGATAAGAGCATCTCGTCAAAAGCCTAAAGGGAGAAGGCAGGGAGCAGCTAACTGATGTATAGAAATGAATGGGCTGGACAGAGATAACGGTATGTTAGGAGTTAACTTTTCTCCTGGAATGTGACTACTGCACACTCTACCAAGGTCTACTAGTGGCTGAACTCCATGGAAATGAGCTTTACACTATGTAAGATAAAAGCTCTCATTGCAGGAGAATGACAGCAGATAGAAAAAGCAAGTCAGTGGCAAACTTGTGTATTTTCATGCTGTTTAACTAATTAAAGCAACTTAGTAATTTGAGAATACCTGTTTATTGACAAAGGTGTTATGAGACTTAATGAGGTTGTCTGGTTTAGAAACCACTTGCACATATTTGGGGCACTATACAGGTTAATAGTGGGGATTCTCCGTTGTAAACCTGAACCCATTTTATGCAGACTAGAGAGCAGTTACATGGAGTAAGTCCCACTTTGAAGGTCCCAGGACTTCATTCATTACATAGTCAGTTTATTGATTTCACTGGATACTGTGCAGTACCTCCTGTTTCCTTTGGTGGCAGTGCAGGAGAATTAAATGCTTGTTGCCAGATTTTTCAACAAATGGCTTATCGCTGAGATTGCCAGCAACAGATCATCCTTTAGTCAGCATATTGGGGCCCTTCTAACAAAAAGACATTAACTAATGCAGACATTCCTTTTAAGTACAAAGCATATGCCAGTATACTATCTGCAAAGTAAAAAATAAATAAATTCTTAAGTGCTTAAAAGGAACGTGTCCTCTGTTGTTTAACCCCTATCTGCCCTACATGTATAGTGCATGTTGGGTGCGAGTGTGTGGAGTGGACTCTGCAACTCCACCCGCAATATACCTGCAGATTCCAGCTGTGTTATACTGCCGGTATTTGTCTGTAAAAGCCGCTATTAGAGCAGCTCTGGTTGCTGCTGTTAACCCCTTAGATGCTGCAGTAAATCCCTGACCGTGGTAGTTAAGGTGCGATGTCCCAGAGGTTCACCATTTTGGATGCCCATGGGATGTTGCCTTCCACCCCCCTTCACTAAGTGAAAGTGCTGCTTATGGATTTCAGTGGCAACCATGAGCCTGCTGACCACCCCCATGGCTGCCATGTTGGTACATGAAAAAGTGGGATTGAAACATCGTATATAACCCAAAAAATGTTATTAATGAAAACCTCAGCAATTATCAGGCCCTTATAAAGCTCTATCGAGCGAATCGCTGAAATATTTTCACCATCAAAATAAAAACTATACAAGTTTGATATCTGGTTTTTCAAGTTTGCTCGACATGAAGAATCATGTTCACAGGTCATTTTCACTGCACAATGAAACCTTAGAAACAAAACCCAAATACAATGAAAAACGCAATCCCATTTAACTTAACTTGGAATTTTTGTTCCAGTTTTCCAGTATATTGTAGGGTAAAAAAACCAGTCCTCATACAGCTATGTCACACGAAAGGGGAGAAAGGAGGAGAGGAACAAAGAAAAAGCCCAAAAACTAAAACTGTCCATGGTGAGAAGGGATTACATTAAATTTACTTAAAAAGTGAAAATCTAAAAAAAATGACATTTAAACATCACAATAAAAAAAAAACAATCCTGAAGTCTTACAATTTTCACACTGGCCACTAGTCCTAAGAATAGACTCATTGTGAAGGAAGGGTGAGGAGGTGAGCTGTGACTATCATTTCTTGTGAATGGTGGCTACTTTATCTGCTTTATATAGAGGTGTCATCTTTCATTGTCATTTTCAGTCATGATAATAAAACTGCTGAAAAATCTTCTGCATACAACAGGAAATATGAAACTAATTTTGGCCAGGGTGATAATTGCAGGATCTGTGGGTGTGTTTTTTTAGTTTAGATGGTTACTATAGTGGAAAAAAAGTAAAAAAAAAATAATACATTTCATGTAAAAAGGTAATTTAAACAATTGGTTATTGTTTGATAACACATTCTCTTTAACTGCTCTTCTCTAATAAGATGGCAATATTGCACCGCTGCAAAAATAGGAAGAAGTAGTTTGTCAATTTTAAAGCAGCTTCTTGGAAACTAATGACTTAGTCATTGATATAACATCCTGACAAAATGACTGTTCACTGTCTGTTTCTGAGAAATTAATTCAAAGGTCACAACCGATATGGCTGCACTTCCTATTATCACTTTTGGAAAGACAGACAGTGGATAATGATTATTTCTATTATATATGATCTACGGTATATTCTGATTTTCTAAAAGTGAGATAAGTGACAAGTCTATTGGAAGTAGCAATCCTAAAAGTCAATATCAACCCTTTAACGAGCCTTGTCACATGACTTGGGCTAAAAGCCAAACCAGAATCTCAATTTGCAGCCACGGTGTTTCAGGGTATTGCTCCTCGTCAGTACAAAGCTGAGATCTGATTTGACTGTATGAGAGGCTTCTCACTGGGATCTAAAGGGTCATTTTTCTCCTTGTGGAGATTGACATGCCTGGCATGCCAGTGTATATATAGATACTCGGCACTCAAATATTCAGAATGATAATGCAATTCTTTATTTCATAAAGAAATCCCAAAATTCAATGTAACGTTTCAGCCTTATGCAAAAGGCCTTTTTCAAACACTGAGACATAAATGAAACAGATAAAGAAATCAATATTACAAAATTAACACCACAATAGAATTTTTTATTTTAATTTTTTTATTATAAGAAAATAACATCCTGTTGTATTGTTGAAATCACTTGAGATTTATTTAAATATAAAGACATTATTATATAATGTCAAATTAATGTGGGAATTCACTTACTTCATTCAAAATAAATTACAATATGACCAATTAAATTTCAATATCTCATATACAGTTGAAACCAGAAGTTTCCATACACTATATAAAAAGACATACAGTATATGCATGTTTCTCTCCATATCTGACATGAAATCAGAATAAACCTTTCCTGTTTTAGGTCAATTAGGATTACCATCATTTGTAATATTTGCCAAATGCCAGAATAATGAGAGAGCGAGAATGCAGTAAGTAATAAAAATGCCTTAAAACAAAGTCAAAGCTTTCCATCCATTTCATTAGTATTTGGTACCATTGTCCTTAAAGTGAATGACTTGGGTGAAACATTTGGGATTTCCTCCCACAAGCTTCTCACAATATAAGGCTATGTGCCCACGTTGCTTTCCGCATGTCCTCTCCCGGAAAAACGCATGTGGAATTCCACGCGGGTTTATCCTGCGTTTATCGCGCGTTTTCCACATGCGGAATTCCACGCGCGTTTATCCTGCGTTTTCCACATGCGGAATTCCACGCGCGTTTATCCTGCGTTTATCAAGCGTTTTCCACATGCGGAATTGCCTTGCGTTTTTTATTGCATTGCAAAGGCAATTCTGCTTGCGGAAACGCAAAATTAATTGACATGCTGCGGATTATTGCGCGCATCAAAAACGCTGCGGAAAAATCCGCAGCATGGGCATAGAACTTGCGGATTCCCCTTGGGGACCATGGGGGGCAGATTACCTAGCGTTTCACAAGCGTTTACCCTGAGGAAAGTCCGCAGCATATACGCTTGTAAAACGCTACGTGGGCACATACTCTTAGGTCGGAATTTGGGCCCATTTCTCCTGACACAACTGGTGTAACTGATCCAGGTTTGTAGGTCGTCTTGCTCGCAGCCTTTTCAGCTTTGCCCATACATTTTCAATAGGACTAAGATCAGGGCTTGGTGATGGCCGCTCCAAAACATTGACTTTGTTATCCTTAACCCCTTATTGACCAATAGACGTCTTTTTACTGATCTGCAATATAAGAGACTAGCGTTCCCCGACAGGTGACTATCCTGTAGCTGTCACCTGTACATTATAGCTGACAACTTGCTGCATCAGCCATGATCAGTGTTGGCACAGACCATGGACGTTTAACCCCTCTGATTCTGTTGTCAATAGTGATTATAGAATCTAAATAGTTAACACAGTGTGGGGGCTTCATTTTAACTTTATCGGCACCTTGATATCTTGATTGTGTGGTCCTGATGTTTGCCTTGGCAGCTCATGGCCAAATAACTACCTTTAAAGTATGCCGGCTATAATTGCCTGTTCAGAAGTTATCAAAATCTAGATGGTAACAAACTTTTTCATTCTTGTCATTCCACTTTCCATTACTTCCTGAAAAGAACCAGAAGGGTTAATGAACTATATGAAAGCAATTTTAAATACGTTGAGGGGTGCAGTGTTTAAAATGGTAACACTTTTGGGTGGTTTCCAACATATAAGACTCGCAGGCTAAGTGCCCACGAAGAAAAAATGCTCCAGATTTTTTCTGTATCTCCCTGGCAGGAAAAATGCATGCGGATTTTACATGCGTTTTTCCTGCCAGGTAGAAGCGTTTGTCAAGCGTTTTTGCATGCGGGTTGTCAAGAGCTTTTCCAAGCGATTTTAGCATCACTTGGAAAGTGCTTGACAACTTGGTCACACTATATAAATCCATGCAACCGGCATGGATTTATATAGTGTGACCAAGTTAATAGATAAAAAAAGAATAAAAATGGTAAACAAAAAAAACATTCTACTCGCCGTCCGATGGCCCCCGGTCTCCTTCTCCGGTGCGTCCGGTGTCTTGGGCGGCTCGCGATGGTGTAAAAGGACTTTCCATGACGTCATTTAGTCTTGTGACAGGTCAAGCGACCGCCGACATCAGCGGTCACGTGACCTGTCACATGACTAAACAACGTCATGGAAGGTCCTTTTACACCACCACGAGCCACCGAAGACACTGGACGCACCATACAGGAGACCGGGGGTCATGAGAAGGTAAGTATAATGTTATTTTTTATTTTATTCTTTTTTAACTACAGGTACTATGGTACCCGGGTCTGGAGGAGAGTCTCCTCTTCTCCAGACCCGGGTACCATCCGCACATTGAATCACTTAATATCCACATGTGTCCATGTAGTCATTAAGATATTATGCAATTCAATGGAAGTCAATGGCGGCAATTACGCCGCGTTTCCGCAAAATTAATGGATATGCTTCAGATTTTTCCGCAATGATAATCCGCAGCGTAAATTTCCGCAGCATGTGCGCAGTGTTGCACAGCTTCTGGATACCCACAGTTGCAGTATAAAACTTCACAGAGCAGATTACAGGGGATAACAAGCTTTTACTTCTCAGAACATGAGGTAAAGGAAAAAACGCACAGTCACACAGTACTGCACCAGGAAGTAAGAACAAAATAGAAAATACAAGAGAGACTTTTTTTTCCCATTTACAATACAGTAAACAAGGAAACTTTACACAACATCGCCATCTACTGTCAGATCAGCATAAAGTCCTCCTTCACACAAACAAAGAAGTCCACAACTGTTGCATATACCAACACACCGCACATGCGGGTTATCATTGAGGACCATGGGGCACGCATTACCAAGCGTTTAAGCGTTTTCGCTTTGAAAATTCCACAGCAAAAACGCTTGAAAAACGCACAGTGGGCACGCAGCCTCAGAGTCACTTCAAAACTGAACAGGTCCCTATAAAAATAAGTTTTGTAAATTTCCTTGAAAAAAATGAAAAATAACTGCTACATTTTTAAATCTTCTAAAATGCTAATAAAATAAAACAACATTTTACAAATGGTGCTGATGTAAAGCAGACATGAGGGAAATGTTATTTATTACTGTTTTTGTGTGGTTTGACTATTGGGATTAAAGGCATAATCAATCAGTTTGAAAAGTGCAATTTTTAAGACATTTTTGCCAAGTTTCTGATATTTTTATAAATAAACGCAAACCATATCAGCCTAAATTTACCATTATTATAAAGTATCATGTGTCACAAAAAACAGTCTCAAAAGCTATGGGATATGTTATTCCAGAGTTATTACTACATAAAGTGACACTGGTCAGATTTAAAAAAATTGGTTTGGTCACGAAGGGGTTAAGCCACTTTGTTACCATTTTGGCAGTATGCTTCGGGTCATTGTCCATTTGGAGGACCTATTTCTGCTCAAGCTTTAACTTCCTGGCTGATGTCTTGAGATGTTGCTTCAGTATTGCCACATAATCTTCTTTTCTCATGAAGCCATCTACGTATTTTGTGATGTGCACCAAGTCCCTCTTGCAGCAAAGCAACCCCACATGATGATGCCACCCCCGTGTTTCCCAGTTGGGATGGTGTTCTTAGGCTTCTAAGCTTCTCCCTTTTTCCTCCAAACTTAACGATGGTCATTATGCACAAAAAGTTCAATTCTAGTTTCATCAGACCACAGGACATGTCTCCAAAAATTATGGTCTTTGTTCCTGTGTGCATTTGCAAACATTAATCTGGATTTTTTATGTTTCTTTTGGAGTAATGGCTTCTTCCTGGCAGAGTGGTCTTTCATCCCATGTTGATACAGTACTCGTTTCACTGTGAATTGTCACTCTGACAATCTTACTAGCTTCTGCCATCCTCTTCACAAGGTCCTTTGCTTTTGTCCTGGGGTTGATATGCACATGTCGGACCAAAGCACGTTCATCTCTGGGACAAAGAACCCGTCTCCTTCCTGAGCGGTATGATGGCTGGACATTCCAATCTTGTTTGTACTTGCATATAATTGTTTGTACAGATGAACGAGGCACCTTCAGATATCTTGAAATTGTACCCAAGGATGAGCCAGACTTGTGCAAGTCCACAATTCTCTTCCTGATATCTTGGCTGATTTATTTACACTTTCCCATGATGCTACACAAAGAAGCAGTGTGTTTCAGGTGTGCATTAAAATACATCCACAGGTGTGTCTCTAATTAACTCAGATGTTGCCAAAAAACCTATTAGAAGCTTCCAAACACATGACATCATCATATGGGCAGTCGAGAATTGTTTAACCACTTCGCGCCAGAGCCTGTTTTTGCCTTCGTGACCGGGCCAATTTTTTCAATTCTGACCACTGTCACTTTATGAAGTAATTACTCTGGAACGCTTCAACGGATTCCCCCGATTCGGAGAATGTCATTTCGTGACATATTGTACTTCATGATAGTGGTAAAATTTCTTCGATATCACTTGCGTTTATTTGTGAAAAAATCGGAAATTTGGCGAAAATTTTGCAATTTTCAAACTTTGAATTTTTATGCCCTTAAATCAGAGAGATATGTCACACAAAATAGTTAATAAATAACATTTCCCACATGTCTACTTTACATCAGCATAATTTTGGAACCAAATTTTTTTTTTGTTAGGGAGCTATAAGGGTTAAAAGTTGACCAGCGATTTCTCATTTTTTCCAACAAAATTTACAAAAACATTTTTTTAGGGACCACATCATATTTGAAGTCACTTTGAGGGCTCTTTATGACAGAAAAAATCCAAAAGTGACACCATTCTAAAAACTGCACCCCTCAAGGTGCTCAAAACCACATTCAAGAACTTTATTAACCCTTCAGGTGCTTCACAGGAATTTTTGGAATGTGGAAGAAAAAAAATGAACATTTAACTTTTTTCACAAAAATATTACTTTAGACCCAATTTTTTTTATTTTTGCAGGGGTAACAGGAAAAAATGAACCCCAAAATTTTTTGTGCAATTTCTCTTGAGCGCGCTGATACCCCATATGTGAGGGAAAACCACTGTTTGGGCGCACTGCAGGGTTCGGAAGGGAAGGAGCGCCATTAGACTTTTTGAATGTAAAATTTGCTTGAATAATTAGCAGACACCATGTTGCATTTGGGGAGCCCCTGATGTGCCTAAACAGTGGAAACCCCCCACAAGTGACACCATTTTGGAAACTAGACCCCTTAGGGAACTTATCTAGATGCATAGTGAGCACATTGGGAGACATAATAAACAAATCAGTAGCAGGTGAAGAATTGGTTTTATTTATTTTTTACGCAGATCCACGTGCGGTATAAGTGATGAGATTACTTTATTCTTCGGGTCGGTGCGATTACAGAGATACCAGATTTATATCGGGTTTTTATGACTGACAGCTGTAACACACTAAAAGACGCTTTTTTTGTAAAATCTAGTTTTTGCGTCGCCATATTTTGAGAGCTATAATTTTCCATATTTCGGCCGACAAAGTCATGTGTTATGCTCCGTTTTTTATTTATTTTTATTACGGTGTGCACAGAAGGAGTTAATTAGTGTGACAGTTTTATAGCTCTGGTTGTTTCGGATGCGGCGATACCAAATATGTGTACTTTTTTTGTTTTTGCATAAATATACGGATTTATCGGTTTAATATTTTATTTATTTATTTTGTGATTTTTTTTTTAGTAGTTTGAAAACATTTTTTTTACTTTTTTTTTACATTTTTACTTAGTACCTGTATGGGACATTAATTTTTATTTTTCTGATCACTGATCTCATGTAATGTAATAGACATATATTACATTACATGAGATCTTTGCTGACTGTTTCACAGTCAGAGTCTCCTGCCAGGCTTCAGCTGCAGGCTGAGCCTGGCAGGACACCATATATGGCAGATCTGGAGGCGGTCATGTGACCTCCAGCTGCCATAGCAACGTCAGGTCCTGGAAGGTATCAGGGGTCGTCGGAGAGGTAAGTAGACGACCCCCTCTCCTCCTGCTGTCTTCTATATGCCGCGATCACTATAGATCGCGGCATATAGAAGACAGCAAAGGGTTAACATCACTGGGACCTGATCCAATCAGGTCCCGATGATGTTCCCTGTCAGAGCTATCGCTCTGCACCGCACCCGTAGCGCTTGCAGGACCACCCACTGTTTTTAAGCGTCCGCGCTGCACAGAGCCCAGGCAGCGCCGACGTTTATGTACAGTGGGCGGTCGGGAAGCGGTTAAATAAAAAAAAAAAGTTTTCACAAAGTAAAATAGAGAGTTACCTTTTTATTATCATCTAGGACTGTGTTCATACTTTCTATCCCTAGCGTATCAATAGGTCCATCAAAGATAACCCATTTTCTTTCCGGGGTCTCAGATAATGCAAACTCCCGGAAAGTATTAGCGACTATCCCATCGTTCCACTGCAAATGAAGAGAGGCATCAATAAAATTGCTCTTCCCATAAAATCCAATACAATCCCACAATTGAAAGGATTATTAAAGGGAATGCCTGGGATTATGATATTGATGATACACATGTATTGACTACATGTGGCCCCTATTGAAGTGAACGTGCCGGCACCAGGAGAGACTGCAAGTAAGTGATTTGCATATATGCGGTCACATGCCAACTAGAAGTGCGTGACCTCACTCAAAGCAAGTGTATTGAGTGAGGCCAGACACAGTCTAGTCAGTGTGTCTGGAAGTATGCAAATTTATGCTAATTTCTGGCATAAATAATACAATTTGTTGCTTCCATGTCTGATGAAGAAAATAAAATTTTTGTGCAAACAGGGAGTAAGTCATAATAAAATGATTGCCCGGCAATGTATGGCTGGGGTCTATGTCTCTGAAGGAACCCCTTCTACCATGTCCATAAGCCATAAAAGGGGAGATTTTCCCATTTTCAGCAAAGATATTAGTATTATAAACAATAATTCCAATCATAGACGAACCTCATGTGACACTGGATCAAACTGCCCGAACAGCTGCCCCATGGTGATGGCTTTAGGGTTCACTGTCCGGTAAATCACTTTTTCTTCTTTGCACCCTCGCTCATTCATAAGAGACAGCGTATCAGCGAGGACGTGGAGGACCTTCGTTTTTCCAGAGAACGGCTCTCCAACCAACATAAAACTGTACGGGATGAACAAAATGCAGCATGGTCCATTGTATAAAATGGAAACAGCGAAGAATAAATCCCCCGTCCCATGGACTTCTGTAGTTCCAGCTTACCCGTGTCTGACAATCATCATCTCATACGTCTGGATCATGTTCTCCAGGAAGACCTTCTCGGGCTGGATGTTGTGTCCAGCACAGCTCTCCTGTGCGCATTCCAGTAAATCCTGAGCAAAAGGAAGGTAAAATATTTCATCAGTCTGTTTACAGTGGAGCCAATTAGAGGTGGGAGAATACATTTTCAGGACCCAGATCAGTATTCTGTGGCCGCTGGACGGGACCCCTGAGAGCCGCCTCTTAGCTGCCGGCATCCCCGGCTCCTCTTCTGATTATATGGCCTGGTGTACATCATGCTGCAACCATAACGTCATGCCAGGCCGGCTAATGTGAAGAAGAGCCGGGGGGGCAGGAAGAAATAAGGTGGCTCTCAGGGGTCTCATTCAGTGCCCACCACTGACCTGATGTCACGCACAGTGTAGGAAAGACAAAGTGCGACACAAAGGGATGAGGGGAAGGGAGCCCAGACACTAGGGAAAGGGGGAAATGGAGACCTCCTAGGCTGATCTGCAATCACCCTGTCTCCCCTACCGACTCTATATTGGTTCCTCACCAATTGCCGCACAGGAACCTATCCCTGTATTTCCTTAGCGCTTGGCCCTGGATAGGGAAGGGGGGGTGAGCACTAGTCGATCCCCACTGACAACTAAAGACAGCAAGGGGAGACAGACACAGGGGAAGTAGCTTAGCTTGAGTCGACTTCAGAGAGATGGCACACACATCCTCTTAGCACCAGAGAGGAAGTAAGAACTGCACTTGCTCCAAGCCTTCACAAGGGGTCATGTGAATATCACTGGCACCTCTGTGTAGCAACCAGGAAGTATTTAAACACCCAGGCCTGATTGTCAGTTAGAACAGGAGGGAGGTAGCCGCTGGGTCCTACAGTGAGACCGCTAAGAAGATGTCTGGAATGCCAAACGAAGGGATCTCCTGCAACCAACTGCAGGGCGACTGTCTGTCACATCTGACGCACCCATGACACCTGGCCATTGGATTAGTCTCCTGCGAATCGATTCATTCATCTAAAAAAAAATTCTCCATAACCGACAACTAAACTAGTGATAAATCACTCACAGATGTTTTAACCATTTTTTTTTCTACATCAGATCATCCTGCATTGGAGGTATAAGTGAGCCCCCTTATCTCTGGTGCCCCTGTGCAGCTGCCCAGGTTGCACTAATGGGACCGGACGATGAGTGACAAGGTCATGTAACCCAATTCCAAAGCAGTGGATCAGGATCGGGTGATTTCAATGGGATTGGTCTACCATCTACTGTGTATGGGAGCTTCATTACAGATTATGTTGGGGGACATAAAAATCGGGCGGTTGGAATTTAATCACCCAATCCTTATTTTCTGACCCTGAAATTAGCAGCTGCCATAAGATTCTGGCAGCGACTCGGTCATAGAGAAAACAGGAGCGAGCATTCCTGAATATGGGGGAGCCGGGAAAGATAACGGTCATCGAAATGATAGCTGGCCAGCTATATAGGACCTATCACTTGCCATTAATATGCAATTTTATTACCTGGTGTAAATGCCGCTGTTCTCCTGAATCCGGTGTTTTTCTTTTGCGCCTCTCCATTCCTGAGATATAGCCTCTTTATAGAAATCTAGTTCATAATTTTTAATAGCCAAGTGGGTGTGGTCATCAAGTCCTCTCTGTGGGAGTCTTCAGGAAGGCCTTGCCCAGTTGGCTTAAAGGGCTAGAGGAGAGTGACAGATGTCAGGAACGGAGAGGAGCAGGAGGAAAAAAAACAATGCCGGAGTCAGGAGAACAGCGGCATTTACATATTTATGGCGAGGGACAAGTCCTCTTTAAGTCTTGGAAAACCCCTTTAAGACACTATTATATTTTAATACCTTATAGTCGGCTTTCGGAAGTTGAATGCCAGGGAACAGGTCGCTGGTAATCCCATTGAACAGAGGAATATCATGAGACAAAAATTTGGGTTCGTTTACATCCTTAATTGACCGCAAGAGCTAAATAGAATGAAAAAGGATTAAATGATAAAATAATTCATATACAATATGACATGAAACAATATTAAAAGTGAAGAACCCCATTACAAAGGAGCCGTCAGTTCTTGTGGTATGTCTGTATTAGTAAAGAATAGTATTCTCCAAAAAATAAGTATGAAACCTCTTTTCCTAAAACTCTACATTGTATCGTCCCTCTGTTATACCTCCTGGAAATGTATGTGTAAATGATATATAATGTATATATAATCTATATAGGGGACAACCCTATACAATCTGACTGTGCCCAAACAGTGGTGACATTGTCAGACTGTGTAGGGGACTCGTTATTGACAGATTTCAATTAATTCCTACATTTCCAGGAATGATAAAAGAGGAATGGAACGCTGCTGAGTTGCACTAAAATATGCTGCAGAATTGTTTTTCCATAGGGAATACATGTGGCCTCTGTGTTACTGTTAATTGCCGGCTGCAGAATGAGTTAAGTGAGATACTGTCAGTGAACTCGTTTTTGCTGGCTGACGCGGAGTTTGTAAATGTTTTATCTGTCTTTTTCTGAGCTCCTCTCAGTTTATTTATGACCACAGACCTTATCAAAATTGAATGTGCAGGGAATCAAAAAGCCGGTGAAAGCCAAGCGATGCAACGTTTTTAATAAAACCCAATTGTTAAAATGATTTTTAGCCTAAAATACATGCGATTAAGTTAAAAATCAAAACTGTCCCATAAGATGAACAAGCTACGTGTTTAACAACTATAGTTTTGACACTTTTGCACAGATGAGATCTAACAAGCCAGGAACAGTAATGTACAGAAATTATTTGCAAGTCTCTGTCTGCTACTATAAAATCATACAGCTCTAATTTTTGTGATCCAAATGCTTCTCGGTAAGATGGTAAGGCTATGCTATACGAGATGTAAAGCGACCAACAGTTCAGAACTTACAAGAATATCTTCATTTTCATGGGGGAATTTCAGCTTCAGATTGCCAGCAGCAATCAGCACAGCCTTTACTGCACGCATCCCATAATCATAATGGAACTGGACGAGAGCGGCTCCGAGCACAGCCGGTAAGTCATTACCATCTTCACCGAGAGAGGTTTAGCGTGCAGAAAACCGTAAGAATAAAGGCAGATCTCCGCAATCAGAGCATAGTTGGGGACCATCATTGCTACAGTCCGGAAAAGAACCTGAAATGCGCAAACCAGATGGGTCAGTCAACAAATGAAACTAAGTTACTGTAAACCAGGCATAGAGCCGGGGAACCCATTATGTCCATTTACACTATCCTCCACCCCAGACCTAAAAGTGATGTGTCTATTCCACATCAGAGGAAAGTCAGTCAAAGTGTGGTTAAAGGGGTATTCCCATCTCCAAGATCCTGTCCCAATATGTAATAGGTGTAATAATAATAATGTTTGCAAATATCTCCAATTAGAAATGTAGTATAGTTCTTCTGATTAGCTATGTTGCTTAAACCCATGTGCAGGACATTGCAGTAGCTTAGGTATCCATGGTTACGAGCACTCATAGTAACAGTTAGTTACTTGCTAGTGGTCGTAACCATGGATACCTAAGCTACTGCTATGCCCTGCACATGGGTTAAGCGACATAGCTAATCAGAAGAACTATACTACATTTCCAATTGGAGGTATTTGCTATTAATATTATTATTACACCTATTACATATTGGGATAGAATCTTGGAGATGGGAATACTCCTTTAACACTTTCCAAATCTCTCTCCACACCTCTACTGCGTCCATTTTGGAAAATAGGAGAACGGGACATCAATATTAAGGAGCTTGCAGAAATGAGGGCATCCGGTGTTGTGATTATACATAGGAAATGAACAATCTCATATAGGTTTGGGGGAGAATAATCCCTTTGATGAAATCTTATGTTTCTTTTGTAAACCTAGTATTTACTTGAAAGTTTGTGAACCCCTCAAAAATTTCTGTATTACTGCATAAATTTGACTTAAAGCTACATCAGTCTGTGAGGTCACAAAGGAACTCAAGGTAACCTCTTAGCAACTAAAGGCCTCTACTCAGATTAGCTAATGTAATTGTTCATGAGTCCACCATCAGAAGGACAATGAACAACAATGGCGAGCATGGCAGGATTGCAAGGAGAAAGGCAATGCGATTTAAAATGTCACTGCTAAAACTCACCTGGGCACATCAATAGGTAACTGGAATAATGCTTTGTGGAAGGATGAGGCCAAGATAGAGATTTTAAGTGAGAAGCTATATGTTTGCAGAAAGAAAATACTGCATTACAGCATAAGAACCTCCTATCATCTATGAAACACAAAGATGGTAATCGTAACATGCTTTGGGCCTGTTTTGCTGCACTTGGCCAAGGACGGCTGCCATCATTGATGGAACAAGGAATTCTAAAATCTATCAGCAAATGCTAAAGGAAAATATCAGGATATCAGTTCATGTACTGAATCTCAAGAAAACGTGGGTCATGCAGCAAGACAATGGCCCAAAGACACAAGTCGTTCTACAAAAGAATGGTTGAATAAACAAAGTTTTGGAATGGCCGAGTCATAGTCCTGAGCTGAATCCTATAGAAATGTTGTGGAAGGGCCCGATGCAAGGCACTGGGACTCTTTACCTTGAGGTTATCCGGCAGCTCAGAAGGTCCCGCGGAGCCAGGATTCATGGTAATGGCTACGAAGCAATTTGGGTTAAACTTCAGTTCTGTTCCTTCGAAGTTGAACATGTCCATCTTCATCTGGATGGCTCTCTGGATGCGGAGAATCTGTTGGGCTACCACGGACAACACCTCCAGCTCAATACGGTTAAACTCATCAAAACACGCCCATGCTCCTGATGATGCCAGCCCTTGGAAAAACTAAAAAAAAGTATATACAGTACAGACCAAAAGTTTGGACACACCTTCTCATTTAAAGATTTTCTGTATTTTCATGACTATGAAAATTGTACATTCACACTGAAGGCATCAAACTATGAATTAACACATGTGGAATTATATACTTAACAAAAAAGTGTGAAACAACTGAAAATATGTCTTATATTCTAGGTTCTTCAAAGTAGCCACCTTTTGCTTTGATGACTGCTTTGCACACTCTTGGCATTCTCTTGATGAGCTTCAAGAGGTAGTCACCGGAAATGGTCTTCCAACAATCTTGAAGGAGTTCCCAGAGATGCTTAGCACTTGTTGGCCCTTTTGCCTTCACTCTGCGGTCCAGCTCACCCCAAACCATCTCGATTGGGTTCAGGTCTGGTGACTGTGGAGGCCAGGTCATCTGGCGTAGCCCCCCATCACTCTCCTTCTTGGTCAAATAGCCCTTACACAGCCTGGAGGTGTGTTGGGGTCATTGTCCTTTTGAAAAATAAATGATGGTCCAACTAAACGCAGACCGGATGGAATAGCATGCCGCTGCAAGATGCTGTGGTAGCCATGCTGGTTCAGTATGCCTTCAATTTTGAATAAATCCCAAACAGTGTCACCAGCAAAGCACCCCCACACCATCACACCTCCTCCTCCATGCTTCACGGTGGGAACCAGGCATGTAGAGTCCATCCGTTCACCTTTCCACTGGTCTAATGTCCATTCCTTGTGTTCTTTAGCCCAAACAAGTCTCTTCTGCTTGTTGCCTGTCCTTAGCAGTGGTTTCCTAGCAGCTATTTTACCATGAAGGCCTGCTGCACAAAGTCTCCTCTTAACAGTTGTTGTAGAGATGTGTCTGCTGCTAGAACTCTGTGTGGCATTGACCTGGTCTCTAATCTGAGCTGCTGTTAACCTGCGACTTTTAAGAACCTAGAATATAAGACATATTTTCAGTTGTTTCACACTTTTTTAAGTATATAATTCCACATGTGTTAATTCATAGTTTTGATGCCTTCAGTGCGAATGTACAATTTTCATAGTCATGAAAATACAGAAAAATCTTTAAATGAGAAGGTGTGTCCAAACTTTTGGTCTGTACTATATAATCAAAACATGTCAGCAGAACATCGGTTGGAGTCAGTTTATTATCTGCAATGGAGCAGCTTAACATTGTATGTACCTTTGACATTGCTATGTAGTCCAAACCATCAGAGCAGTTAAAGACCACACACTGCACGGCCAGCGCCTTGGCCAAATCTTTGGTGGTCTCAGTTTTTCCTGTGCCGGCCGGACCTTCTGGAGCTCCACCAAGATTTAGATAAAAAGCACCGATCTACCAATGAAACATGGAAGAACTGGTATGAAATATCAATAAACTTTCTAATAAGTTTCATGCATCATGCAAAAGTCAAAAAGATTTCTGAGCATAACCCATCACATCATAGCAGAGTCCGCTAGCATCTGTCAGTGAGCGGAGTGATGACCAGGCGTGGGGAGTTGCCCAGGTACTCATAGGCAGACTTCACATTGCAGTTGATGATTCGCACTCTCGCATTCTCATTCTCCCAGTAATAGCAGAGTTGGGCAAGCCACTGGAAGTCTGTTCATGAGAAACTCCTGAGCAATGTAGGAAAAGATAGTCAACCTCTAAGACACTGCAGAATCACAAGGGAGAGTTTCTAAAGGGAAGGCAAATGCCCATACATTATAGGACAAAACGCCTAGTCACCGAATTCTGCTTTTTTCATTTAGTCCCATTGCCCACGGTGTATAACATCCGGACTCTCAGCCCCCAGTTTATAAAATCCGGCCTCTCGCCTCCCCCGGTGTATAACATCCGCCCCTTGCCCCTAGTTTAGTATAACATCCGTCCCCTCGCCCCCCGCCAGTGTATAAAATCCATCCCCTCAACCCCACTGTATAACATCCAACCCCAAGCCATCCATTGCATAACATCCGGCCCCCAGGGTATAACATCCGGCCCCCAGCCCCGGTGTATAACATCTGTCCCCTCGCTCCCTCCCCCTGGTGTATAACATCCGGCCTCTCGCCTCCCCCGGTGTATAATATCCGTCCCCTCGCTCCTAGTGTATAACAACCATCCCCTCGCCCACGATGTATAATATCCGTCCCCTCGCTCCCTCCCCCTGGTGTATAACATCCGTCCCC
This sequence comes from Phyllobates terribilis, assembly GCF_046119375.1. Classification (NCBI taxonomy): domain Eukaryota; kingdom Metazoa; phylum Chordata; class Amphibia; order Anura; family Dendrobatidae; genus Phyllobates; species Phyllobates terribilis. Next base: position 369,680 of record NW_027363830.1, on the reverse strand, counting down.
TCGCCCCCCCGCCAGTGTATAAAATCCATCCCCTCAACCCCACTGTATAACATCCAACCCCAAGCTCTCCTTTGCATAACATCCGGCCCCCAGCCCCGGTGTATAACATCTGCACCCTCGCTCCCTCCCCCTGGTGTATAACATCCGGCCTCTCGCCCCCCGATGTATAACATCCGGCCTCTCGCCCCCCGATGTATAATATCCGTCCCCTCGCCCACGGTGTATAATATCCGTCCCCTCGCCCACGGTGTATAATATCCGTCCCCTCGCCCACGGTGTATAATATCCGTCCCCTCGCCCACGGTGTATAATATCCGTCCCCTCGCCCACGGTGTATAATATCCGTCCCCTCGCCCACGGTGTATAATATCCGTCCCCTCGCCCACGGTGTATAATATCCGTCCCCTCGCCCACGGTGTATAATATCCGTCCCCTCGCCCACGGTGTATAATATCCGTCCCCTCGCCCACGGTGTATAATATCCGTCCCCTCGCCCACGGTGTATAATATCCGTCCCCTCGCCCACGGTGTATAATATCCGTCCCCTCGCCCACGGTGTATAATATCCGTCCCCTCGCCCACGGTGTATAATATCCGTCCCCTCGCCCACGGTGTATAATATCCGTCCCCTCGCCCACGGTGTATAATATCCGTCCCCTCGCCCCTGGTGTATAATATCCGTCCCCTCGCCCACGGTGTATAATATCCGTCCCCTCGCCCACGGTGTATAATATCCGTCCCCTTGCCCACGGTGTATAATATCCGTCCCCTCGCCCACGGTGTATAATATCCGTCCCCTCGCCCACGGTGTATAATATCCGTCCCCTCGCCCCGGTGTATAATATCCGTCCCCTCGCCCCTTAGTGTATAACATCCAGCCCTCGGACTTGTATAACATCTAGCCCCTTGTACCCCCAGTGTATAACATCAATCCCCTCGGCTCTGGTGTATAATATCCGTCCCCTCGCCCCTGGTGTATAATATCCGTCCCCTTGCCCCTCAGTGTATAACATCTAGCCCCTCGTACCCCTAGGGTATAACATCTGGCCCCTCGGCCTTGTATAACATTAAGACTCTCGCCCCCCACCAGTGTATAACATCAATCCCCTCGCCCCCCGGTGTATAACATCCGCCCTCCCACGCTGTGTGCTGTTACTAACATATGACAGAACGGCTGGTGGTGCAGAGCTCTCTGATACCAGCGCGGTCCTGTAATAGGAGCCACCGGGGTAACAAGTCTGGATATTACATTTCTTCCCTCCTAAATCTTCCCCCATCACATGTGAGTGATATTATTAAGAAGTAGAAGGAACTGCAGCAACTCAGGAGACCCCGGAACATTACAGAGCGGGGTCACTGAGTGCTGAGGAGCAGAGGGCAGAACGCTTTCCTGACTCCATTGGTAACAACATCACCACAAACACTGCGCCCCCGCCAGGAGCTTCATGGCCGAGCAGCTGCATGCAGCCTTACATCACCAAGCACGATGCCGAGCGTCAGATGGAGTGGTGTGAAGCCGCCACCACAGGACTCTGGAGGAGACCTGTTCTGTGCAGTGACGGATCACACTTCTCTATCTGGCATCTGATGGACGAGTCTGGATTTGGTGAATGCCAGGAGAACGTTACCCTATTAACTGCATTGTGCCCGCTGTACAGTTTGCTGGTGGAGGTATGGCCTTGTTTTTAGGGGTTGGTCTAGGCCCCTTAGTTCCAGTGAAAAGATATCTTAATGCTTCAGCACAAGACATTTTAAACAATTGTAGCTTCCAACCCTAAGGGAATAGAAGAGCAGAACTGTTTCACACACGTTCTCAACCTCAACCCCACTAAACACCTTTAGGATGATTAATTAGAACAAATACTGCACAATGGCAGCATAAATATGTCACCGCAACATAGGGAAGAACAATGTCAGTCACACATCAATTACATTGCCATATGTCTGCTCAGGCTTAGAATGGCTGACCATTCGGAGAATTACATAATACCTACAAAGAAGCCGAACAAAAGGTCATTAAAGGAATTGACATAAAAACCCTTTATTAGTACATCCATGGTTATGGAAGGACACCGCACAGAGGAGGGCACACACACCATTGATAGAAAATATTACACACCGCACCTAGGCCATCCAAAACACTGACTATAAAGAATATCAATTGTGGCAATGAGTCATATACAGGGGACGCCGACACCTACAGATGCCAAAACATTCATATACAGTTATATGAAAAAGTTTGGGCACCCCTATTAATCTTAAGCTTATTGTTTTATAAAAATTGGTGTTTTTGCAACAGCTATTTCAGTTTGATATATGTAATAACTGTTGGACACAGTAATGTTTCTGCCTTGAAATGAGGTTTATTGTACTAACAGAAAATGTGCAATCTGCATTCAAACAAAATTTGACAGGTGCATAAGTATGGGCACCCTTATCATTTTCTTGTTTTAAATATTCCTACCTACTTTTTACTGACTTACTAAAGCACTTTTTTTGGTTTTGTAACCTCATTGAGCTTTGAAGTTTATAGCCAGGTGTATGCAATCATGAGAAAAGCTACTTAAAGTGGCCACTTGCAAGTTGTTCTCCTGTTTGAATCTCCTCTGAAGAGTGGCATCATGGGCTCCTCAAAACAACTGTCAAATGATCTGAAAACAAAGATTATTCAACATAGCTGTTCAGGGGAAGGATACAAAAAGCTGTCTCAGAGATTTAACCTGTCAGTTTCCACTGTGAGGAACATAGTAAGGAAATGGAAGAACACAGGGACAGTTCTTGTTAAGGCCAGAAGTGGCAGGCCAAGAAAAACATCAGAAAGGCAGAGAAGAAGAATGGTGAGATCAGTCAAGGACAATCCTCAGACCACCTCCAGAGAGCTGCAGCATCAACTTGCTGCAGATGGTGTCACTGTGCATCGGTCAACTATACAACGCACTTTGCACAAGGAGAAGCTGTATGGGAGAGTGATGCGAAAGAAGTCGTTTCTGCAAGCACGCCACAAACAGAGTCGGCTGAGGTATGCAAAAGCACATTTGGAGAAGCCAATTTCCTTTTGGAAGAAGGTCCTGTGGACTGATGAAACCAAGATTGAGTTGTTTGGTGATACAAAAAGGCATTATGCATGGCGGCAAAAAAACACAGCATTCCAAGAAAAACACTTGCTACCCACAGTAAAATTTGGTGGAGGTTCCATCGTGCTTTGGGGCTGTGTGGCCAATGCTGGCACCGGGAATCTGGTTAAAGTCGAAGGACGCATGGATTCCACTCAGTATCAGCAGATTCTTGACAATAATGTTCAAGAATCAGTGACAAAGTTGAAGTTACGCAGGGGATGGATCTTTCAGCAAGACAATGATCCAAAACACCGCTCCAAATCTAATCAGGCATTCATGCAGAGGAACAATTACAATGTTCTGGAATGGCCATCCCAGTCCCCAGACCTGAATATCATTGAACATCTGTGGGATCATTTGAAGAGGGCTGTCCATGCTCGGCGACCATCAAACTTAACTGAACTGGAATTGTTTTGTAAAGAGGAATGGTCAAAAATACCTTCATCCAGGATCCAGGAAATCATTAAAAGCTACAGGAAGCGACTAGAGGCTGTTATTTTTGCAAAAGGAGGATCTACTAAGTATTAATGTCACTTTTCTGGTGAGGTGCCCATACTTATGTACCTGTCAAATTTTGTTTGAATGCAGATTGCACATTTTCTGTTCGTACAATAAACCTCATTTCAAGGCAGAAACATTACTGTGTCCAACAGTTATTACATATATCAAACTGAAATAGCTGTTGCAAAAACACCAATTTTTATAAAACATTAAGCTTAAGATTAATAGGGGTGCCCAAACTTTTTCATATAACTGTATAGTGACCACCATCTCAATATGCATAAATGACTACTGCCCCATAGACGTCATTGTAAGTACACCCCAAGATTGCTTTACTGTGACAAGATCAATTGTGTCCTATGAAAACTCAAAGAAAAGAGGGGGGAATATAACATAGATATGGAAAGAACATAGGAATGTGGTGAAATGTATGAAGGTGCTCTGCATTTTGAGCTGTGATATCTGTAGAGGGACGGACTCCATATTAACATCCTGGATATGGATTTAGAATAGGAGGCCATAAAAGCCCCTGTAGGTGTAATGTGGAGGGGGCACAATACCTTTCTCCATGTAGTGTATAATAAATAGAACATGGTATTGGAAAGTTTGGTGCCAGCCATGATGTTTGCACAAACCTGTTTGGATCATTTCCATGCCCACGTCACGAGCGTGCCCCTCTATGGTGACGAGAGCCCCCAATGTGCTGCGAGTCTGCTGGGACAATTTGCCTCCTCGCACAAGCTCCACAATATCATTTAGCTGGAGCTGCAGATTATCATAGGAGTTTTTCAGGCCCTATAAAAAGGATGTAACGGTGAAATCATCTGCAGAAACATTCATAGAACATACATATTGCAAGGGGGCTGAAATCTATACAGATTATAAGCTGCAGACTAGATTGAGAACTCCACAATATGCAGGCACTTTTTAATGTACACAACAATTTTGCAACATATCTTTATAGAAGTTGGAGATCTGGATTGAACCCAGAGCTCCAAATACCCAGATGTACCTCTATAAAACCCTGCCACAAACAGCATGGAAAACTCAATGCAGATGGATTCATTTGATGCTGGTATTATGGGAAATCCCATACAATGTCTTCCCTTATTGGTAGATATGACGAGAGTAGAGATGAGCGAATGGATTTGCAGGACTCTGGTCCAACAGTCGGGTCAGTATTCCACGGCCGCAGGACCGGAGCTCCGTGAACCGGCATCTCTGGCTCCTCTTTTGATGTCGATGTCATAGTTGTGGTGTGAGGCACAAATGACATCACGCCTGGCCGGCTAATCAAAAGAGGAGCCAGGGATGCCGGCATGTAAGAGGCGGTTAGCAAGGCTCCCATCCAACAGCCACAGACTACTAACCTGCTCTCTTAGACCAAGGTCCTGCAAATTTAGTTGCTCATCTCTAGACAAGATGCATGAATCAATGCAAAATCCCAACAATACTATGGAGCCTTTTGGGTACCTTCAAGATATTGAGCCGCTGTACAACTGCAACCCCCAGGAGAAGACCCCTGGGCAAGAACAGTACATGGGCTCTTTGCAGTCTAATAACGTACTGTGAAATAAGCTACTTGCATCTTTTGATGTGAATGTGGGTCCCCTTACCTCTGTTGCACCAATGGTATATCCGCCCCTGGAAACTCTTATAAGCTGCGTCCCTGGGTATGACAGTCTATTAGCAGGAGAACACATGAAGTCTGTCTATGAATGTATATATATGTATTTCTCCCAGAAAATTATTACAATTACACGTTTTGTTGTTCACATGTTTATTTAATTTGTGTGTATTGGAACAACACAAAAAGAAGATATTGGTCAACAATTTTGGTTCTCAAGTCCTCAGACAGTTCTCTTTTCCTCTTTCTGTTCTCCCTACTTAGTGTGGCACGTAACAACGCAAAGATTGAGTCAACTTTTCCCCTTTGTATCGGGTTTCAGGTGTGATTTTCATATTGCCCACACCTGTTACTTGCCACAGGTGAGTTTGAATGAGCATCACAAGCTTGAAACAAAATTGTTTACCCACAATTTTGGAAAGATGCCAACAATTTTGTCCGGCCCATTTTTGGGGTTTTGTGTGAAATTATATCCAATTTGCCTTTTTTTCTCTGTTTTTTTTTGTGTTTTTCCAATACACACAAAGGAAATAAACATGTGTATAACAAAAAATACACATGCAATTGCAATAATTTTATGGAAAATACTTCAAGGGTGCCAACACTTCCGGCCATGACTGTTTCTAGTGAAGCCACCTTGATCAGTAAAGGAGCTTATGCCGTACCTCTGGGCCACTGCCGATAGCTTCATGCTCTTCACTTGTCCAGAACATCTGAGACACACAGAGCACGACCTGTCCCGGCCATTCCCTCACCCAGTCTTTTCTTGCAGTCTCAGGGTACGCCTTTAAAAAAACAAAGTTAAATTACGTTGACAGAAGCATTTAAGAGAGGGACAACCTTACTAGTATTATCTAGCAAATTCATTTCTACCGATTGCAGGTAGAAGATCTGCTACCTGGCTCTATTGCAAGAGATACATCATCCACAAATCATTCACTGCTGCCAAATAATCTTATACAAATATAAAAGTACTAGATTATTTCCAATTAATGCTTTTGGTCTGTAGGTAGATCCGTACCATTCGTGACCGAGCAATAACAACATGCACGCTCCTTAACATGACATCTTCCCCTTGGATGAGCCACTTCTCCACGGCCCCCCGAGCCTCGGAGGTGGAGATGGTCTGGATGAGCTCTACGCGTTCCCCCTCGGTGCTGTACATGGCTTTGATGTCCAGGTTAGGAAGGAACTCCAGCTTTGCGATGCCTTCAAAGCCCTTCTTTAGATGTGGTTGGACCCACAGAGGATCTTTAGTCTCAGAGAGAATTTCTAGCATTTCGTCGTTGGACAGGAAGAAAAAGCTAAAGCGAAAATGCACAATATGATAAAAATGTCATTAAAGTATTGGGTCAGGCGCCATTTGTATTAGTGTCTGTGAGAAAATAGAAAAGCAAAGCTTTCAAGTAAAGATTCAGTCCCCATACACATTGGATTAAAATAATTTAAACCTGACGATTGCAGCAGGACCGGCCTACCCACTGATGTGTATGGGGGTCTCCTGACTCTCCCCCGATAGAGGATGTCAGGGCCAGAAGGATCGGGCAGATGGAATTTCAATACCCGGTCCTTTGGTTCTCAGGGGAGATAACCCGCTGCCGGAGGTGTCCAGTACCGACTTTCTCCTCTCTCCCCATTAAAAACACATGACTGTTCAGCAGAATATGTGGGAGTCAGAAGAAATAGCCAAATAACCATTCAGACGACGGGTATCTCATATCTCATGCATATGGCTAGCTTAAAGGGGCTATCCAGTTTTGGGAACTTTTTTTATTTAACTGAAATGGGTATTCCCATCTCCAGGATTCTACCCCAATATGTAGTAGGCATCATAATAATAATATTAGCAAATACCTCCAATTAGAAGTGTAGTATAGTTCTTCTGATTTGCTTTGTCGCTTACCCCATGTGCAGGGCATTGCAGTAGCTTAGGTTACGACCACTAGCAAATAACTGTCACTATATGAGTGGTCGTAACCATGGATACCGAAGCTACTGCAATGCCTTGCACATGGGGAAAGCGACATAGCGAATCATAAGAACTATACTACACTTCTAATTGGAGGTATTTGCTAATATTATTATTACTACGCCTACTACATATTGGGATAGGATCTTGGAGATGGGAATACCCATTTAATTGCGAGTATTTGCGACAATTCAGTTTGATTAAAAATGTTGCACCGTTAGGCTTTTTGTTTCCTGCACATTCAGCTTTGATGTGATCTGTGGTCATAAATCGGCTAAGAGGAGCTGAAAAAAGACAGATTAAAAATAAGTCCAATAGCCAGCGCAACACAGAGCCAATAGAAGGCAAACAGTGCAAAATTATTAATGAAATCCAATTACAAAAATGATTTCAATGCGTTTAAATAAGAAAAAAAAATTCTTTAAGGAGTATATAGAATCATTGCAACAAGTGAAAGGACTATACCGTGGGAAAAAAGCCTCTTCTTCTCCAGATAGGCATTCAGCCCTTTCATGATTTTATCCAGAAGCACATTGCTGTCCTGAAGTTTTTCCTGAAGTCCGGTCAGAGAAGTGGCGCTTAAAACCTAAAACAAAGTAGATAGCCCATAAGTAAGATTCCATTATATAGTTATAGAGACTGAAAAAAGGTCACATTCATTGACTATTGTGCCAATAGTTCATATTAAAAAAATAATTAGAACATACAGTTATATGAAAAAGTTTGGGCACCCCTATTAATCTTAAGCTTAATGTTTTATAAAAATTGGTGTTTTTGCAACAGCTATTTCAGTTTGATATATGTAATAACTGTTGGACACAGTAATGTTTCTGCCTTGAAATGAGGTTTATTGTACTAACAGAAAATGTGCAATCTGCATTCAAACAAAATTTGACAGGTACATAAGTATGGGCACCTCACCAGAAAAGTGACATTAATATTTAGTAGATCCTCCTTTTGCAAAAATAACAGCCTCTAATCACTTCCTGTAGCTTTTAATGATATCCTGGATGAAGGTATTTTTGACCATTCCTCTTTACAAAACAATTCCAGTTCAGTTAAGTTTGATGGTCGCCGAGCATGGACAGCCCTCTTCAAATGATCCCACAGATGTTCAATGATATTCAGGTCTGGGGACTGGGATGGCCATTCCAGAACATTGTAATTGTTCCTCTGCATGAATGCCTGAGTAGATTTGGAGCCGTGTTTTGGATCATTGTCTTGCTGAAAGATCCATCCCCTGCGTAACTTCAACTTTGTCACTGATTCTTGAACATTATTGTCAAGAATCTGCTGATACTGAGTGGAATCCATGCGTCCCCATCCATCCATCCTGGGTAGGTGTATATGCCCCGCCATCCATCCATCCTGGGTAGGTGTATATGCTTCTCCATCCATCCTGGGTAGGTGTATATGCCGCGCCATCCATCCATCTTGGGTAGGAGTAGATGCCCCGCCATCCATCCATCTTGGGTAGGAGTAGATGCCCCTCCATCCATCCATCCTGGGTAGGTGTAGATGCCCCTCCATCCATCCTGGGTAGGTGTATATGGTCCTCCATCCATCCATTCTGGGTAGGTGTATATGCACCTCCATTCATCCATTCTGGGTAGGTGTATATGCCCCTCCATTCATCCATTCTGGGTAGGTGTATATGCCCCTCCATCCATTCTGGGTAGGCGTAGATGCCCCTCCATTCATCCATTCTGGGTAGGTGTAGATGCCCCTCCATCCATCAATCCATCCTGGGTAGGGGTATATGCCCTCCATCCATCCATTCTGGGTAGGCGTAGATGACCCTCCATCCATTCATCCTGGGTAGGTGTAGATGCCCCTCCATCCATCCATCCCGGGTAAGGTGTAGATGCCCCTCCATCCATCCATACATCCTGGGTAGGTGTAGATGCCCCTCCATCCATTCATACATACTGGGTAGGTGTAGATGCCCCTCCATCCATCCACCCATCCTGGGTAGGTGTAGATACCCAGGATGAATGGATGGATGGAGGGGCATCTACACCTACCGAGGATGGATGGATGGAGGGGCATCTACACTTACCCAGGATGAATGGATGGATGGAGGGGCAAGTGTAGATGCCCCTCCATCCATCCATCCTGGGTAGGGGAAGATGCCCCTCAATCCATCCATCCTGGGTAGGTGTATATGCCCCTCCATCCATCCATTCTGGGTAGGTGTATATGCCCCTCCATCCATCCATCCTGGGTAGGCGTAGATACCTTTCCATCCATCCATCCTGGGTAGGTGTATATGCACCTCCATCCATCCATCCATGCATCCAATCTGGGAAGGTGTATATGCCCCTTCATCCATCCATTCTGGGTTTGCGTAGATGCACCTCCATCCATCCTGGGTAGTCTATTCTGGTAGGTGTATATGCCCCTCCATCCATCCATCCTGGGTAGGTGTATATGCCCCTCCATCCATCCATCCTGGGTAGGTGTATATGCCCCTCCATCCATCCATTCTCGGTAGGTGTAGATGCCCCTCAATTCGTCCATTCTCGGTAGGTGTAAATGCCCCTCCATTCGTCCATTCTCAGTAGGTGTAGATGCCCCTCCATCCATCAATCCATCCTGGGTAGGTGTAGATGCCCCTCCATCCATCCATAGTAGGTGTAGATACCACTCCATCCATCCATTCTGGGTAGGTGTATATGCCCCTCCATGCATCCTGGGTAGGTGTATATGCCCCTCCATTCATCCTGGGTAGGAGTATTTGCCCCTCCATCCATAGTGGGTAGGTGTATATGCCCCTCCATCCATCCATCCTGGGTAGGTGAATATGCCCTTCCATCCATCCGGGGTAGGTGTATCGGCCTCTCCATCCATCCTGGGTAGCTGTATATGCCCCTCCATCCATCCATCCAGAGTAGGTGTATATGCCCCTCCATCTATCCATCCTGAGTAGGTGTATATGCCCATCCATCCATCCTGAGTAGGTGTATATGCCCCTCCATCCATCAATCCATCCTGGGTAGGTGTATATGCCCCTCCATCCATCCATTCTGGGTAGGCGTAGATGCCCCTCCATCTATTCATCCTGGGTAGGTGTAGATGCCTCTCCATCCATCCATCCATCCATCCTGGGTAGGTGTAGATGCCCCTCCATCCATCCATACATCCTGGGTAGGTCTAGATGCCCCTCCATCCATCCACCCATCCTGGGTAGGTCTAGATGCCCCTCCATCCATCCACCCATCCTGGGTAGGTGCAGATGCCCTTCCATCCATCCATTCATCCTGGGTAAGTGTAGATGCCCCTCCATCCATCCACCCATCCTGGGTAGGTGTAGATGCCCTTCCATCCATCCATTCATCCTGGGTAAGTGTAGATGCCCCTCCATCCATCCATCCTGGGTAGGGGTAGATGCCCCTCCATCCATCCATCCATCCATCCATCCATTCTGGGTAGGTGTATATGCCCCTCCATCCATCCATTCTGGGTAGGTGTATATGCCCCTCCATCCATCCATCCTGGGTAGGCGTAGATACCTTTCCATCCATCCATCCTGGGTAGGTGTATATGCACCTCCATCCATCCATCCAATCTGGGTAGGTGTATATGCCCCTTCATCCATCCATTCTGGGTTTGAGTAGATGCACCTCCATCCATCCTGGGTAGTCTATTCTGGTAGGTGTATATGCCCCTCCATCCATCCATCCATCCTGGGTAGGAGTATTTGCCTCCATCCATCCTGGGTAGGTGTATATGCCCCTCCATCCATCCTGAGTAGGTGTATTTCCCCCTCCATCCATCCATCCTGGGTGAGTGTATATGACCCTTCATCCATCCATCCATTCTGGGTAGGCGTAGATGCCCCTCCATCCATCCATCCTGCGCAGTCTATTCTGGTAGGTGTATATGCCCCTCTATCCATCCATCCTGGGTAGGTGTATATGCCCCTCCATCCATCCATTCTCGGTAGGTGTAGATGCCCCTCCATTCGTCCATTCTCTGTAGGTGTAGATGCCCCTCCATCCATCAATCCATCCTGGGTAGGTGTAGATGCCCCTCCATCCATCCTTCCATCCTGCGCAGTCTATTCTGGTAGGTGTATATGCCCCTCCATCCATCCATCCATTCATTCTCGGTAGGTGTATATGCCCCTCCATCCATCCATCCTGGGTAGGTGAATATGCCCTTCCATCCATCCTGGGTAGGTGTATCGGCCTCTCCATCCATCCTGGGTAGCTGTATATGCCCCTCCATCCATCCATCCTGAGTAGGTGTATATGCCCCTCCATCCATCCATCCTGAGTAGGTGTATATGCCCATCCATCCATCCTGGTAGGTGTATATGCCCCTCCATCCATCCACTCTGGGTAGGTGTATATGCCCCTCCATCCATCCATACATCCAGGGTAGGTCTAGATGCCCATCCATCCACCCATCCTGGGTAGGTGTAGATGCCCTTCCATCCATCCATCCTGAGTAAGTGTAGATGCCCCTCCATCCATCCATCGTGGGTAGGGGTAGATGCCCCTCCATCCGTCCACTCTGGGTAGGTGTATATGCTCCTCCATCCATCCATACATCCTGGGTAGGTCTAGATGCCCCTCCATCCATCCACCCATCCTGGGTAGGTGTAGATGCCCTTCCATCCATCCATTCTGAGTAAGTGTAGATGCCCCTCCATCCATCCATCATGGGTAGGGGTAGATGCCCCTCCATCCATCCATTCTGGGTAGGTGTATATGCCCCTCATTCCATCCATCCTGGGTAGGTGTAGATACCTCTCCATCCATCCATCCTGGGTAGATGTATATGCACCTCCATCCATCCATCCAAACTGGGTAAGCATAGATGCCCCTTCATCCATCCATCCATCCTGAGCAGTCTATTCTGGTAGGTGTATATGCCCCTCCATCCATCCACTCTGGGTAGGTGTAGATGCCCCTCCATCCATCAATCCATCCTGGGTAGCTGTAGATGCCCCTCCATCCATCCATGGTAGATGCGAATACCCCTCCATCCATTCTTCCATTCATCCATCCTGGGTAGGTGTATATGCCCCTCCATCCATCCTGGGTAGGTGTATATGCCCCTCCATCCATCCTGGGTAGGTGTATCGGCCCCTCCATCCATCCTGAGTAGCTGTACATGCCCCTCCAGCCATCCTGGGTAGGGGTAAATGCCCCTTCATCCATTCTGGGTAGGTGTAGATGCCCCTCCATCCATCCTGGGTAGTCTATTCTGGTAGGTGTATATGCCCCTCCATCCAACCTGGTTAGGTGTAGATGCCCCCTCCATCCATCCATTCTGGTTAAGTGTAGATGCCCCTCCATCCATCCATCCTGGGTAGGTGTATATGCCCCTTCATCCATCCATCCATCCTGGGTAGGTGTAAATGCCCCTCCATCCATCCATCCTGGGTAGGTGTAAATGCCCCTCCACTCTGGGTAGGTGTAGATGCCCCTCCATCCATCAATCCATCCTGGGTAGGTGTAGATGCCCCTCCATCCATCCATGGTAGATGCGAATACCCCTCCATCCATTCTTCCATCCATCCATCCTGGGTAGGTGTATATGCCCCTCCATCCATCCATCCATCCTGGGTAGGTGTATATGCCCCTCTGTCCATCCAGTGTAGGAGTATTTGCCCCTCCATCCATCCTGGGTAGGTGTATATGCCCCTCCATCCATCCATCCTGGGTAGGTGTATATGCCCTTCCATCCTGGGTAGGTGTATATTCCCCTCCATCCACCCATCCTGGGTAGGTGTATAGGCCCCTCCATCCATCCTGGGTAGGTGTATCGGCCCCTCCATCCATCCTGGGTAGCTGTATATGCCCCTCCAGCCATCCATCCATCCTGGGTAGGTGTATATGCCCCCTCCATCCATCCAGTGTAGGAGTATTTGCCCCTCCATCCTGGGTAGGTGTATATGCCCCTCCATCCATCCATCCTGGGTAGGTGTATATGCCCTTCCATCCTGGGTAGGTGTATATGCCCCTCCATCCATCCATCCTGGGTAGGTGTATATGCCCTTCCATCCTGGGTAGGTGTATATTCCCCTCCATCCATCCTGGGTAGGTGTATATGCCCCTCCATCCATCCTGGGTAGGTGTATATGCCCCTCCATCCATCCATCCTGGGTAGCTGTATATGCCCCTCCAGCCATCCTGGGTAGGTGTATATGCCCCTCCATCCATCCTGGGTAGGTGTATATGCCCCTCCATCCATCCTGGGTAGTCTATTCTGGTAGGTGTATATGCCCTCCATCCAACCTGGTTAGGTGTAGATGCCCCCTCCATTCATCCATCCTGGTTAGGTGTAGATGCCCCTCCATCCATCCATCCTGGGTAGGTGTATATGCCCCTTCATCCATCCATCCTGGGTAGGTGTAAATGCCCCTCCATCCATCCATCCTGGGTAGGTGTAAATGCCCCTCCATCCATCCATGCTGGGTAGGTTTATATGCCCCTGACTAGCCCAGGGGAATGGGTATGACTCGGTACCCGGGCCTTTAGGGATGTCGCGGTGGTCGGCTCCCGGGCCCGTACCCTGGGGTCGCTCCTTTAAAAGGGTTGGTGAGTTGTGAAGTTTATAAAAGAGTTTGTGACGCCACCTGTGGTTTCTGGTGAGGATCACCAGCGCTGCGCAGTCCACTGAGGCCGGTGATAAGGCAGCTCGATGGTATAGCTTCCCACAGGTGGAGCTAGGCCTCAGGGCAGCGTATGGACGGGGAAAGCAGGACGGAGAGACCCAGCCGGGTCAGAGCAAGAACAGGGACAGACACGATTGTCACTTCAGTACCTTTTACTGATGGAAATTCAGGCACGTCCCAGAGCACTGTAGGGTGAAGGGTGCACGTCAGGATCCTCCCCAATGAGCGGGTTTTGGGCCTCCTGTTTCTTGCCTCTGCGTAGTAAGTTTCTGACCTTCCTGGAGCAAGGCCTAACTTTGTCTCTGTCCTGCGCTGGCTGACCTTGTGGTAGGGCCTTTTCTTGGATTACACGCTCCCGACTTAAGGGGCCTATGTGTCTCCTGGCTCTATTACGTATCAGCACTTTTGCGATACTGGGACTTGTAGTTCTCCAGGGATTCTGGTTATATCTTACTGGGTCGTGGAGATCCCGGTAAGCTTCGGACCCGATGTCCGGTAACTGCTTCTTCGGGGTGAGCTAGTTAAGCTCCTCTGCCCCCTATGTATTAACTCTCCACTCGCCTTCGGCCTACTCGGGCCCTCACTAGGCTATACACACTAACGGCAGCTTGCCGCGCTTCACCGATCTTATGGCGCCGGCACACCTAAAGCTCACCTCTCTGAGCTACAACTGAGTCTAGAACGTGCTCCACTGCAGACTGACCTCTCTCAGGCTTTTGCACTACAGGAACTCTCTCAACAGGTTTGCTTTCTGTCGACTCCAGTCTAGACTAACTGCTGCCTGGCTCCACCTTCCCTTATATATCTATCCCTAACGGGCTCCCTCTGATGGTCTGAGGTGGAAGGTGGAGATGTGTGAATGGTTATGGGGGCCTCTTGTGGAGGAATCCATCAATACACCCTGCTAGGATCTGTGATACCAAGCGCAGCTAGGCGTCACACACCCCCATCCATCCTGGGTAGATGTATATGCCCCTCCATCCATCCATTCTGGGTAAATGCATATGCCCCTTCATCCATCCATCCATCCATCCTGGTTAGGTGTAAATGCCCCTCCATCCATCCCGGTCAGTATATGCCCCCCTCCATCCATCCATCCTGGTGGATATATCCTCCCCTTCATCCTGGTGGGTATATGCCCCCCCCTCCATCCATCCTGGTGGGTATATGCCCCCCCTTCCATCCATCCTGGTGGGTATATGCCCCCCCCCCTCCATCCATCCTGGTGGGTATATGCCCCCCCCCTCCATCCATCCTGGTGGGTATATGCCCCCCCCTCCATCCATCCTGGTGGGTATATGCCTCCTCCTCCATCCTGGTGGGTATATGCCCCCTTATATTCAATGCGAAGGGAAAAAAACCAAAACAAACGCTTCTACTCACCTTCCACGTTCCCACGCAGCGCTGTGTCTGTGTTGCCTGAAGATGTCGGCGGTGATAACAGCTGAGAGGCTGAGATCACCGCACGGCGCCGCTGCAGATACTCACTCGGGACGTCCACTCCTAGGCATTTCCTCCCCGGCAGTTCCTGTCATGGCATGCTCTGACTGAGCAGTGCGTGCGACGACAGGGGGAATGTACAGCTTACACTGCAGGCTCCACAAAGATGGCTGCAATCTCCTCCCACGGCTGCGACCTGAACAGCCAAGGGGGCGTGCCCAGGTCACAGCTAGAGGCAGGAGGAGCGGCCTCTAATGTTAGAGAAAGGGTCGGTGACAGACTACGGTCTCTTATGGCCAGGGCTGCCGTAAATGAGGTGTGTAAGATCGCTTCTTACACACCCCCCAAATAAAAATGGCAGCCCCTAGTGGCCAATGTAAAAATAAATAAAAAACGAATAAAGTGGTACATTTAATTTTGTATTAAAAATAATTGATTACATAATTATTAATACAAAACATAAAATCGTGGCCCCTTCCCTGTAAGAATAGCACATGGCTCTTTCCACGTCTGGTTATTTCTCTAGCAGGTAGAATATGCTCCGTTATAGACCGTGGACAGGTTTACAGCTCTATTTATTGTGGACGATTGATCTGCAAATCAGAACTGAGACCGGTCCGATTTTCATCCGATTTGTAGATAAAGATCATCTATTGAAGTCAACGAGTCTGTCAGAAAAAATGCCCAGAACCAACCATGTTGCCTGTACTGCTTGTTTTCCAGTGTCTATAGGCCGGGCAAGCGAGGCGAGGAAACCTTTAGCTTTTTACTTTACATATAAAAAAATATGCCCCACTGAGGAGAAAAACTGACACACTGACCAAAATCAGATGAAAATTAGAAAAAAAAACACTGATTAAAACCTGACATGTGAACGGGGCCTTAGGCCTTAATCAGATGTCAGCAGGGTCGGACTGGGGTGTCTGGGGCCCACAGGGGACACTGACTCTAGGGGCCCACCTCCAGCAATATGCAGATCGCTCTTCTCTGCTCTCCCTGTTATAGTGGAGCAGTGACCGGCGGCTCCTCACATCTACTCTGCACAGACTACAACAGGGATGGACAATTTCTGTAGTTTACATGAAAGGGCTTCTTTGGTTAAAACAAGTCATCACAGATTCATGGGCTACACAGGATAGGTGATCACTTATTGATTGGAAGAATGGGGAAGTTTTATCCCTGACAGGACACTTATCCCCATTTTAAAATGCAGCGACAGGTGGGACGTCTGACCACAGCCTCATTCTTTCTCTTGGGGGCTTCCAAAAAAGAGCAGCGCTCACAGCCCCTGAGGGAATGAATGGATCAGTGGTCGAGTCGCACATGAGCTCCAGTGTAATGGGGAGAAAAGCTCCACAGTCTGCCGATCGCTGCAGGTCCCAGTAGTCAGACCCCCACCAATCAATAAGTTATCACTTATCCTGTGGAGAGGGGATTACTTGTTCTCCCCGGAGAACCCCTGTGAGTGCATCTCTGACGCTCTGCTCCAAGTATTTCATCTCTAAGGCCACAGCCCCACTATCAGTATTCAGTCAGGATTTTTTCTCAGGAGTGGGAGCCAAAACCAGGTGAGGAACAATCAGAGAAAAGGTAGAATAGAAACAAGTCACCAATTCTGTATTTATCACCCACTCCTGCTTTTGGCTCTCACTACTGAGAAAATATACTGACCAAATACTGATAGTGAAGCCGTGGCCTCATGGAAAAAAATCTATTCCTAGTTAATCTCAGCGAGAATAAATGACCGCCATACACAACATAATCCACTATAACACCAATAATATCACATACAAAAGGGACAAATATCACCACACCATGACCAGACCACATAGTGACCAAATAATACAATACTGATCAGGAATACAAACCACAATACTAACAACACTGTCACTATACATATGAGCTCTGTATATAGTGTCAGTGTGCAGGTAATACAGTGATCCCCAGTGACATTATAAACAGGATCTCTGTATATAGTGTCAGTGTACATGTAATACAGTGATCACCGGTGACATTATACACAGGAGCTCTGTATGTAGTGTACAGGTAATACAGTTATCACGAGTGACATTATACACAGGAGCTCTGTATATAGTGTATAGGTAATACACTGGTCACCAGTGACATACACAGGAGCTCTGTATATACTATATAGTGTAAGTGTACAGTAATACACTGACTCACCAGTGATGTCTCTAGGTGAAGTTCTTCATCTTCGCTTTTCCTCATCTGGCACAGTCCACCATCACTTCTTCCAGCCAGGAATCATCTCTGCAGAAAATAACACACAGTTATCAATAACTGATCTCTTTTAGAGCACATTCCCACTTTTCCCCAGGCTTCTACACTACACCAGTTGAAGAAATAAAGCGACATAGTGGCGCCCTGCACAGTAACAGGACCCCCCTTTTGTCCCCTCTTACGGAAAACAGTTTCCTAAAAATAAAATTATATTACAGAAGTAATAATGTCCCTAATTGGACTCTAAAGTAATAATGTTCCCCACTCGCCATCATAAACTAATAAAGTTCCTCAATCTGGCCCCTAAACAGTAATAAAGTCCCTTGTCCAGCGTGGCCCCCCATCTATCCATCCTGACCCCCCCCCATATATCCATTCTGGTCTCCATGTGTCCAGCCTGCCCCTCCCATATATCCATCCGGGCCTCCATGTGTCCAGCCTGCCCCCCTTAATATATGCATCCCACCCCACCCCATATATCTATCCAGGACCCCATGTGTCCAGCTTGCCGCCCTTCACCTCCATGTGTCCAGCTTGCTGCCCTTCACCTATATGTGTCCATCCAGGTCCCAATGTGTCCAGTTTGCCCCCCTTCACCTCCATGTGTCCATCCAGGTCCCCAACTTGGCCCCCTTCACCACCATGTGTCCCCTTATGTGTCCATCCAGCCCCCCCTCCCTTCAGCCCCGTGCCTCCATCCATATGTCTCCCCATGCGTCCAACCAGCCCCCCCCTTTCAGCCCCATGCCTCCATCCATATGTCTCCCCATGGGTCCAGCCAGCCCCCCCTTCAGCCCCATGTCCCCATCCATGTCTCCATGGGTCCAGCCAGCCCCCCCTTCAGCCCCATGCCTCCATCCATATGTCCCCCATGCGTCCAGCCAGCCCCCCCTTCAGCCCCATGTCCCCATGGGTCCAGCCAGCCCCCCCTTCAGCCCCATGTCCCCATCCATGTCCCCATGGGTCCAGCCAGCCAGCCCCATGTCCCCATGGGTCCAGCCAGCCGCCCCCCTTCAGCCCCATGTCCCCATGGGTCTAGCCAGCCCCCCCTTCAGCCCCATGTCCCCATCCATGTTCCCATGGGCCCAGCCAGCCCCCTCCCCTTCAGCCCCATGTCCCCATGGGTCCAGCCAGCCCCCCCTTCAGCCCCATGTCCCCATCCATGTCCTCATGGGTCCATCCAGCCCCCCCTTCAGACCCATGTCCCCATCCATGTCCACATGGGTCCAACCAGCCCCCCCTTCAGCCCCATGTCCCCATCCATGTCCCCATGTGACCAGCCTGCAAACCCTCCATATATGGATGATGACCAATGCTGGGAACACTCACCCAGAAAAACGTGGATATTGCACTTGACTTGAAGTTGAAGCAGGGAGAGCTGTAGCCAGACCTGCAGCCTTGTTTCCAGGGTTATGGTGAGAGAGCAGAGTGCTGGTCACCGCATACTCAGCCCAGGAGCCGGCTTAAAAGGCAAGAGAGCAGGAGAGAAGAGGGCGGTGCGCGGTGCTGGTGCGGTGTTCCATACCCGGACGGGAGCCGGTGTTACAAGGCCAATTCCAAGGGAGCAGGAGCCGGGACTGGAGAGCAGAGCGCGGCGTCGGCGTATCAAAAGCCGGCAGGGGAGCAGGGAGAGGAGAGCGCGACGTCAGCGTGTCACCTGACAACACACCACTGCCAGCCACCAGCGGCAAAGCAGAGCGCGGTGCGTGTCACCGCCCACCAAGAACACGTCCTCAGTCATGTGACTATGCGCGTCACCCGCTGTCACCACTGAATAGAATGAGCGCCGCACGCGACGCTACAATTCCTTCGGCTGCGCTTTTAAAGGGCCCGCACTTTTTAAGAGCCCCCGCTACCAATTCTCTCACTCTCTCATCGGGGCCCACCGGGAATTTTTCCAGCTATCACACCAGGCCAGTCCTACCCTGCGCGCTGGCATCGGGGCCCCCTCCTCAAATACTTACCTCTCCCGTTCCCAGCAACTCCTGTGTCTTCAGCATCTTCGGAGTCTGTCGTCACTACCGTGCTCCCTCTGTCTTATCTAGCAATCCATAAGTATAATGCAATCTATGGGGCCATTCTACAGCATGGAGCAATCTATGGGGCCATTCTACAGCATGGAGCAATCTATGGGGCCATTCTACAGCATGGAGCAATCTATGGGGCCATTCTACAGCATGGAGCAATCTATGGGGCCATTCTACAGCATGGAGCAATCTATGGGGCCATTCTACAGCATGGAGCAATCTATGGGGCCATTCTACAGCATGGAGCAATCTATGGGGCCATTCTACAGCATGGAGCAATCTATGGGGCCATTCTACAGCATGGAGCAATCTATGGGGCCATTCTACAGCATGGAGCAATCTATGGGGCCATTCTACAGCATGGAGCAATCTATGGGGCCATTCTACAGCATGGAGCAATCTATGGGGCCATTCTACAGCATGGAGCAATCTATGGGGCCATTCTACAGCATGGAGCAATCTATGGGGCCATTCTACAGCATGGAGCAATCTATGGGGCCATTCTACAGCATGGAGCAATCTATGGGGCCATTCTACAGCATGGAGCAATCTATGGGGCCATTCTACAGCATGGAGCAATCTATGGGGCCATTCTACAGCATGGAGCAATCTATGGGGCCATTCTACAGCATGGAGCAATCTATGGGGCCATTCTACAGCATGGAGCAATCTATGGGGCCATTCTACAGCATGGAGCAATCTATGGGGCCATTCTACAGCATGGAGCAATCTATGGGGCCATTCTACAGCATGGAGCAATCTATGGGGCCATTCTACAGCATGGAGCAATCTATGGGGCCATTCTACAGCATGGAGCAATCTATGGGGCCATTCTACAGCATGGAGCAATCTATGGGGCCATTCTACAGCATGGAGCAATCTATGGGGCCATTCTACAGCATGGAGCAATCTATGGGGCCATTCTACAGCATGGAGCAATCTATGGGGCCATTCTACAGCATGGAGCAATCTATGGGGCCATTCTACAGCATGGAGCAATCTATGGGGCCATTCTACAGCATGGAGCAATCTATGGGGCCATTCTACAGCATGGAGCAATCTATGGGGCCATTCTACAGCATGGAGCAATCTATGGGGCCATTCTACAGCATGGAGCAATCTATGGGGCCATTCTACAGCATGGAGCAATCTATGGGGCCATTCTACAGCATGGAGCAATCTATGGGGCCATTCTACAGCATGGGGCAATCTATGGGGCCATTCTACAGCATGGGGCAATCTATGGGGCCATTCTACAGCATGGGGCAATCTATGGGGCCATTCTACAGCATGGGGCAATCTATGGGGCCATTCTACAGCATGGAGCAATCTATGGGGCCATTCTACAGCATGGAGCAATCTATGGGGCCATTCTACAGCATGGAGCAATCTATGGGGCCATTCTACAGCATGGAGCAATCTATGGGGCCATTCTACAGCATGGAGCAATCTATGGGGCCATTCTACAGCATGGAGCAATCTATGGGGCCATTCTACAGCATGGAGCAATCTATGGGGCCATTCTACAGCATGGAGCAATCTATGGGGCCATTCTACAGCATGGAGCAATCTATGGGGCCATTCTACAGCATGGAGCAATCTATGGGGCCATTCTACAGCATGGAGCAATCTATGGGGCCATTCTACAGCATGGAGCAATCTATGGGGCCATTCTACAGCATGGAGCAATCTATGGGGCCATTCTACAGCATGGAGCAATCTATGGGGCCATTCTACAGCATGGAGCAATCTATGGGGCCATTCTACAGCATGGAGCAATCTATGGGGCCATTCTACAGCATGGAGCAATCTATGGGGCCATTCTACAGCATGGAGCAATCTATGGGGCCATTCTACAGCATGGAGCAATCTATGGGGCCATTCTACAGCATGGAGCAATCTATGGGGCCATTCTACAGCATGGAGCAATCTATGGGGCCATTCTACAGCATGGAGCAATCTATGGGGCCATTCTACAGCATGGAGCAATCTATGGGGCCATTCTACAGCATGGAGCAATCTATGGGGCCATTCTACAGCATGGAGCAATCTATGGGGCCATTCTACAGCATGGAGCAATCTATGGGGCCATTCTACAGCATGGAGCAATCTATGGGGCCATTCTACAGCATGGAGCAATCTATGGGGCCATTCTACAGCATGGAGCAATCTATGGGGCCATTCTACAGCATGGAGCAATCTATGGGGCCATTCTACAGCATGGAGCAATCTATGGGGCCATTCTACAGCATGGAGCAATCTATGGGGCCATTCTACAGCATGGAGCAATCTATGGGGCCATTCTACAGCATGGAGCAATCTATGGGGCCATTCTACAGCATGGAGCAATCTATGGGGCCATTCTACAGCATGGAGCAATCTATGGGGCCATTCTACAGCATGGAGCAATCTATGGGGCCATTACACTTATGGAGCAATCTATGGGGCCATTACACTTATGGAGCAATCTATGGGGCCATTACACTTATGGAGCAATCTATGGGGCCATTACACTTATGGAGCAATCTATGGGGCCATTACACTTATGGAGCAATCTATGGGGCCATTACACTTATGGAGCAATCTATGGGGCCATTACACTTATGGAGCAATCTATGGGGCCATTACAGCATGGAGCAATCTATGGGGCCATTACAGCATGAAGCAATCTATGGGGCCATTACAGCATGGAGCAATCTATGGGGCCATTACAGCATGGAGCAATCTATGGGGCCATTACAGCATGGAGCAATCTATGGGGCCATTACAGCATGGAGCAATCTATGGGGCCATTACAGCATGGAGCAATCTATGGGGCCATTATACTTATGGAGCAATGTATAGGGCCATTATACTTATGGAGCAATGTATAGGGCCATTATACTTATGGAGCAATGTATAGGGCCATTATACTTATGGAGCAATCTATGGGGCCATTATACAGTAGGGAGCAATCTATGGGACCATTATACAGCATGGGGCAATCAATGGGGCCATTATACAGCATGGAGCAATCTATGGGACCTTTATACTTATGGAGCAATCTATAGGGCCATTACAGCATGGAGCAATCTATGGGGCCATTACAGCATGGAGCAATCTATGGGGCCATTATACTTATGGAGCAATCTGTGGGGCCATTATACAGCATGGAGCAATCTATGGGGCCATTATACAGCATGGAGCAATCTATGGGGCCATTATGCAGCATGGAGCAATCTATGGGGCCATTATGCAGCATGGAGCAATCGATGGGGCCATTATGCAGCATGGAACAATCGATGGGGCCATTATACAGCATGGAACAATCGATGGGGCCATTATACAGCATTGGGCAATCTATAGGGCCATTACAGCATGGAGCAATCTATGGGGCCATTATACAGCATGGAGCAATCTATGGGGCCATTATACAGCATGGAGCAATCTATAGGGCCATTACAGCATGGAGCAATCTATAGGGCCATTACAGCATGGAGCAATCTATGGGGCCATTATACAGCATGGAGCAATCTATGGGGCCATTATACACCATGGAGCAATCTATGGGGCCATTATACACCATGGAGCAATCTATAGGGCCATTATACTTATGGAGCAATCTATAGGGCCATTATACTTATGGAGCAATCTATGGGGCCATTATACAGTATGGAGCAATCTATGGAACCATTATGCAGTATGGAGCAATCTATTGGGCCATTATGCAGCATGGAGCAATCTTTAGGGCCATTACAGCAAGGAGCAATCTATGGGGCCATTATACTTATGGAGCAATCTATGGGGCGATTATACAGCATGGAACAATCGATGGGGCCATTATACAGCATTGGGCAATCTATGGGGCCATTATACAGCATGGAGCAATCTATGGGGCCATTATACTTATGGAGGAATCTATAGGGCCATTACATCATGGAGCAATCTATGGGGCCATTATACTTATGGAGCAATCTATAGGGCCATTACAGCATGGAGCAATCTATGGGGCCATTATACAGCATGGAGCAATCTATGGGGCCATTATACAGCATGGAGCAATCTATGGGGCCATTACAGCATGGAGCAATCTATGGGGCCATTACAGCATGGAGCAATCTATGGGGCCATTATACTTATGGAGCAATGTATAGGGTCATTATACTTATGGAGCAATCTATGGGGCCATTATACAGTAGGGAGCAATCTATGGGACCATTATACAGCATGGGGCAATCAATGGGGCCATTATACAGCATGCAGCAATCTATGGGACCTTTATACTTATGGAGCAATCTATAGGGCCATTACAGCATGGAGCAATCTATGGTGCCATTATACAGCATCGAGCAATCTATGGGTCCATTATACAGCATGGAGCAATCTATGGGGCCATTATCCTTATGGAGCAATCTATAGGGCCATTACAGCATGCAGCAATCTATGGGGCCATTATACAGTATGGAGCAATCTATGGGGCCATTATACAGTATGGAGCAATCTATGGGGCCATTATACAGCATGGAGCAATCTATGGGGCCATTATACAGCATGGAGCAATCTATGGGGCCATTACAGCATGGAGCAATCTATGGGGCCATTATACTCATGGAGCAATCTACAGGACCATTACAGCATGGAACCAATCTATGGGGCCATTATACAGCATGGAGCAATCTATGGGGCCATTATACTTATGGAGCAATCTATAGGGCCACTATACTTATGGAGAAATCTATAGGGACATTATACAGTATGGAGCAATCTATGGAGACATTATGCAGTATGGAGCAATCTATGGGGCCATTATGGAGCATGGAGCAATCTATAGGGCCATTATACTTATGGAGCAATCTATGGGGCCATTACAGCATGGAGCAATCTATGGGGCCATTATACAGCATGGAGCAATCTATGGGGCCATTATACAGCATGGAGCAATCTATAGGGCCATTACAGCATAGAGCAATCTATAGGGCCATTACAGCATAGAGCAATCTATGGGGCCATTATACAGCATGGAGCAATCTATGGGGCCATTATACAGCATGGAGCAATCTATGGGGCCATTATACTTATGGAGCAATCTATGGGGCCATTACAGCATAGAGCAATCTATGGGGCCATTATACAGCATGGAGCAATCTATAGGGCCATTATACTTATGGAGCAATCTATGGGGCCATTATACAGTATGGAGCAATCTATGGGGCCATTATACAGTATGGAGCAATCTATGGGGCCATTATACAGCATGGAGCAAGCTATGGGGCCATTATACAGCATGGAGCAATCTATGGGGCCATTATACAGCATGGAGCAATTTATAGGGCCATTACAGCATGGAGCAATCTATGGGGTCATTATACTTATGGAGCAATCTATGGGGCCATTATACAGCATGGAACAATCTATGGGGCCATTATACAGCAGGGGTCAATCTATGGGGCCATTATACAGCATGGGGCAATCTATGGGGCCATTATACAGCATGGGGCAATCTATGGGGCCATTATACTTATGGAGCAATCTATAGGGCCATTACATCATGGAGCAATCTATTGGGCCATTATACTTATGGAGCAATCTATGAGGCCATTACAGCATGGAGCAATCTATGCGGCCATTATACTAATGGAGCAATCTATAGGGCCATTATACTTATGGAGCAATCTATGGGGCCATTATACTTATGGAGCAATCTATGGGGCCATCATACAGTATGGAGCAATCTATGGAGCCATTATGCAGTATGGAGCAATCTATGGAGCCATTATGCAGCATGGAGCAATCTATGGAGCCATTATGCAGCATGGAGCAATCTATGGGGCCATTATGCAGCATGGAGCAATCTATGGGACCATTATGCAGCATGGAGCAATCTATGGAGCCATTATGCAGTATGGAGCAATCTATTTGGCCATTATGCAGTATGGAGCAATCTATTTGGCCATTATGCAGTATGGAGCAATCTATTTGGCCATTATGCAGCATGGAGCAATCTATAGGGCCATTACAGCATGGAGCAATCTATGGGGCCATTATACAGCATGGAGCAATCTATGGGGCCATTATACAGCATGGAGCAATTTATGGGGCCATTATACAGCATGGAGCAATCTATAGGGCCATTACAGCATGGAGCAATTTATGGGGCCATTACCGCGTGCAGCAATCTATAGGGCCATTATACTTATGGAGCAATCTATAGGGCCATTATACTTATGGAGCAATCTATAGGGCCATTATACAGTAGGGAGCAATCTATAGGGCCATTATACAGTAGGGAGCAATCTATGGGGTCATTATACAGTAGGGAGCAATCTATAGGGCCATTATACTTATGGAGCAATCTATAGGGCCATTATACAGTAGGGAGCAATCTATAGGGCCATTATACAGTAGGGAGCAATCTATGGGGTCATTATACAGTAGGGAGTAATCTATGGGGCCATTATACAGTAGGGAGCAATCTATGGGGCCATTATACAGTAGGGAGCAATCTATGGGGCCATTATACAGCATGGAGCAATCTATGGGGCCATTATACAGCATGGAGCAATCTATGGGTCCATTACAGCATGGAGCAATCTATTGGGCCATTATACAGTAGCGAGCAATCTATGGGGCCATTATACTTATGGAGCAATCTATGGGGCCATTATGGAGCAATCTATAGGGCCATTACAGCATGGAGCAATCTATAGGGCCATTATACTTCTGAAGCAATCTTCATCCATTCTGGGTAGGTGTATATGCCCCTCCATCCAACCTGGTTAGGTGTAGATGCCCCCTCCATTCATCCATCCTGGTTAGGTTTAGATGCCCCTCCATCCATCCATCCTGGGTAGTCTATTCTGGTAGGTGTATATGCCCCTCCATCCAACCTGGTTAGGTGTAGATGCCCCCTCCATCCATCCATCCTGGGTAGGTGTATATGCCCCTTCATCCATCCATCCTGGGTAGGTGTAAATGCCCCTCCATCCATCCTGGGTAGGTGTAAATGCCCCTCCATCCATCCATGCTGGGTAGGTTTATATGCCCCTGACTAGCCCAGGGGAATGGGTATGACTCGGTACCCGGGCCTTTAGGGATGTCGCGGTGGTCGGCTCCCGGGCCCGTACCCTGGGGTCGCTCCTTTAAAAGGGTTGGTGAGTTGTGAAGTTTATAAAAGAGTTTGTGACGCCACCTGTGGTTTCTGGTGAGGATCACCAGCGCTGCGCAGTCCACTGGTGGAGCTAGGCCTCAGGGCAGCGTATGGACGGGGAAAGCAGGACGGAGAGACCCAGCCGGGTCAGAGCAAGAACAGGGACAGACACGATTGTCACTTCAGTACCTTTTACTGATGGAAATTCAGGCACGTCCCAGAGCACTGTAGGGTGAAGGGTACACGTCAGGATCCTCCCCAATGAGCGGGTTTTGGGCCTCCTGTTTCTTGCCTCTGCGTAGTAAGTTTCTGACCTTCCTGGAGCAAGGCCTAACTTTGTCTCTGTCCTGCGCTGGCTGACCTTGTGGTAGGGCCTTTTCTTGGATTACACGCTCCCGACTTAAGGGGCCTATGTGTCTCCTGGCTCTATTACGTATCAGCACTTTTGCGATACTGGGACTTGTAGTTCTCCAGGGATTCTGGTTATATCTTACTGGGTCGTGGAGATCCCGGTAAGCTTCGGACCCGATGTCCGGTAACTGCTTCTTCGGGGTGAGCTAGTTAAGCTCCTCTGCCCCCTATGTATTAACTCTCCACTCACCTTCGGCCTACTCGGGCCCTCACTAGGCTATACACACTAACGGCAGCTTGTCGCGCTTCACCGATCTTATGGCGCCGGCACACCTAAAGCTCACCTCTCTGAGCTACAACTGAGTCTAGAACGTGCTCCACTGCAGACTGACCTCTCTCAGGCTTTTGCACTGCAGGAACTCTCTCAACAGGTTTGCTTTCTGTCGACTCCAGTCTAGACTAACTGCTGCCTGGCTCCACCTTCCCTTATATATCTATCCCTAACGGGCTCCCTCTGATGGTCTGAGGTGGAAGGTGGAGATGTGTGAATGGTTATGGGGGCCTCTTGTGGAGGAATCCATCAATACACCCTGCTAGGATCTGTGATACCAATCGCAGCTAGGCGTCACACACCCCCATCCATCCTGGGTAGATGTATATGCCCCTCCATCCATCCATTCTGGGTAAATGCATATGCCCCTTCATCCATCCATCCATCCATCCTGGTTAGGTGTAAATGCCCCTCCATCCATCCCGGTCAGTATATGCCCCCCTCCATCCATCCATCCTGGTGGATATATCCTCCCCTTCATACTGGTGGGTATATGCCCCCCCTCCATCCATCCTGGTGGGTATATGCCCCCCCTCCATCCATCCTGGTGGGTATATGCCCCCCCTCCATCCATCCTGGTGGGTATATGCCCCCCCCTCCATCCATCCTGGTGGGTATATGCCCCCCCTCCATCCATCCTGGTGGGTATATGCCCCCCCCTCCATCCATCCTGGTGGGTATATGCCCCCCCCCTCCATCCATCCTGGTGGGTATATGCCCCCCTCCATCCATCCATCCTGGTGGATATATCCTCCCCTTCATACTGGTGGGTATATGCCCCCCCTCCATCCATCCTGGTGGGTATATGCCCCCCCTCCATCCATCCTGGTGGGTATATGCCCCCCCTCCATCCATCCTGGTGGGTATATGCCCCCCCCTCCATCCATCCTGGTGGGTATATGCCCCCCCTCCATCCATCCTGGTGGGTATATGCCCCCCCCTCCATCCATCCTGGTGGGTATATGCCCCCCCCTCCATCCATCCTGGTGGGTATATGCCCCCCCCCTCCATCCATCCTGGTGGGTATATGCCCCCCCCCCTCCATCCATCCTGGTGGGTATATGCCCCCCCCCTCCATCCATCCTGGTGGGTATATGCCCCCCCCCTCCATCCATCCTGGTGGGTATATGCCCCCCCCCTCCATCCATCCTGGTGGGTATATGCCTCCTCCTCCATCCTGGTGGGTATATGCCCCCATATATTCAATGCGAAGGGAAAAAAAACAAAACAAACGCTTCTACTCACCTTCCACGTTCCCACGCAGCGCTGTGTCTGTGTTGCCTGAAGATGCCGGCGGTGATAACAGCTGAGAGGCTGAGATCACCGCACAGCGCCGCTGCAGATACTCACTCGGGACGTCCACTCCTAGGCATTTCCTCCCCGGCAGTTCCTGTCATGGCATGCTCTGACTGAGCAGTGCGTGCGACGACAGGGGGAATGTACAGCTTACACTGCAGGCTCCACAAAGATGGCTGCAATCTCCTCCCACGGCTGCGACCTGAACAGCCAAGGGGGCGTGCCCAGGTCACAGCTAGAGGCAGGAGGAGCGGCCTCTAATGTTAGAGAAAGGGTCGGTGACAGACTACGGTCTCTTATGGCCAGGGCTGCCGTAAATGAGGTGTGTAAGAGCGCTTCTTACACACCCCCCAAATAAAAATGGCAGCCCCTAGTGGCCAATGTAAAAATAAATAAAAAACTAATAAAGTGGTACATTTAATTTTGTATTAAAAATAATTGATTACATAATTATTAATACAAAACATAAAATCGTGGCCCCTTCCCTGTAAGAATAGCACATGGCTCTTTTCACGTCTGGTTATTTCTCTAGCAGGTAGAATATGCTCCGTTATAGACCGGGGACAGGTTTACAGCTCTATTTATTGTGGACGATTGATCTGCAAATCAGAACTGAGACCGGTCCGATTTTCATCCGATTTGTAGATAAAGATCATCTATTGAAGTCAACGAGTCTGTCAGAAAAAATGCCCAGAACCAACCATGTTGCCTGTACTGCTTGTTTTCCAGTGTCTATAGGCCGGGCAAGCGAGGCGAGGAAACCTTTAGCTTTTTACTTTACATATAAAAAAATATGCCCCACTGAGGAGAAAAACTGACACACTGACCAAAATCAGATGAAAATTAGAAAAAAAACACTGATTAAAACCTGACATGTGAACGGGGCCTTAGGCCTTAATCAGATGTCAGCAGGGTCGGACTGGGGTGTCTGGGGCCCACAGGGGACACTGACTCTAGGGGCCCACCTCCAGCAATATGCAGATCGCTCTTCTCTGCTCTCCCTGTTATAGTGGAGCAGTGACCGGCGGCTCCTCACATCTACTCTGCACAGACTACAACAGGGATGGACAATTTCTGTAGTTTACATGAAAGGGCTTCTTTGGTTAAAACAAGTCATCACAGATTCATGGGCTACACAGGATAGGTGATCACTTATTGATTGGAAGAATGGGGAAGTTTTATCCCTGACAGGACACTTATCCCCATTTTAAAATGCAGCGACAGGTGGGACGTCTGACCACAGCCTCATTCTTTCTCTTGGGGGCTTCCAAAAAAGAGCAGCGCTCACAGCCCCTGAGGGAATGAATGGATCAGTGGTCGAGTCGCACATGAGCTCCAGTGTAATGGGGAGAAAAGCTCCACAGTCTGCCGATCGCTGCAGGTCCCAGTAGTCAGACCCCCACCAATCAATAAGTTATCACTTATCCTGTGGAGAGGGGATTACTTGTTCTCCCCGGAGAACCCCTGTGAGTGCATCTCTGACGCTCTGCTCCAAGTATTTCATCTCTAAGGCCACAGCCCCACTATCAGTATTCAGTCAGGATTTTTTCTCAGGAGTGGGAGCCAAAACCAGGTGAGGAACAATCAGAGAAAAGGTAGAATAGAAACAAGTCACCAATTCTGGATTTATCACCCACTCCTGCTTTTGGCTCTCACTACTGAGAAAAAATACTGACCAAATACGGATAGTGAAGCCGTGGCCTCATGGAAAAAAATCTTTTCCTAGTTAATCTCAGCGAGAACAAATGACCGCCATACACAACATAATCCACTATAACAACACCAATAATATCACATACAAAAGGGACAAATATCACCACACCATGACCAGACCACATATTACCACCATATAGTGACCAAATAATACAATACTGATCAGGAATACAAACCACAATACTAACAACACTGTCACTATACATATGAGCTCTGTATATAGTGTCAGTGTACAGGTAATACAGTGATCCCCAGTGACATTATAAACAGGATCTCTGTATATAGTGTCAGTGTACATGTAATACAGTGATCACCGGTGACATTATACACAGGAGCTCTGTATGTAGTGTACAGGTAATACAGTTATCACGAGTGACATTATACACAGGAGCTCTGTATATAGTGTATAGGTAATACACTGGTCACCAGTGACATACACAGGAGCTCTGTATATACTATATAGTGTAAGTGTACAGTAATACACTGACTCACCAGTGATGTCTCTAGGTGAAGTTCTTCATCTTCGCTTTTCCTCATCTGGCACAGTCCACCATCACTTCTTCCAGCCAGGAATCATCTCTGCAGAAAATAACACACAGTTATCAATAACTGATCTCTTTTAGAGCACATTCCCACTTTTCCCCAGGCTTCTACACTACACCAGTTGAAGAAATAAAGCGACATAGTGGCGCCCTGCACAGTAACAGGACCCCCCTTTTGTCCCCTCTTACGGAAAACAGTTTCCTAAAAATAAAATTATATTACAGAAGTAATAATGTCCCTAATTGGACTCTAAAGTAATAATGTTCCCCACTCGCCATCATAAACTAATAAAGTTCCTCAATCTGGCCCCTAAACAGTAATAAAGTCCCTTGTACAGCGTGGCCCCCCATCTATCCATCCTGACCCCCCCCCCCATATATCCATTCTGGTGTCCATGTGTCCAGCCTGCCCCTTCCATATATCCATCCTGGCCTCCATGTGTCCAGCCTGCCCCCCTTCATATATCCATCCTGTACCACTCATATATGCATCCCACCCCACCCCATATATCTATCCAGGACCCCATGTGTCCAGCTTGCCGCCCTTCACCTCCATGTGTCCATCCACGTCCCCATGTGTCCAGCTTGCCGCCCTTCACCTCCATGTGTCCATCCAGGTCCCTATGTGTCCAGCTTGCTACCCTTCACCTATATGTGTCCATCCAGGTCCCCAACTTGGCCCCCTTCACCACCATGTGTCCATCCAGGTCCCCAACTTGGCCCCCTTCACCACCATGTGTCCCCTTATGCGTCCATCCAGCCCCCCCCTTCAGCCCCGTGCCTCCATCCATATGTCTCCCCATGCGTCCAACCAGCCCCCCCCTTTCAGCCCCATGCCTCCATCCATATGTCTCCCCATGGGTCCAGCCAGCCCCCCCTTCAGCCCCATGTCCCCATCCATGTCTCCATGGGTCCAGCCAGCCCCCCCTTCAGCCCCGTGCCTCCATCCATATGTCGCCCATGCGTCCAGCCAGCCCCCCCTTCAGCCCCATGTCCCCATCCATGTTCCCATGGGCCCAGCCAGCCCCCTCCCCTTCAGCCCCATGTCCCCATGGGTCCAGCCAGTCCCCTCTTCAGCCCCATGTCCCCATCCATGTCCCCATGGGTCCAACCAGCCCCCCCTTCAGCCCCATGTCCCCATCCATGTCCCCATGTGACCAGCCTGCGACCCCTCCATATATGGATGATGACCAATGCTGGGAACACTCACCCAGAAAAACGTGGATATTGCACTTGACTTGAAGTTGAAGCAGGGAGAGCTGTAGCCAGACCTGCAGCCTTGTTTCCAGGGTTATGGTGAGAGAGCAGAGTGCTGGTCACCGCATACTCAGCCCAGGAGCCGGCTTAAAAGGCAAGAGAGCAGGAGAGAAGAGGGCGGTGCGCGGTGCTGGTGCGGTGTTCCATACCCGGACGGGAGCCGGTGTTACAAGGCCAATTCCAAGGGAGCAGGAGCCGGGACTGGAGAGCAGAGCGCGGCGTCGGCGTATCAAAAGCCGGCAGGGGAGCAGGGAGAGGAGAGCGCGACGTCAGCGTGTCACCTGACAACACACCACTGCCAGCCACCAGCGGCAAAGCAGAGCGCGGTGCGTGTCACCGCCCACCAAGAACACGTCCTCAGTCATGTGACTATGCGCGTCACCCGCTGTCACCACTGAATAGTATGAGCGCCGCACGCGACGCTACATTTCCTTCGGCTGCGCTTTTAAAGGGCCCGCACTTTTTAAGAGCCCCCGCTACCAATTCTCTCACTCTCTCATCGGGCCCACCGGGAATTTTTCCAGCTATCACACCAGGCCAGTCCTACCCTGCGCGCTGGCATCGGGGCCCCCTCCTCAAATACTTACCTCTCCCGTTCCCAGCAACTCCTGTGTCTTCAGCGTCTTCGGAGTCTGTCGTCACTACCGTGCGCCCTCTGTCTTATCTAGCAATCCATAAGTATAATGCAAACTATGGGACAATTATACAGCATGGAGCAATCTATGGGGCCATTATACAGCATGGAGCAATCTATGGGGCCATTATACAGCATGGAGCAATCTATGGGGCCATTATACAGCATGGAGCAATCTATGGGGCCATTATACAGCATGGAGCAATCTATGGGGCCATTATACAGCATGGAGCAATCTATGGGGCCATTATACTTATGGAGAAATCTATGGGGCCATTACAGCATGGAGCAATCTATGGGGCCATAATACAGCATGGAGCAATCTATGGGGGCCATTACAGCATGGAGCAATCTATGGGGCCATTATACAGCATGGGGCAATCTATGGGGCCATTATACAGCATGGAGCAATCTATGGGGCCATTACAGGATGGATCAATCTATGGGGCCATTATACTTATGGAGCAATCTATAGGGCCATTACAGCATGGAGCAATATATGAGGCCATTATACAGTATGGAGCAATCTATGGGGCCATTATACAGCATGGGGCAATCTATGGGGCCATTATACAGCATGGGGCAATCTATGGGGCCATTATACAGCATGGAGCAATCTATGGGGCCATTACAGCATGGAGCAATCTATGGGGCCATTATACTTGTGGAGCAATCTATAGGGCCATTACAGCATGGAGCAATCTATGGGGACATTATACTTATGGAGCAATCTATAGGGCCATTACATCATGGAGCAATCTATGGGGCCATTACAGCATGGAGCAATCTATGGGGCCATTACAGCATGGAGCAATCTATGGGGCCATTACCGCATGGAGCAATCTATAGGGCCATTATACTTATGGAGCAATCTATAGGGCCATTATACTTATGGAGCAATCTATGGAGCCATTATGCAGTATGGAGCAATCTATGGAGCCATTATGCAGTATGGAGCAATCTATGGGGCCATTATGCAGCATGGAGCAATTTATAGGGCCATTACAGCATGGAACAATCTATGGGGCCATTATACTTATGGAGCAATCTATGGGGCCATTATACAGCATGGAGCACTCTATGGGGCCATTATACAGCATGGAGCAATCTATGGGGCCATTATACAGCATGGAGCAATCTATGGGGCCATTATACAGCATGGAGCAATCTATGGGGCCATTATACAGCATGGAGCAATCTATGGGGCCATTATACAGTAGGGAGCAATCTATGGGGCTATTATACAGCATGGAGCAATCTATGGGGCCATTACAGCATGGAGCAATCGATGGGGCCATTATACAGCATGGAGCAATCTATAGGGCCATTACAGCATGGAGCAATGTATAGGGCCATTACAGCATGGAGCAATCTATGGGGCCATTATACAGCATGGAGCAATCTATAGGGCCATTACGACATGGAGCAATGTATAGGGCCATTACAGCATGGAGCAATCTATGGGCCCATTATACTTATGGAGCAATCTATGGGGCCATTACAGCATGGAGCAATCTATGGGGCCATTCTACTTATGGAGCAATCTATGGGGCCATTACAGCATGGAGCAATCTATGGGGCCATTATACAGTAGGGAGCAATCTATGGGGCCATTATACAGCATGGAGCAATCTATGGGGCCATTATACAGCATGGAGCAATCTATGGGGCCATTATACAGCATGGAGCAATCTATGGGGCCATTACCGCATGGAGCAATCTATAGGGCCATTATACTTATGGAGCAATCTATGGGGCCATTATACAGTATGGAGCAATCTATGGAGCCATTATGCAGTATGGAGCAATCTATGGGGCCATTATGCAGCATGGAGCAATTTATAGGGCCATTACAGCATGGAACAATCTATGGGGCCATTATACTTATGGAGCAATCTATGGGGCCATTATACAGCATGGAGCAATCTATGGGGCCATTATACAGCATGGAGCAATCTATGGGGCCATTATACAGCATGGAGCAATCTATGGGGCCATTATACAGCATGGAGCAATCTATGGGGCCATTATACAGCATGGAGCAATCTATGGGGCTATTATACAGCATGGAGCAATCTATGGGGCCATTAGACTAATGGAGCAATCTATAGGGCCATTACAGCATGGAGCAATCGATGGGGCCATTATACAGCATGGAGCAATCTATAGGGCCATTACAGCATGGAGCAATGTATAGGGCCATTACAGCATGGAGCAATCTATGGGGCCATTATACAGCATGGAGCAATCTATAGGGCCATTACGACATGGAGCAATGTATAAGGCCATTACAGCATGGAGCAATCTATGGGGCCATTATACTTCTGGAGCAATCTATGGTGCTATTACAGCATGGATCAATCTATGGGGCCATTAAACAGCATGGAGCAATCTATGATGCCATTATACAGCATGGAGCAATCTACGGGCCCATTATACTTATGGAGCAATCTATAGGGCCATTACAGCATGGAGCAATCTATGGGGCCATTACAGCATGGAGCAATCTATGGGGCCATTATACAGCATGCAGCAATCTATGGGGCCATTACAGCATGGAGCAATCTATGGGGCCATTACCGCATGGAGCAATCTATGGGGCCATTATACTTATGGAGCAATCTATGGGGCCATTATACTTATGGAGCAATCTATGGGGCCATTATACAGTAGGGAGCAATCTATGGGGCCATTATACAGCATGGAGCAATCTATGGGACCTTTATACTTATGGAGCAATCTATAGGGCCATTACAGCATGGAGCAATCTATGGGGCCATTATACAGCATGGAGCAATCTATGGGGCCATTACAGCATGGAGCAATCTATGGGGCCATTACAGCATGGAGCAATCTATGGGGCCATTACAGCATGGAGCAATCTATGGGGCCATTACAGCATGGAGCAATCTATGGGGCCATTACAGCATGGAGTAATCTATGGGGCCATTACAGCATGGAGCAATCTATGGGGCCATTACAGCATGGAGCAATCTATGGGGCCATTACAGCATGGAGCAATCTATGGGGCCATTACAGCATGGAGCAATCTATGGGGCCATTACAGCATGGAGCAATCTATGGGGCCATTACAGCATGGAGCAATCTATGGGGCCATTACAGCATGGAGCAATCTATGGGGCCATTACAGCATGGAGCAATCTATAGGACCATTACAGCATGCAGCAATATATGGGGCCATTATACAGTATGGAGCAGTCTATCGGGCCATTATACAGTAGGGAGCAATATATGGGGCCATTATACAGCATGGGGCAATCTATGGGGCCATTATACTTATGGAGCAATCTATAGGGCCATTACAGCATGGAGCAATATATGAGGCCATTATACAGTAGGGAGCAATCTATGGGGCCATTATACAGCATGGAGCAATCTATGGGGCCATTACAGCATGGAGAAATCTATGGGGCCATTACAGCATGGAGCAATCTATGGGGCCATTATACTTGTGGAGCAATCTATAGGGCCATTACATCATGGAGCAATCTATGGGGCCATTATACTTATGGAGCAATCTATGGGGCCATTACCGCATGGAGCAATCTATAGGGCCATTATACTTATGGAGCAATCTATGGGGCCATTATACAGTATGGAGCAATCTATGGAGCCATTATGCAGTATGGAGCAATCTATGGGGCCATTATGCAGCATGGAGCAATTTATAGGGCCATTACAGCATGGAACAATCTATGGGGCCATTATACTTATGGAGCAATCTATGGGGCCATTATACAGCATGGAGCAATCTATGGGGCCATTATACAGCATGGAGCAATCTATAGGGCCATTACAGCATGGAGCAATGTATAGGGCCATTACAGCATGGAGCAATCTATGGGGCCATTATACAGCATGGAGCAATCTATAGGGCCATTACGACATGGAGCAATGTATAAGGCCATTACAGCATGGAGCAATCTATGGGGCCATTATACTTATGGAGCAATCTATGGTGCTATTACAGCATGGATCAATCTATGGGGCCATTAAACAGCATGGAGCAATCTATGATGCCATTATACAGCATGGAGCAATCTACGGGCCCATTATACTTATGGAGCAATCTATAGGGCCATTACAGCATGGAGCAATCTATGGGGCCATTATACTTATGGAGAAATCTATGGGGCCATTACAGCATGGAGCAATCTATGGGGCCATTATACAGCATGGAGCAATCTATGGGGCCATTATACAGCATGGAGCAATCTATGGGGCCATTATACAGCATGGAGCAATCTATGGGGCTATTATACAGCATGGAGCAATCTATGGGGCCATTAGACTAATGGAGCAATCTATAGGGCCATTACAGCATGGAGCAATCGATGGGGCCATTATACAGCATGGAGCAATCTATAGGGCCATTACAGCATGGAGCAATGTATAGGGCCATTACAGCATGGAGCAATCTATGGGGCCATTATACAGCATGGAGCAATCTATAGGGCCATTACGACATGGAGCAATGTATAAGGCCATTACAGCATGGAGCAATCTATGGGGCCATTATACTTCTGGAGCAATCTATGGTGCTATTACAGCATGGATCAATCTATGGGGCCATTAAACAGCATGGAGCAATCTATGATGCCATTATACAGCATGGAGCAATCTACGGGCCCATTATACTTATGGAGCAATCTATAGGGCCATTACAGCATGGAGCAATCTATGGGGCCATTATACTTATGGAGCAATCTATGGGGCCATTATACTTATGGAGCAATCTATGGGGCCATTATACAGTAGGGAGCAATCTATGGGGCCATTATACAGCATGGAGCAATCTATGGGACCTTTATACTTATGGAGCAATCTATAGGGCCATTACAGCATGGAGCAATCTATGGGGCCATTATACAGCATGGAGCAATCTATGGGGCCATTACAGCATGGAGCAATCTATGGGGCCATTACAGCATGGAGCAATCTATGGGGCCATTACAGCATGGAGCAATCTATGGGGCCATTACAGCATGGAGCAATCTATGGGGCCATTACAGCATGGAGTAATCTATGGGGCCATTACAGCATGGAGCAATCTATGGGGCCATTACAGCATGGAGCAATCTATGGGGCCATTACAGCATGGAGCAATCTATGGGGCCATTACAGCATGGAGCAATCTATGGGGCCATTACAGCATGGAGCAATCTATGGGGCCATTACAGCATGGAGCAATCTATGGGGCCATTACAGCATGGAGCAATCTATGGGGCCATTACAGCATGGAGCAATCTATAGGACCATTACAGCATGCAGCAATATATGGGGCCATTATACAGTATGGAGCAGTCTATCGGGCCATTATACAGTAGGGAGCAATATATGGGGCCATTATACAGCATGTGGCAATCTATGGGGCCATTATACTTATGGAGCAATCTATAGGGCCATTACAGCATGGAGCAATATATGAGGCCATTATACAGTAGGGAGCAATCTATGGGGCCATTATACAGCATGGAGCAATCTATGGGGCCATTACAGCATGGAGAAATCTATGGGGCCATTACAGCATGGAGCAATCTATGGGGCCATTATACTTGTGGAGCAATCTATAGGGCCATTACATCATGGAGCAATCTATGGGGCCATTATACTTATGGAGCAATCTATGGGGCCATTACCGCATGGAGCAATCTATAGGGCCATTATACTTATGGAGCAATCTATGGGGCCATTATACAGTATGGAGCAATCTATGGAGCCATTATGCAGTATGGAGCAATCTATGGGGCCATTATGCAGCATGGAGCAATTTATAGGGCCATTACAGCATGGAACAATCTATGGGGCCATTATACTTATGGAGCAATCTATGGGGCCATTATACAGCATGGAGCAATCTATGGGGCCATTATACAGCATGGAGCAATCTATGGGGCCATTATACAGCATGGAGCAATCTATGGGGCCATTATACAGCATGGAGCAATCTATGGGGCTATTATACAGCATGGAGCAATCTATGGGGCCATTAGACTAATGGAGCAATCTATAGGGCCATTACAGCATGGAGCAATCGATGGGGCCATTATACAGCATGGAGCAATCTATAGGGCCATTACAGCATGGAGCAATGTATAGGGCCATTACAGCATGGAGCAATCTATGGGGCCATTATACAGCATGGAGCAATCTATAGGGCCATTACGACATGGAGCAATGTATAAGGCCATTACAGCATGGAGCAATCTATGGGGCCATTATACTTATGGAGCAATCTATGGTGCTATTACAGCATGGATCAATCTATGGGGCCATTAAACAGCATGGAGCAATCTATGATGCCATTATACAGCATGGAGCAATCTACGGGCCCATTATACTTATGGAGCAATCTATAGGGCCATTACAGCATGGAGCAATCTATGGGGCCATTATACTTATGGAGAAATCTATGGGGCCATTACAGCATGGAGCAATCTATGGGGCCATTATACAGCATGCAGCAATCAAAGGGCCATTACAGCATGGAGCAATCTATGGGGCCATTACCGCATGGAGCAATCTATGGGGCCATTATACTTATGGAGCAATCTATGGGGCCATTATACTTATGGAGCAATCTATGGGGCCATTATACAGCATGGGGCAATCAATGGGGCCATTATACAGCATGGAGCAATCTATGGGACCTTTATACTTATGGAGCAATCTATAGGGCCATTACAGCATGGAGCAATCTATGGGGCCATTATACAGCATCGAGCAATCTATGGGTCCATTATACAGCATGGAGCAATCTATGGGGCCATTATCCTTATGGAGCAATCTATGGAGCCATTACAACATGGAGCAATCTATGGGGCCATTATACTTATGGAGCAATCTATGGAGCCATTACAACATGGAGCAATCTATGGGGCCATAATACAGCATGGAGCAATCTATGGGGCCATTATACAGTAGGGAGCAATCTATAGGGCCATTACAGCATGCAGCAATCTATGGGGCCATTATACAGTATGGAGCAATCTATGGGGCCATTATACAGCATGGAGCAATCTATGGGGCCATTATACAGCATGGAGCAATCTATGGGGCCATTATACAGCATGGAGCAATCTATGGGGCCATTATACAGCATGGAGCAATCTATGGGGCCATTATACAGCATGGAGCAATCTATGGGGCCATTATACTTATGGAGCAATCTATAGGACCATTACAGCATGGAGCCAATCTTTGGGGCCATTACAGCATGGAGCAATCTATGGGGCCATTATACAGCATGGAGCAATCTATGGGGCCATTATACAGCATGGAGCAATCTATGGGGCCATTATACAGCATGGAGCAATCTATGGGGCCATTATACAGCATGGAGCAATCTATAGGGACATTATACAGTATGGAGCAATCTATGGGGCCATTATGGAGCAATCTATGGGGCCATTATACTTATGGAGCAATCTATGGGGCCATTACAGCATGGAGCAATCTATGGGGCCATTATACAGCATGGAGCAATCTATGGGGCCATTATACTTATGGAGCAATCTATAGGGCCATTACAGCATAGAGCAATCTATGGGGCCATTTTACAGCATGGAGCAATCTATGGGGCCATTACAGCATGGATCAATCTATGGGGCCATTATACTTATGGAGCAATCTATAGGGCCATTATACTTATGGAGCAATCTATAGGGTCATTATACTTATGGAGCAATCTATGGGGCCATTATACAGTATGGAGCAATCTATGGAGCCATTATGCAGCATGGAGCAATCTATGGGGCCATTATGCAGCATGGAGCAATTTATAGGGCCATTACAGCATGGAGCAATCTATGGGGCCATTATACTTATGGAGCAATCTATGGGGCCATTATACAGCATGGAACAATCTATGGGGCCATTATACAGCAGGGGTCAATCTATGGGGCCATTATACAGCATGGGCCAATCTATGGGGCCATTATACAGCATGGAGCAATCTATGGGGCCATTATACAGCATGGAGCAATCTATAGGGCCATTACATCATGGAGCAATCTATGGGGCCATTATACTTATGGAGCAATCTATAGGGCCATTACAGCATGGAGCAATCTATGGGGCCATTATACTTATGGAGAAATCTATGGGGCCATTACAGCATGGAGCAATCTATGGGGCCATTATACAGCATGCAGCAATCTATGGGGCCATTACAGCATGGAGCAATCTATGGGGCCATTACCGCATGGAGCAATCTATGGGGCCATTATACTTATGGAGCAATCTATGGGGCCATTATACTTATGGAGCAATCTATGGGGCCATTATACAGTAGGGAGCAATCTATGGGACCATTATACAGCATGGGGCAATCAATGGGGCCATTATACAGCATGGAGCAATCTATGGGACCTTTATACTTATGGAGCAATCTATAGGGCCATTACAGCATGGAGCAATCTATGGGGCCATTATACAGCATCGAGCAATCTATGGGTCCATTATACAGCATGGAGCAATCTATGGGGCCATTATCCTTATGGAGCAATCTATGGAGCCATTACAACATGGAGCAATCTATGGGGCCATTATACTTATGGAGCAATCTATGGAGCCATTACAACATGGAGCAATCTATGGGGCCATAATACAGCATGGAGCAATCTATGGGGCCATTATACAGTAGGGAGCAATCTATAGGGCCATTACAGCATGCAGCAATCTATGGGGCCATTATACAGTATGGAGCAATCTATGGGGCCATTATACAGCATGGAGCAATCTATGGGGCCATTATACAGCATGGAGCAATCTATGGGGCCATTATACAGCATGGAGCAATCTATGGGGCCATTATACAGCATGGAGCAATCTATGGGGCCATTATACAGCATGGAGCAATCTATGGGGCCATTATACAGCATGGAGCAATCTATGGGGCCATTATACTTATGGAGCAATCTATAGGACCATTACAGCATGGAGCCAATCTTTGGGGCCATTACAGCATGGAGCAATCTATGGGGCCATTATACAGCATGGAGCAATCTATGGGGCCATTATACAGCATGGAGCAATCTATGGGGCCATTATACAGCATGGAGCAATCTATGGGGCCATTATACAGCATGGAGCAATCTATAGGGACATTATACAGTATGGAGCAATCTATGGGGCCATTATGGAGCAATCTATGGG
The DNA here is from genome assembly GCF_046119375.1 of Phyllobates terribilis. Taxonomy (NCBI): domain Eukaryota; kingdom Metazoa; phylum Chordata; class Amphibia; order Anura; family Dendrobatidae; genus Phyllobates; species Phyllobates terribilis. The sequence continues at coordinate 327,704 of NW_027363830.1, read as the reverse complement.
GCCATTATACTTATGGAGCAATCTATGGGGCCATTACAGCATGGAGCAATCTATGGGGCCATTATACAGCATGGAGCAATCTATGGGGCCATTATACTTATGGAGCAATCTATAGGGCCATTACAGCATAGAGCAATCTATGGGGCCATTTTACAGCATGGAGCAATCTATGGGGCCATTATACTTATGGAGCAATCTATGGGGCCATTACAGCATGGATCAATCTATGGGGCCATTATACTTATGGAGCAATCTATAGGGCCATTATACTTATGGAGCAATCTATAGGGTCATTATACTTATGGAGCAATCTATGGGGCCATTATACAGTATGGAGCAATCTATGGAGCCATTATGCAGCATGGAGCAATCTATGGGGCCATTATGCAGCATGGAGCAATTTATAGGGCCATTACAGCATGGAGCAATCTATGGGGCCATTATACTTATGGAGCAATCTATGGGGCCATTATACAGCATGGAACAATCTATGGGGCCATTATACAGCAGGGGTCAATCTATGGGGCCATTATACAGCATGGGCCAATCTATGGGGCCATTATACAGCATGGAGCAATCTATGGGGCCATTATACAGCATGGAGCAATCTATAGGGCCATTACATCATGGAGCAATCTATGGGGCCATTATACTTATGGAGCAATCTATAGGGCCATTACAGCATGGAGCAATCTATGGGGCCATTACAGCATGGAGCAATCAATGCGGCCATTATACTAATGGAGCAATCTATAGGGCCATTATACTTATGGAGCAATCTATAGGGCCATTACAGCATGGAGCAATCTATGGGGCCATTATACAGTAGCGGGCAATCTATGGGGCCATTATACTTATGGAGCAATCTATGGGGCCATTATACAGCATGGAACAATCTATGGGGTCATTATACAGCAGGGAGCAATCTAGGGGGCCATTATACAGCATGGGGCAATCTATGGGGCCATTATTCAGCATGGAGCAATCTATGGGGCCATTATACTTATGGAGCAATCTATAGGGCCATTACATCATGGAGCAATCTATGGGGCCATTATACTTATGGAGCAATCTATAGCGCCATTACAGCATGGAGCAATCTATGGGGCCATTACAGCACGGAGCAATCTATGCTGCCATTACAGCTTGGAGCAATCTATAGGGCCATTATGCAGCATGGAGCAATCTATAGGGCCATTATGCAGCATGGAGCAATCTATGGGGCCATTATGCAGCATGGAGCAATTTATAGGGCCATTACAGCATGGAGCAATCTATGGGGCCATTATACAGCAGGGAGCAATCTATGGGGCCATTATACAGCAGGGGTCAATCTATGGAGCCATTATACAGCATGGGGCAATCTATGGGGCCATTATACTTATGGAGCAATCTATGGGGCCATTATACTTATGGAGCAATCTATGGGGCCATCATACAGTATGGAGCAATCTATGGAGCCATTATGCAGTATGGAGCAATCTATGGGGCCATTATGCAGCTTGGAGCAATCTATGGGGCCATTATGCAGCATGGAGCAATCTATAGGGCCATTACAGCATGGAGCAATCTATAGGGCCATTACAGCATGGAGCAATCTATGGGGCCATTATACTTATGGAACAATCTATGGGACCATTACAGCATGGAGCAATCTATGGGGCCATTATACAGCATGGAGCAATCTATGGGGCCATTATACAGCATAGGGCAATCTATGGGGCCATTATACAGCATGGAGCAATCTATAGGGCCATTACACTCATGGAGCAATCTATAGGGCCATTACAGCATGGAGCAATCTATGGGGCCATTATACAGTATGGAGCAATCTATGGAGCCATTATGCAGTATGGAACTATCTATTTGTCCATTATACAGCATGGAGCAATCTATGGGACCATTACCGCGTGGAGCAATCTATGGGGCCATTATACTTATGGAGCAATCGATTGCGCCATGCTGTAATGGCCCTATCTATGCGGCCATTACCGCGTGGAGCAATCTATGGGGCCATTATACTTATGGAGCAATCTATAGGGCCATTATACTTATGGAGCAATCTATGGGGCAATTACAGCATGGCGCAATCTATGGGGCCATTATACAGCATGGAGCAATCTATAGGGCCATTATACAGTAGGGAGCAATCTATGGGGCCATTATACAGCATGGAGCAATCTATGGGGCCATTATACTTATGGAGCAATCTATGGGGCCATTACAGCATGGAGCAATCTATGAGGCCATTATACAGCATGGAGCAATCTATGGGGCCATTATACAGCAGGGAGCAATCTATGGGGCCATTATACAGCAGGGAGCAATCTATGGGGCCATTATACTTATGGAGCAATCTATAGGGCCATTACAGCATGCAGCAATCTATGGGGCCATTATACAGCATGGAGCAATCTGTGGAGCCATTATACTTATGGAGCAATCTATGGGGCCATTATGGAGCATGGAGCAATCTATAGGGCCATTACAGCATGGAGCAATCTATGGGGCCATTATACTTATGGAGCCATCTATGGGGCCATTATACAGCAATCTATGGGGCCATTATACAGCATGGAACAATCTATGGGGCCATTATACAGCAGGGAGCAATCTAGGGGACCATTATACAGCATGGGGCAATCTATGGGGCCATTATACTTATGGAGCAATCTATAGGGCCATTACAGCATGGAGCAATCTATGGGGCCATTACAGCATGGAGCAATCTATGGGGCCATTACAGCATGGAGCAATCTATGCGGCCATTATACTTATGGAGCAATCTATAGGGCCATTACACTTATGGAGCAATCTATGGGGCCATTATACAGCGTGGAGCAATCTATGGGGCCATTATACAGTATGGAGCAATCTATGGAGCCATTATACAGTATGGAGCAATCTATGGGGCCATTATGCAGCATGGAGCAATCTATAGGGCCATTATACTTATGGAGCAATCTATAGGGCCATTATACTTATGGAGCAATCTATGGGGCCATTACAGCATGGCGCAATCTATGGGGCCATTATACAGCATGGAGCAATCTATGGGGCCATTATACTCATGGAGCAATCTATAGGGCCATTATATTTATGGAGCAATCTGTGGAGCCATTATACTTATGGAGCAATCTATGGGGCCATTATGGAGCATGGAGCAATCTATAGGGCCATTACAGCATGGAGCAATCTATGCGGCCATTATACTTATGGAGCAATCTATAGGGCCATTATACTTATGGAGAAATCTATGGGGCCATTATGCAGCATGGAGCAATCTATAGGGCCATTACAGCATGGAGCAATGTATAGGGCCATTACAGCATGGAGCAATCTATGGGGCCATTATACTTACGGAGCAATCTATGGGACCATTACAGCGTGGAGCAATCTATGGGGCCATTATACAGCATGGAGCAATCTATGGGGCCATTATACAGCATGGAGCAATCTATGGGGCCATTATACAGCATGGAGCAATCTATGGGGCCATTATACTTATGGAGCAATCTATAGGGCCATTACAGCATGCAGCAATCTATGGGGCCATTATACAGCATGGAACAATCTATGGGGCCATTATACAGCAGGGAGCAATCTAGGGGGCCATTATACAGCATGGGGCAATCTATGGGACCATTATTCAGCATGGGGCAATCTATGGGGCCATTATACTTATGGAGCAATCTATAGGGCCATTACAGCATGGAGCAATCTATGGGGCCATTACAGCATGGAGCAATCTATGAGGCCATTACAGCATGGAGCAATCTATGAGGCCATTACAGCATGGAGCAATCTATGAGGCCATTACAGCATGGAGCAATCTATGCGGCCATTATACTTATGGAGCAATCTATAGGGCCATTATACTTATGGAGCAATCTATAGGGCCATTATACTTATGGAGCAATCTATAGGGCCATTATACAGTATGGAACAATCTATGGAGCCATTATGCAGTATGGAGCAATCTATGGGGCCATTATGCAGCATGGATCAATCTATGGGGCCATTATCCTTATGGAGCAATCTATAGGGCCATTACAGCATGGAGCAATCTATGGGGCCATTATACTTATGGAGCAATCTATGGGGCCATTACAGCATGGAGCAATCTATGGGGCCATTATACAGCATGGAGCAATCTATGGGGCCATTATACAGCAGGGAGCAATCTATGGGGCCATTATACAGCAGGGAGCAATCTATGGGGCCATTACAGCATGGAGCAATCTATGGGGCCATTATACAGTAGGGAGCAATCTATGGGGCCATTATACTTATGGAGCAATCTATAGGGCCATTACAGCATGCAGCAATCTATGGGGCCATTATACTTATGGAGCAATCTATGGGGCCATTATGGAGCATGGAGCAATCTATAGGGCCATTACAGCATGGAGCAATCTATGGGGCCATTATACTTATGGAGGCATCTATGGGGCCATTATACAGCAATCTATGGGGCCATTATACAGCATGGAACAATCTATGGGGCCATTATACAGCAGGGAGCAATCTAGGGGGCCATTATACAGCATGGGGCAATCTATGGGGCCGTTATTCAGCATGGAGCAATCTATGGGGCCATTATACTTATGGAGCAATCTATAGGGCCATTACAGCATGGAGCAATCTATGGGGCCATTACAGCATGGAGCAATCTATGGGGCCATTATACTTATGGAGCAATCTATGGGGCCATTATACTTATGGAGCAATCTATAGGGCCATTATACTTATGGAGCAATCTATAGGGCCATTATACTAATGGAGCAATCTATAGGGCCATTACACTTATGGAGCAATCTATGGGGCCATTATACAGTATGGAGCAATGTATAGGGCCATTACAGCATGGAGCAATCTATGGGGCCATTACAGCATGGAGCAATCTATGGGGCCATTATACTTATGGAGCAATCTATGGGACCATTACAGCATGGAGCAATCTATGGGGCCATTATACAGCATGGAGCAATCTATGGGGCCATTATGCAGTATGGAGCAATCTATGGGGCCATTATGCAGCATGGAGCAATCTATAGGGTCATTACAGCATGGAGCAATCTATGGGGCCATTATACTTATGGAGCAATCTATGGGACCATTACAGCGTGGAGCAATCTATGGGGCCATTATACAGCATGGAGCAATCTATGGGGCCATTATACAGCATGGGGCAATCTATGGGGCCATTATACAGCATGGGGCAATTTATGGGGCCATTACACTTATGGAGCAATCTATAGGGCCATTACAGCATGAAGCAATCTATGGGGCCATTATACAGCATGGAGCAATCTATGGGGCCATTATAATTATGGAGCAATCTATAGGGCCATTATACTTATGGAGCAATCTATGGGGCCATTATACAGTATGGACCAATCTATAGGGCCATTACATCATGGAGCAATCTATGGGGCCATTATACTTATGGAGCAATCTATGGGACCATTACAGCATGGAGCAATCTATGGGGCCATTATACAGCATGGAGCAATATATGGGGCCATTATACAGCATGGAGCAATATATGGGGCCATTATACAGCATGGAGCAATCTATGGGGCCATTATACAGCATGGAGCAATCTATGGGGCCATTATACAGCATGGAGCTATCTATGGGACCATTACAGCATGGAGCTATCTATGGGGCCATTACAGCATGGAGCAATCTATGGGGCCATTATACTTATGGAGCAATCTATGGGGCCATTACAGCATGGCGCAATCTATGGGGCCATTATACAGCATAGAGCAATCTATGGGGCCATTATACAGCATGGAGCAATCTATTGGGCCATTATACTTATGGAGCAATCTATGGGGCCATTACAGAATGGCGCAATTTATGGGGCCGTTACCGCATGGAGCAACCTATAGGGCCATTATACTTATGGAGTAATCTATGGGGCCATTACAGCATGGCGCAATCTATGGGGCCATTATACAGCATGGAGCAATCTATGGGGCCATTATACAGCATGGAGCAATCTATGGGGCCATTATACAGCATGGAGCAATCTATGGGGCCATTATACAGCATGGAGCAATCTATGGGGCCATTATACAGCATGGAGCAATCTATGGGGCCATTATACAGCATGGGGTAATCTATGGGGCCATTATACAGCATGGAGCAATCTATGGGGCCATTATCCTTATGGAGCAATCTATTGGGCCATTACAGCATGGAGCAATCTATGGGGCCATTATACTTATGGAGCAATCTATAGGGCCATTACAGCATGCAGCAATCTATGGGGCCATTATACAGTATGGAGCAATCTATGGAGCCATTATGCAGTATGGAGCAATCTCTGGGGCCATTATGCAGTATGGAGCAATCTCTGGGGCCATTACAGCATGGAGCAATCTATGGGGCCATTATACAGCATGGAGCAATCTATGGGGCCATTATACAGCATGGAGCAATCTATGGGGCCATTATACAGCATGGAGCAATCTATAGGGCCATTATACAGCATGGAGCAATCTATAGGGCCATTACAGCATGGAGCAATCTATGGGGCCATTATACAGCATGGAGCAATCTATAGGGACATTACAGCATGGAGCAATGTATAGGGCCATTACAGCATGGAGCAATCTATGGGGCCATTATACTTATGGAGCAATATATGGGACCATTACAGCATGGACCAATCTATGGGGCCATTACAGCATGGAGCAATCTATGGGGCCATTATACAGCATGGAGCAATCTATGGGCCCATTATATTTATGGAGCAATCTATAGGGCCATTACAGCATGGAGCAATCTATGGGGCCATTACACTTATGGAGCAATCTATGGGGCCATTACAGCATGGAGCAATCTATGGGGCCATTATACTTATGGAGCAATGTATGGGGCCATTACCGCATGGAGCAATCTATAGGGCCATTAGACTCATGGAGCAATCTATAAGGCCATTATACTTATGGAGCAATCTATGGGGCCATTACAGCATGGCGCAATCTATGGGGCCATTATACAGCATGGAGCAATCTATAGGGCCATTATACAGTAGGGAGCAATCTATGGGGCCATTATACAGCATGGGTTAATCTATGGGGCCATTACAGCATGGAGCAATCTATGGGGCCATTATACAGTAGGGAGCAATCTATGGGGCCATTATGCAGCATGAAGCAATCTATGGGGCCATTACAGCATGGAGCAATATATGGGGCCATTATACAGTATGGAGAAGTCTATGGGGCCATTATACAGTAGGGAGCAATCTATGGGGCCATTATACAGCATGGGGCAATCTATGGGGCCATTATACTTATGGAACAATCTATAGGGCCATTACAGCATGGAGCAATCTATAGGGCCATTATACTTATGGAGCAATCTATAGGGCCATTATACTTATGGAGCAATCTATAGGGCCATTATATTTATGGAGCAATCTATGGGGCCATTATACTTATGGAGCAATCTATGGGGTCATTATACTTATGGAGCAATCTATGGGGCCATTATACTTATGGAGCAATCTATGGGGCCATTATACTTATGGAGCAATCTATGGAGCCATTACAGCATGGAGCAATCTATAGGGCCATTATACTTATGGAGCAATCTATAGGGCCATTACAGCATGGAGCAATCTATAGGGCCATTATACAGTATGGAGCAATCTATGGGGCCATTATACAGTAGGGAGCAACCTATGGGGCCATTATACAGTATGGATCAATCTATGGAGCCATTATGCAGTATGGAGCAATCTATGGGGCCATTATGCAGCATGGAGCAATCTATAGTGCCATTACAGCATGGGGCAATCTATAGGGCCATTATACAGCATGGAGCAATCTATGGGGCCATTATACAGCATGGAGCAATCTATGGGGCCATTATACAGTATGGAGCAATCTATGGGACCATTATACAGCATGGGGCAATCTATGGGGCCATTATACAGCATGGAGCAATCTATGGGGCCATTATACAGTATGGAGCAGTCTATGGGACCATTACAGCATGGAGCAATCTATGGGGCCATTATACTTGTGGAACAATCTATAGGGCCATTACAGTATGGAGCAGTCTATGGGGCCATTATACAAGAGGGAGCAATCTATGGGGTCATTACACAGTATGGGGTAATCTATGGGGCCATTACAGTATGGAACAATCTATGGGGCCATTACAGGATGTAGCAATCTATGGGGCCAGTATACTTATGGAGCAATCTATAGGGCCATTACAGCATGGAGCAATCTATAGGGCCATTATACTTATGGAGCAATCTATAGGGCCATTACAGCATGGAGCAATCTATAGGGCCATTATAGCATTGAGCAATCTATAGGGCCATTACAGCATGGAGCAATGTATGGAGCCACTATACAGTATGGAGCAATATATGGGGCCATTATACAGTATGGTGCAATATATGAGGCCATTATACAGTATGGAGCACTATATGGGGCCATTATACATTATGCAGCAGCATGTGGGGGCATTATACAGTATGGAGCTATATATGGGGCCATTATACAGCATGGAGCAATCTCTGGGGCCATTATACAGTATGGAGCAATCTAGGGGGGCATTGTACAGTAGGGAGCAATCTATGGTGCCATTACAGTATGGAGCAATCCATGGGGCCATTATGCAGCATGGAGCAAGCTATAGGGCCATTACAGCATGGAGCAATCTATGGGGCCATTACAGCATGGAGCAAGCTATAGGGCCATTACAGCATGGAGCAAGCTATAGGGCCATTACAGCATAGAGCAAGCTATAGGGCCATTACAGCATAGAGCAAGCTATAGGGCCATTACAGCATAGAGCAAGCTATAGGGCCATTACAGCATAGAGCAAGCTATAGGGCCATTACAGCATGGAGCAAGCTATGGGGCCATTATGCAGCATGGAGCAATCTATGGGGCCATTATACAGCATGGAGCAATCTATGGGGCCATTATACAGCATGGAGCAATCTATGGGGCCATTATGCAGCATGGAGCAATCTATGGGGCCATTATGCAGCATGGAACAATCTATGGGGTCATTATGCAGTATGGAGCAATCTATGGGGCCATTATACAGTATGGCGCAATCTATGGGGCCATTACAGCATGGAGCAATCTATTGGGCCATTACAGCATGGAGCAATCTATGGGGCCATTACAGCATGGAGCAATCTATGGGGCCATTATACAGCATGGAGCAATCTATGGGGCCATCACAGCATGGAGCAATCTATGGGGCCATCACAGCATGGAGCAATCTATGGGGCCATTATACAGCATGGAGCAATCTATGGGGCCATTACAGCATGTTGCAATCTATGGGGCCATTATACAGTATGGGGTAATCTATGGGGCCATTACAGCATGGAGCAATGTATGGAGCCACTATACAGTATTGAGCAATATATGGGTCCATTATACAGTATGGAGCAATATATGGGTCCATTATACAGTATGGAGCAATATATGAGGCCATTATACAGTATGGAGCACTATATGGGGCCATTATACATTATGCAGCAGCATGTGGGGGCATTATACAGTATGGAGTTATATATGGGGCCATTATACAGTTTGCAGCATCATCATGTGGGGCCATTATGCAGCATGGAGCAATCTATGAGGCCATTATGTTTCATGGAACAATATATGAGGCAATTAATGTATGGAGCAATCTATGGGGCCATTACAGTATGGAGCAATCTACGGGGCTATTATACAATATGGAGCAATCTATTGGGCCATTATGCAGCATGGAGCAATCTAGGGGGCCATTATACTTATGGAGCAATCTAGGGGGCCATTATACTTATGGAGCAATCTAGGGGGCCATTACAGCATGGAGCAAGCTATAGGGCCATTACAGCATGGAGCAAGCTATAGGGCCATTATGCAGCATGGAACAATCTATGGGGTCATTATACAGTATGGAGCAATCTATGGGGCCATTATACAGTATGGAGCAATCTATGGGGCCATTACAGCATGGAGCAATCTATGGGGCCATTACAGCATGGAGCAATCTATGGGGCCATTACAGCATGGAGCAATCTATGGGGCCATTATAGCATGGAACAATCTATGGGGCCATTATACAGTATGGAGCCATTATACAGTATGGAGCAATCTATGGGGCCATTATGCAGCATGGAGCAATCTATGGGGCCATTATGCAGCATGGAGCAATCTATGGGGCCATTATGCAGCATGGAGCAATCTATGGGGCCATTATGCAGCATGGAGCAATCTATGGAGCCATTATACAGTATGGAGCACTATATGGGGCCATTATACAGTATGGAGCACTATATGGGGCCATTATACAGTATGCAGCATTATGTGGGGCCATTATACAGTATGGAGTTATATATGGGGCCATTATACAGTATGCAGCATCATGTGGGGCCATTATAGTATGGAGCAATCTAGGGGGCCATTATACAGTAGGGAGCAATGTATGGGGCCATTACAGTGTGGAGCAATCTATTGGGCCATTATGCAGCATAGAGCAATCTATGAGGCCATTATGTTGCATGGAGCACTCTATGAGGCAATTAATGTATGGAGCAATCTATGGGGCCATTACAGTATGGAGCAATCTATGGGGCCATTATACAGTATGGAGCCATTATACAGTATGGAGCAATCTATGGGGCCATTATACAGTATGGAGCCATTATACAGTATGGAGCAATCTATGGGGCCATTACAGCATGGAACAATCTATGGGGCCATTATACAGTATGGAGCCATTATACAGTATGGAGCAATCTATGGGGCCATTATGCAGTATGGAGCCATTATACAGCATGGAGCAATCTATGGGGCCATTATGCAGCATGGAGCAATCTATGGGGCCATTATGCAGCATGGAACAATCTATGGGGTCATTATGCAGCATGGAACAATCTATGGGGTCATTATGCAGCATGGAGCAATCTATGGGGTCATTATACAGTATGGAGCAATCTATGGAGCCATTATACAGTATGGAGCACTGTATGGGGCCATTATACAGTATGCAGCACTATATGGGGCCATTATACAGTATGCAGCACTATATGGGGCCATTATACAGTATGCAGCACTATATGGGGCCATTATACAGTATGCAGCACTATATGGGGCCATTATACAGTATGCAGCATCATGTGGGGCCATTATACAGTATGGAGTTATATATGGGGCCATTATACAGTATGCAGCATCATGTGGGGCCATTATAGTATGGAGCAATCTAGGGGGCCATTATGCAGCATGGAGCAATCTATGGGGCCATTATGTTGCATGGAACAATCTATGAGGCAATTAATGTATGGAGCAATCTATGGGGCCATTACAGTATGGAGCAATCTAGGGGCTATTATACAATATGGAGCAATCTATGGGGCCATTACAGTATGGAGCAATCTAGGGGCTATTATACAATATGGAGCAATCTATGGGGCCATTTCAGTATGGAACAATCTATGGGGCCCATTCTACTGTATGGAGGTTTATGTGGGGCCCATTATTCTGTATGGAGGACTATGTGGGGCCATTATTCTGTATAGAGGACTATGTAGGGCCCATTACATTTTATAGAGGACTTTGTGGTGCCCATAATTCTGTATGGGGGACTATGTGGGGGCCGGGAATTGGATGTTTCGCCCGCAGCAGTTCGCCCCCAGCAATTCGCCCCCGGGTACATTTCGCCCCCGCACAGTTCGCCCCGAACATTTCGCCCCCAGGATGTTTCGCCCCGAACATTTCACCCCCAGCAGTTCGCCCCCAGGATGTTTCGCCCCGAACATTTTGCCCCCAGCATTTCATCCCTGGATGTTTTGTCTCTAGCAATTTGCTCCTGGATCTTTCGCATACGGGAAAGACCTGCCTGAACTGAACTTTGGCAGGTTCGCTTATCACTAATAATACACCATATGAGTCTAAGATATAGAATTCTGATCAAATGATTTTTTTTTATTCTAAAACATTGTTTTCTAGATAAGTCATTTTACAAACAGACAGGAAAATAGTAGGATTTCATTGGTTACTAAGGAGGTCGAGCCCCCTTGGTAGCAGAACGGATCCTGGCTCCCTGTGATACATTCAGGGCTGCTTGTCCACAGCCCTCTGCAAAGCTCCCCTTCACCCTCCGCTCATGTGCTCTGTCCTGGACAAGAGGAGGGCTCCCCCCCGCCTGTGTAAAGCCGTTACAGGACGGAACACATAGGGGGGGGCTCTGCAGAAGGCTGTAAACCAGCAGCCCTTTATACATCATAGGGAATCTATTGTTACGGTAGTTGCATGCTCCTGTGCAGCCACAGCCTCTAGAATCCATCCACAAGTTCTGCTACTAAGGAGAAACAACCTCCTTAGCCACCACTGAAATCCTGCAGCACATGGAGCTTTAACTTGGAGGAGACTTTTCACACAGAAGTGAAGCTGCTGGAAGGTCTCCTTTGGAAATGAATATCATGGGCACAGGTACTATAACAGAACTTATGTTTTTTGGAGAGTTCTGCTTTAACTGTATATATCAAAACTGTTGTAACAAGAAACATAAAAAGGTATAGAGGGGAAGGATTAGAGAAAAAGAGAAAAGACAAATTACAGGTTATAATGCTTGAATGATTTTACAGCTAAAAACACTGCTCTCAAAACATACAATATGTGACCATGAACTAAAATCCAAAGCTGTAGGCAATGCCTCTCAGATAATCCATCACGCTTCTATTATTGAAATCTTGCTCGATACGTTTAACCCTTGCTGAAATTGCAGCATACTTTTTGTTTCTTGCAGCGATGGGATTTCCTGCTATTATCTGAATAATTTCAAAACTATGGAGCTCTTGCTGATGTTTCAGACAGTTAATGAACCGGTATATATTTTGGAAAAGAGTACCACATGTTTCTCGAAAGCTACGGTGCCATCCTTCGACATCATTATTTGTTCGCTGTTGATCATTCAATGTTCGTTCATACACATTCCAGAGTTGAACTGGAAACAAATGTGCTTGACGTCCTCTGCGATTCATTCGACCGATATTAGCCGTCTTCAAAATAGTTGGCGATAGGTATTGCTTCTTGTGGAAAGTCAGGATCTTCCACCAATTCTTCAAATGATTGCACAACATTCTGTGGTGGTATAAAGGCCAGGGCAGGTATCATGCGTATCCAACGGGCAAATTCATGGTCACCTTGGTATTGCATCTTGAGTCCTTCATTTTGAACTTTACGCCAAACCGACTGATAGGTGGAAAAAGCAACCAGTCTTCTCAAGGTTGGGGAATTCACTTTCAAATGCCTGTATTGCAGCTAGTTCAAAATCCAACATCAGGTTGTCTGGCTGCCGTCCAGGCTGCAAGTTCTTCAGCTTTTGCAGCAACCTCTGGTATGTAGAACAGCTCTGGTCTGTCAGCAAGGTGCACACTAACGGAACAACAAGGCCGCTATGGACTACATGGATTGTGTAAAGCTGCTTAAACAAGGCTGGTGTAGTGAAAAACATGCCATCAGCAAACCACTCTTTACTTTGTGCCAGTAGATGGAGATTGTCTCTTGTTCCAAATATCAACATACGGCTGTGTCCATTTCCTAATTTAAAATGAAAGTATTAGTAGAGGAAATAACAGAAAAAGTGTAACAAGCATCAAACAGATAATTTTGGGATGAATTCACAAAAAAAAATATCCTAATCAGAAGCCTCTGTTCATATCTCACATTAAAAACTCACATTTTGCTCCAGATTTTCTGATTTCATAACTGAAGCAAAATCTAGTGTAAAGGGGCCAATCAATACTTTTTGACAACATATTGTCCCAGTGGAAAATGATATATTTTTGTTTAAAAAAAAAATTATGCATAATGGAATTGTTTTAATACAATGTTAAATAGTTAAGTAGCTTACCAGAGTCATGCAGAAGGTACTGCTGCTGGACACCATCAATACTGATCTCCTGAAACTCCTGGGGGATAACAAGTTGATCAAGGGTTTGAGGGAACCTTGGGATATTGCCAAGCTGCCTTGCTAATCGTATTGTTCTCTTCAGTGATGCTTTCCTTGGGAGAAGTGCTACAACATTAGAATGGGCTCCTGAAACGACATCTGTGAGAATCTGTTGTGGTGTCTCCCGTGTTGTCCTTGCCCTGGTGACTGCCACATTAACAAGTCGGATTGCTTCAGGTCTTGCAGCTGGTGCTGCGTGACTGTGAAGATTGACTACTTTCACAACTTTGCCAGATTCTTCATTGGTCCAAACACGTCCCATGCAAGTCGACCGTTTTTCACATACCCAGATGGAATGGACATCATCAGCAGTTCGTTTGGAAAATAAGTAAATGTGATTCTCATGGACCAACTTCCTCCTTCCACGTTTGGACAGAACTGAATTCATAGTTGTAGAAAGTGAATTGATGTGGAAGCGGACTGATTTTTTGTGGCAGTACACTTCTCTCTTTGTGGAGATTTCAGACACTGCTATATTCTGATGTACAAATGGAATAAAAGCTAGTCTAATGTAACTTGCAGGACACCTGACCTGCTACTTGTTACATCTGCAACAAAACTTGCAACAAAGCAGGCCCGTGCTGGGTCAGGTAAAAGTTGAAAATTGTTTTGATTTTAGGCCTCTTGCACACTGTAATTTTAGAGTGGTTTCACACTTGTGTTTGGGGCCGCCAGAGGTCGATCCGCTCTGGATCTGACATCCAGCTGACCCCGGGGCAATGCTGGCAGAATGCTGGCATTCTGCTTGCATTGCCCATAGATGTGAACGGCTGGGTTCCGCGATCTGCAGCCGCCCGTTCGCTTTCGTAATACCGCATTCCGCTATCAGTGTCAGAACAAAAAGAAAAGCATTTTCTTCTTTTCATTCTGCTGCAGGTTAGCGGAACGGCGGCATTACAGAAGCGAACGGGAGGCCTGTAGTACATATGTAGTGGAAGTGTGAAAGCACCCTTATGCTGCCACTGTTTTAGAACTCCAAAGCACGTGCTTTACTAGCATTTTTGAGGGCACTTTTGTGAGCGCTCTCGGTAATGACCCATAAGATACAGGCTATTGATGAACGCTAAGTGCTCAAAAATAGCTCCTGTAATAAAATAAAAAGAGCTGGCCAAAACAACACCTCGCTTTTCCAGCCATTGACTTATATATTCAAAATTGGCAATCTTCTTAGCAATTTTCCAGTGCTTAGCACTTGGGAAAGTGCCTACTGTGAAAGAGGTCATAGGGCTAAAACACAAGGCCGAAATTCCCTGCCTAATTTGGGGCCAAAACATCTGGGGGCAAAAAGCTGGGGGCGAAATGTTCGGGGGCGAAACATCCTGGGGGTAAAATGCTGGGGGCGAAATGTGCGGGGGCTAAACATCCTGGGGGCGAAATGTGCGGGGGCGAAACATCCTGGGGGCGAAATGTACCTGGGGGCAAACTGCTGGGGGCGAAACTTCCTAGAACCGTTTGAGGGTACCGTTGAATCGCTCACACAAACCATTGGTTTGGGGATGATACGTGCTCGATACCAGATGCTGCACCTGCATTTTCTTACATAGGGCCTCCATTAAGCAACACATGAACTGGGTCCCCTGGTCGGTAAGCATCTCACTGGGGAAGCCTACTCACGAAAAGATGGCCAAGAGGGCGTCCGACACCTTATCCGCCCTAATTGAGGACAGGGCTACTGCCTCCGGATACTGGGTAGCATAGTCTATCACAGTAAGGATGAAACGTTTTCCAGAGCTGCTGGGTATGGCCAGTGGTCCCACAATGTCCACAACAATCCTCTGGAAAGGCTCCTCTATCACTGGCAAAGATATCAGGGGGGGCATTGGGAGCCGGCCCCGACTTTCCCACTCTTTGACACGTGGTACAGGAGTGACAGTAGTTCACCACATCTGTCCTCATTTTGGGCCAATAAAAGTAGGGAGACAGCCGGGCCTTGGTTTTGCTGACCCCCAAGTGTCCAGCAAGTGGAATCTCATGGGCGATCTGCAACAACTCACCCCTGAATTGGTAGGGGACGACCAGCTGTCTTCCCCTCAGCCACTCCTGTTGGGGTGTACAGGGAACTGTCTCCCAGTACAACCTCCTATGGTCCCACAATACCCTCTCCTTATCCGACTCGGAGGTGGGTTTCTCAGTGAGGCTCCTTAACGCCTCTAGGCTAGCATCTGAGTGCAGAGCTGCTTGAAACTCCTGGGTGGAGGAAGCCAGAAGTGAGGTTAAGGCCAAGTCCTCACTGGGACCGGCTCTGGGTCCCTAACTGATTCCGTTATTCCTCTGTCCGAGGAGGGTCCAGAAGGCAGGGCGTTACTTGCGTTCTGGGCACTCTGACTGCGGGTAACAGCGGCTATATAGGCCGTCTCCCCGGGGAATAACACCGTCCCATCAGCCTGCGCGGCTATGCGTGCCACTTCCCCATCCTCCCCCATTACCTCAGGCGCAGTGCTACTTATGGGGCAGCTACCATCAGCCAGATCACTGTCTGTTGTGACACTGGTCGCTGGCACAGCACCACCTGCTTCATGGTCCCCGTGCCTCTCTCCATTACCCATAGCACTGACACTTGCTCCTGCTAGGGGATCTTCAGCAATATCACTCTGCAGCGTGACATGGCTGAGTTCTCCTGTACCTTCAAATACATCATCAGGTAAAGCTTTGACATTCACATTATCAGCATTAACCTTAACAACTGTATCAGATCGGGCAGGGGTGTCAGGGATATAATAAGCAAATATCCTCCCCAAATCAGATCCCAACAAAACATTTGCAGGCAGGTTTTCAGATACTCCCACTTCCTTCACCCCACTCCCCGCACCCTAATCAATAAAAACCTGGGCAAGGGGCATCGGACACCACCAATCCCGGTGACAGTCAGGGTCTTTCCTGGAATAAGCTCTTCAGCGGACTCCATTTCGGGTCGGATGAGGGTTCGTTCGGCCCCAGTGTCCTTGAGGCCTACAGTGACAGTATCCACCACAGTGACAGACTGCAAGTTTTCACAGGCCCTCCCAACCGGCCCACCCACCAAAAGAATTGATGCATTAGGCCCTGGGACCTTGGATGGGGGGTTCTTCCTCTGCTTCTCTGGGCAAGTGGCGCTGAGATGACAAGTCTGGTTGCAGAAATAACACTTGCGGGCATCAGATGCAGGCCGGGCGTTGGTAACGGGGACAAGGCCTCCAGAAGGTCGGATGCTGGGGCAGGGATGGCGGTTGATGGCTTACCTCCTTTCCAGCTGGCAACGCCCGGCTTCCGCACCTCCGGTTGGCCTTGTAGGTGTCTGCGATCTGCGCTGCTTTATTGGCATCTGGTGGCTCCCGATCCATTACCTCAGTCGGACACAGATGCAGGAACTGGTCTTTCACCATCAGGTCCTTTAACTGCTCAAAGGTGGTCGCTGACAGTCCTTGGATCCACTGCTTGAAGTTGGTTCTGAGCCCATGCACCACATCGCTGTAACTGTCGTGCGGTCCACGTTGGAGGTTACGGAACTTTTTACAGTACACCTCAGGAGTCAGTTGGAACCTCTTGATTAGGGCCTGCTTAATGGCATCATAGTTCCCATCTAGGCCCTGAGGAAGAGCCACAAACACATACAGAGCTTTGCCTCGCAGCCCTGCAGTTAAGTACCGGGCCCACTGGTCCACAGGCAGCTGGTACTGTCTGCAAGTCTTTTCAAAACCCCTCAGAAAGGTGTCGAGGTCGCTGTCCTTTAACATCACAGGAAAATGCTCTGGACGGGGTTTAAACAGGGTCGCATTGTTGGTCTCACCGTTCCGTGAGGTGGATGGTGAGATCCTGAGCTGGGCCATCTGCAGTTCATGGGCCTTCTGAGCTTGGGCCTGCCGCTCGGCCTCTCGCTCGGCTCTCTCTGCCTCTGACTGGGCTTGGGCCTCCGCTCGTCAGCCTCCTGGTGCTGCTGAATTACTTTCAGCCGTCCTTCATGATCCTCTGCAGGAAGTTGCTGTAGAGCCATCTGCAGATAAGGGTCCAGGCTGCCCTGGTCGCTGACGCGGCATGCGTCTACAGGTGGGACCCCTGCAGCAGTACTGTCCATATCTTGGCTGACCCCTGGCCCTGCTGAGGTCTGGAGAAGGGCTTGCTCTGCCTCCAGTTGCGCCAGCGCAGCAGCCATTTGTTCTTTGTTTTTGCCGAGGGGGTCCATGCCTTTGGTTATACATATTCCAATAAGAGTGTCCATTTTCTGCTGGCTGTACCAGAACTCCCCAACAATGACCTTGATCACCAAAATACAAATAGAAAGAAAAAACGAAGAAGGGTAGGGGTGACTGCTGCACATACAGTATTGTCTCAGATCTAATAAACACTGAGTTCAATCTTCAAAACTTTTGTGCAGGGTCCAGGTAAGAACCGTGCAAGTTTTTAGTGAGAGGAATGATTGCTCAAACCAGATCACTAATGTCCTATGATCCCACCGCTTGCCACCAATTGTCAGGAAAACTTGGTCAGACCTTGCAGCACTCTGGCACCCCCTTATCCTGCTGGTGAAACACGGTATTGACCGAGAATAAGCAACAGGGCGCAGCTGCTCTCATTTATGTCGACTATTGCGGCACGTGATGTGACAGGATGTATATATACACCTCAATCCCACCACCCTCAACCACAATATCACATAAATACACCGTATGCTGCCACCACCGATCTCTTAACAGGTGGATCGGGTACCCGTTCGGTAACGTGAATTAGCGGGTGAGGAACGGGTTTGCTCACCATAGGACAAGAAGAACGAAGCTAGTAAATAATAATTTACTCCTGAAAGTTGGCAGTGTTTGCAAAAGATATACAAGATATTATAAAAGACAATTTACATATATGCACAAAACAGTTATTAAAATAAAAGGGGTAAATAATAGCAAAACCTGCGCCACGAGGTGATGGTCTCAGATTCTGTGGGGGGGACAGCTCCCCGGAAATTAGGTG
The DNA here is from genome assembly GCF_046119375.1 of Phyllobates terribilis. Lineage (NCBI taxonomy): Eukaryota > Metazoa > Chordata > Amphibia > Anura > Dendrobatidae > Phyllobates > Phyllobates terribilis. Next base: position 308,765 of record NW_027363830.1, on the reverse strand, counting down.
TGATTCCTCCACGCAGCTAGGAGTGCTTGCATCTGACGTCCCTGGGTCGGAATGAGCCAACATGGACGTTCTGGTTTTTAGTAAGGAGGCAAAACACTAGGACACACCCATGTTGTTTACCTCACACGGGGGCTCGGTTTTGTGAACCCACCCAGCTGCACAAGACATAAAAATCCTTCATCTTCCATATCTTGGTATGGGGGGGCCCACATCCAAGATGGATACATCATGTTTGCCGTCACCAATATTCACGGAGATTGATATCAAATTTGATATTTCTATGATGTTCAGAAGCTCAGAACCCATTTCCTAGGTTTCTGGTGGTTTCCCAGTTATGAAAGATACATCATAACTGGAAAAAGGTGAGCATCCCAAAAATGTGGTCCATGTGTTTGTGACAGTCATGTGCATTGTTAACCCCTTAACATTTGACGTACTAATACGCGTCTGTGCCCTGGGACTTAAGAGCCAGACCCGTATTAGTACGTCATGACGATCGCGCGCGCATACAGGCTGTGCGGGCGCGATCGCCGCCGGGTGTCAACTGATTGTCACAGCTGACACCCGGTACTATGTGCAGGGAGCGGTCACGCACCGCTCCCAGCACATTAACCCCCGCGATGCTGCGATCGAAGTCGATCGCAGCATTGCGGTGGCAAGGGGAGGTGATCGCACATACTCACCTCCTCTTCCGGCTTCCAGCGCTGTCTGCCGTGGCTTCCAGGATGTTGCCATGATGACCCGATGTTGTCATGACAACATCCGGGTCACCAGACAGCAGGAAGATTTTTTGGACATGCGCAGTGCATCTCCAAAAATCTTCTCCCTGTCCAGCGCTGACAGCCTGCATGACACAGGGATGGTGCTGCATTCCTGTGCCATGCAGGCGATCAGAGAAAAAAAAGTGAAAGTCCCATAGTGGGACAAAGTAATAAAGTATAAAAACTATCAGAAAGTGAAAAAAATAAATAAAAAAAATTGAAAAAATATATATATAAAAAAATAAAAAAAAAAATAATCCACCAAAAATAAAAATATAATGTACCCATCAATGAATATTATTATATATATAAAAAAAAAAAAAAACAATAAAAGTACACATATTTGGTATCGCCACGTCCGGAACAACCAGACCTATAAAACTGTCCCACTAGTTAACCCCTTCAGTGAACACGTTAAAAAATAAAAATAAAAAACGAAGCAAAAAACAATGCTTTATCACCATACCGCCAAACAAAAAATGGAATAACACGCGATCAAAAAGACAAATATAAATAAAAAATGGTACCGCTGAAAAAGTCATCTCGTCCCGCAAAAAACAAGCTGCCATACAGCTCCATCAGCCAAAAAATAAAAAAGTTATAGCTCTCAGAATAAAGCTATGCTAAAAAATAATTTTTTCTATAAAATTGCTTTTATTATGTAAAAGTGCAAAACATAGAAATACGATATAAATGTGGTACCGCTGTAAACGTACTGACCCGAAGAATAAAGCTGCCTTATCAATTTTACCACACGCGGAACAGAATAAACAAAAAAAACAATTCCTGAATTATTTTTTGATCGCTTTCTATTCCGATTTTTGGAGGCAGAATAAACAAAAAAAACAATTCCTGAATTGTTGTTTTTTGTTTATTCTGCCTCCAAAAATCGGAATAGAAAGCGATCAAAAAATGTCACGTGCCTGAAAATGGCACCAATAACAACGTCAACTCATCCCGCAAAAAAAAAGCCGTCAAATGACTGTCTGCCAAAATCTGGAAAAATTATAGCTCTCAAAATATGGCGATGCAAAAACTAGATTTTACAAAAAATGCGTCTTTTAGTGTGTGACAGCTGTCAGTCATAAAAACCCCATATGATTCTGGTATCTCTGTAATCACACCGACCTGAAGAATAAGGTCATCTAATCACTTATACCGCATGAGGAACGGCGTAAAAAATAAACTCTCGAGTTGTGCTAGGGTTAGGGTTGTGCTACGGTTAGGGTTGTGCTACGGTTAGGGTTGTGATGGGGTTGGGATTTTTTTCAAAAGTAAGAAAAAAAGATGACGATATGGCGACTAGTGTTGAGCGCAAGTGCTCGCTACTTGAGTTTGCATCGGGTGTTCTGGTATGCATTGAGTATCGTGGGTATTTGAGTGACATGCTCGAGTCTCCGCCCCATATGCTTCACGGCCCAAAAAACTTTGCGGGGATTGCCTGCCATGCACGAGCGATCCCTGCATGTTTTTTTTTGGGTGTCTAATAACCGTGAAACATCCGGGCGGGGACTCGAGCATTTCACTCAAGCACACGCAGTACATGGTGCATACCTGAGTACCCGATGCAAACTCAAGTAGCGAGCACTTGCGCTCAAGACTAATGACAACTTATTCAATATGATGACCTAATGTTATCAAATTCTGTGTCGTACCTCCAAATGCAACATGGTGTCCACTAACAAATTGTCGGCTCAAATTGTTAGCGGACACCATGTTGCATTTGGAGAGTCCCTGTGTACCCAAACATTGGAGCTCCCCCACAAGTGACCCCATTTTGGAAACTAGACCCCCCAAGGCACCTATCTAGATGCATAGTGAGCACTTGGAACCCTTAGGTGCTTCACAAATTGATTCATAAAAATGGAAAAGTATTTTTTTTCCACTTTTTCATTTTTACGAATCAATTTGTGAAGCACCTGGGGGTTCCAACTGCTCACTATGCATCTAGATAGGTGCCTTGGGGGGTCTAGTTTCCAAAATGGGGTCACTTTGTGGGGGAGCTCCAATGTTTGGGCACATCAGGGGCTCTCCAAACACAATATGGCGTCCGCTAATTATTCAAGCAAATTTTACAATCAAAAAGTCAAATGGCGCTCCTTCCCTTCCGAGCCCTGCCGTGAGCCCAAACAGTGTTTTTTCCCCACATATGGGGTATCTGCGTGCCCAGGGGAAATTGCACAACAAATTTTATGTAGATACAAGTCTGTACATCAGTACAGGGGAGAACACAAGAGCGGTGTATGATCCGAGCTGCGGTAATACATTATACCTGTATAACAATTGGCGCAGGCTTTGGCACTTTCCGGTCTCCTTTCAGAGGCTGCCCGTTCTTCTGGGTCATTACTTGCTTGTTGCCATTTCTTAGAGCTTTTCTTGATGTTTTCCCACATGATACAGAACCGCGCACTTTGTCCTGGTGGCTTTTGACAAGTGACTTTACTTTAGGGAAATATAGATCATGTGAGGACGGTTCCTGAGCCAACCATGTGGAGCATCAATGGGCATGAAAGTGAAAGATTGCCAACACCAAAGCTGCAGAGGCAAAAGTCTTCCAATACACAAGAAACAGAATTATGCCCACCTGGATGTCAGATGTACTAGTAATCCCAGCACCCAACCCTCATGCCCAAAAGGACTACGTCATTTCTGCACTAAAAGTATTTCACGTGTCAAAACCCCACTGAAGTGGCACTTTAACCCCTTACCAACATGATTTGCAGTTACATCATATGCCAGCTCTGACTTCTTGCCTGGAAGATGATGGCTGTGATATTTAGCCATCATCTGCCTTTAATAGCCACATGTAGAGCAGAGCTCCACCTGTTAGAGATGGACAGCAGCATTAACAGCGAACTGAGAAGGGAGTCATGCCATGTGCCCAACTGTGCCCCTGTAACACGATCGTGGGATGCCATCACTGCCAGGAAGGAGTCTGCTGAAAAGACCCATGCCTGTCATGACAGATCTGTGAATGCTGGCTATATACTGCAGTATTGCTGTACATAACACAAGAAACCAGATGATTGCATGTTCAAGTCCCCTAAGGCTATGTGCCCACGATGCAGAAATGCTCCGGATTTTTCCTGAGCCTTTCTGCATCTCTCCTGGCAGACAAAACGCATGCGGATTGTACATGCGGATAGTACATGCGTTTTTCCTGCCAGGGACATGCGGATGTGAAGCGTTCTTCACATGCATTTCTGCATGCGGGTTGACAAGCGCTTTTCAAGCGATTTTAGCATCACTTGGAAAGTGCTTGTCAACTTGGTCACACTATATAAATCCATGCAAATGGAGTGTGACCCGAGAGAATGTCAAAAAAATAAAAAATAAATCTCTACTTACCTTGCGATGGCCCCCGGAGTCTTGCTTCACTCGGTGCTGACTGCCGGCAGATCGCGGTACAGTGCACTGAAGGACCTGCCGACGTCAGCGTCGCGTGACCAGTCACAAGAATATGACGTCAGCGCAGGTCCTTCAGTCCATCGCGATTTGCCGGCATGAGAGGAGGAGCGCAACGGGGGCCGCCAGAAGGTAAGTATCATATTTATTTTTTATTTTATTCTTTTTTTCACAGTTTCTATGGTACCTGGGTCTGGAGGAGAGTCTCCTCTCCTCTAGACCTGGGTACCATCCGCACATTGGAACACGTGGATTGCGCATCTACAAATACAGTGATGCGTAGTCCATGCGTTCTAATGCAAGTCAAAGGCGTATAGCAAATGTGGTGCCAATATTCAAAAAGGGGACAAAAACTGAACTTGGAAATTATAGGCCAGTAAGCTTAACCTCTACTGTGGGTAAAATCCTGGAGGGTTTCCTAAGATATGCTATGATAGAGTATCTGAAGAAGAATAACCTCATGACCCAATATCAACATGGGTTTATGAGGGACCGTTCCTGTCAAACTAATCTGATCAGTTTTTATGAGGAGGCAAGTTCTGGACTGGACCAAGGAAATGCAGTGAATGTTGTGTATATGGACTTTTCAAAAGCTTTTGATACGGTTCCACACAAAAGGTTGATACATAAAATGAGAACATTGGGGATAGGGGAAAATATATGTATGTGGGTTAAGAATTGGCTCAGTGATAGGAAACAAAGGGTGGTTATTAATGGAAAACACTCAGACTGGGTCTCAGTTAACAGTGGGGTACCACAGGGGTCAGTATTGGGCACCCTTCTTTTTAACATTTATTAATGACCTTGTAGGGGGCATATAGAGTAATATTTCAATATTTGCAGATGACACTAAACTCTGCAGGGTAATCAATACAGAGGAGGACAATTTTATATTACAGGAGGATCTATGTAAACTAGAAGCTTGGGCTGATAAATGGCAAATGAGCTTTAATGGGGATAAATGTAAGGTAATGCACTTGGGCAGAGGAAATAAAATGTATAATTATATACTTAATTGTAAAACACTGTGCAAAACTGGAACTGAAAAAGACCTGGGTGTATTGGTGGACGACAAGCTCACGTTTAGTGGCCAGTGTCAGGCAGCTGCTGCAAAGGCAAATAAAATAATGGGATGCATTAAAAGAGGCATAGATGCTCATGAGGAGAACATAATTTTACCTCTATACAAGTCACTAGTGCGACCACACTTAGAATACTGTGTACTGGTCTCCGGTATATAAGAAAGACATGGCTGAACTAGAGCGGGTGCAGAGAAGAGCGACCAAGGTTATTAGAGGACTGGGGGGTCTGCAATACCAAGACAAGTTATTACACTTGGGGTTATTTACTGTGGAAAAAAGAAGGCTTAGAGGTGATCTTATTACTATGTACAAGTATATGAGGGGACAGTACAAAGACCTTTCTACTGATCTTTTTACTCTGAGGCCTGAGACGGGGACAAGGGGGCATCTTCTACGTCTGGAGGAAAGAAGGTTTAATCATAATCACAGACGGGGATTCTTTACTGTAAGAGCAGAGAGACTATGGAACTCTCTGCCGCATGATGTTGTAATGAGTGATTCACTGTTAAAATTTAAGAAGGGCATGGATGCCTTTCTTGAAAAGTATAATATTGCAGGTTATAAATACTAGATTCCTTGATAGGGCGTTGATCCAGGGAACTAGTCTGATTGTCGTATGGAGTCGGGAAGGAATTTTTTTCCCCAATGTGGAGCTTGGTGTTTGCCACATGGTTTTTTTTTGCCTTCCTCTGGATCAACATGTTAGGCTATGGGTTGAACTAGATGGACTTAGTCTTCCTTCAACCTTAAAAACTATGTTACTATATAATGGTGGCGAAAACGCAGCACTTCCGCAAAATAATTGGTAGTGCTGTTTTTTTTTCCGCAATGATAATCCGCAGCGGAAATTTCCACAGCATGTGCACAGCACATGCGGATCATCATTGGGGAACATGGCAGGCCTTCTAGCATGCGTTTTTTAAGCATTTCTGCAGCGTTTTTGCCGCTGCGGAAACACTTAAAAAGGAATCGTGGGCACACAGCCTAAGGGGACAAAAAGGAAAAAGTTTAATCTGAACATTCAAATCACTCCTGCCCCTCTATGACCCATTTTAAAATAAAACATATGGGCGTTATCCAATCAAAATATAAAAATAATTAACCTGATCAGTGAACGGCATAAAAACAAAAACCCTCATATGGCTGTATTGACAGAAAAATAAAGCTACTGCTCTTAGAAGAATAAGAAAAATGCAGAGCCGGGAAATAACATGGTCAGGAAGGGGTTAAATTCTGCCACTTCTATAGAAAATTGAACCCATTTCGCTGACTGCCTTCAATGGCAGCCAAATAAGGCAGAGGGTTAGAGGAATACCGACCTTATATTGTAGACTTCTAGGATGCTTAAGAAGTGGACAATCCCTTTAAGCTACATTGTGCAGACAAAGCCATGGCAGTGTAGAAGGCCGACAAGATCTCAGTGGAAAGGCTGCAGGTTTGCGTCTGCATTAGGCAAGTTATAGAGGTAGAAGTGTTGGGACCTTGTTGCTGTGCAGGTAGAATCTGGAGCCTCGGCACCGTCCTGCGGAGCCCATACTACAGGGAGGAGGCGCAGCGCCATGTGTAGTAATCTGAGCAGGATAGTCAGTGTTCAGCCAGCACTGATGGAGACTGACACCCCAACTCATTACCCAATACATGACCGGCTTAAAGACCCTCTCCCATCAGAGCTTATCCTCTTACTATATTGTAATCAGATTATACAGCACTGTACTTACAGCTGCTCATTATACCTTTCTACTGGGCTAATTATTCTCTTTTCTCTGCTCTATGTAGAATTAGCTGGGTCCCCTCCTGACCCAGCTGCTCTCATCCCCCTGCCAGGGACTTTTGCAGGGACTTATGACTCATACAAGGAAAACTGACCTCCTGTTTCTACATACAGCTTATAAATATTAGCAAAAATGTCCAATCACATTGTAAATATAACGACATCCAAAAATGTGTGCGTCCAATGGACATTCCACACGGACAGTGTAGAGCAGGGGTCTCAAACTCGGCTGGGTATATGGGCCGCATATGGAAAAAATTGGAATTTGGGGGGCCGCATTCTTTGCACGTCAAAGTGACATTTTTAGTGATGCCATTTTTTTTGTATACACCGTCTGAACATTTTTGCTGTGTTTATTTTATTTTTTTATAGCTTGGGTCGTTACGGATATGGCGATAATAAATGTGCACTTTTTGTGTTTACTTTAGTTTATATATTTAGTTTATATATAAAGCAGCATTTTTAGTGGCAAAATATTTTTTCATGCTTTATTTTTATTTTTACAATTTTGTTTCCCTCTTTTGGCCACATAGAGTAATATAGTTTCAGAATTAGCACCATATATAGTAATTCTGGCAAACATCTAGTAATTTGCCCCATCCTGGTCCCCACCTTGTAGTAACGTGCCCCATCCTGGTGGTCCCCATCTTGAAGTAACGTGCCCCATCCTGGTGGTCCCCACCTTGCAGTAATGTGGCCCATCCTGGTGGTCCCCACCTTGCAGTAATGTGGCCCATCCTGGTGGTCCCCATCTTGCAGTAATGTGGCCCATCCTGGTGGTCCCCATCTTGCAGTAATGTGGCCCATCCTGGTGGTCCCCATCTTGCAGTAATGTGGCCCATCCTGGTGGTCCCCATCTTGCAGTAATGTGGCCCATCCTGGTGGTCCCCATCTTGCAGTAATGTGGCCCATCCTGGTGGTCCCCATCTTGCAGTAATGTGGCCCATCCTGGTGGTCCCCATCTTGCAGTAATGTGGCCCATCCTGGTGGTCCCCATCTTGCAGTAATGTGGCCCATCCTGGTGGTCCCCATCTTGCAGTAATGTGGCCCATCCTGGTGGTCCCCATCTTGCAGTAATGTGGCCCATCCTGGTGGTCCCCATCTTGCAGTAATGTGGCCCATCCTGGTGGTCCCCATCTTGCAGTAATGTGGCCCATCCTGGTGGTCCCCATCTTGCAGTAATGTGGCCCATCCTGGTGGTCCCCATCTTGCAGTAATGTGGCCCATCCTGGTGGTCCCCATCTTGCAGTAATGTGGCCCATCCTGGTGGTCCCCATCTTGCAGTAATGTGGCCCATCCTGGTAGTCCCCATCTTGCAGTAATATGCCCATCCTGGTGGTCCCCATCTTGCAGTAATGTGGCCCATCCTGGTGGTCCCCATCTTGCAGTAATGTGGCCCATCCTGGTGGTCCCCATCTTGCAGTAATGTGGCCCATCCTGGTAGTCCCCATCTTGTAGTAATATGCCCCATCCTGGTGGTCCCCATCTTGTAGTAATGTGCCCCATTCTTGTCCCCACCTTGTAGTAATGTGCCCCATCCTAGTGGTCCCCATCTTGTAGTAATATGCCCCATCCTGGTGGTCTCCATCTTGTAGTAATATGCCCCATCCTGGTGGTCCCCATCTTGCAGTAATATGCCCCATCCTGGTGGTCCCCATCTTGTAGTAATATGCCCCATCCTGGTGGTCCCCATCTTGCAGTAATATGCCCCATCCTGGTGGTCCCCATCTTGTAGTAATATGCCCCATCCTGGTGGTCCCCATCTTGCAGTAATATGCCCCATCCTGGTGGTCCCCATCTTGCAGTAATATGCCCCATACTTGTGGTCCCCATCTAGTAGAATTGTCCTCTGCGTTGTTCTTCACACACAAAGTAAAAAAAAAAAAAAAGATTCCTTTCACCTGTCCTCCGTTCCCTCTGCTTCCTTTGTGCACATGTGGCCCGCGGGCCCCCTGTTTGAGACCTGTGGTGTAGACTGTTATGTAAAAGAATGGGAAGCCACTAGGTGGCAGCACAAGGTCACATAACAGGATTTTTTATCCAGATGGCTGTGAATCTACTAGTCATTAGGTTACCTGACTCAAGTAATCATTCATAGATCTCCACAGCCCAATGTAGATGTATTGAAGTACAACAGTGAGACCAGAACCAGTTCAGCTTGTATTTTACCAGTGAGATTCAGAAACACAATTTAAACTTCCTTGACATTACAATAATAAATACCAACCAAGGCCGGTTACCCACAACACTGAAAACTGACAGCCACAAGTGGGTTACTATCCTGGCAGAGCTACCATCCGGCTCCCCTACGTAGAGGAATACCGAAAAGCCAATATATACGCCTAAGGAGAAATTGCTCAACGGTGAATGAGTACATGATAAAATCGAGGGAATTACAAAAACGCTTCCTACAAAAGGGATATCCTAAAAAAGTGCTAGGCCAACGCCCTTACAAGAGACAGAAATTCTCTATTGACCCCTAAAGCACGAGAACAACAAGATAATGAGATCCATCTAATAGGAACCTACGACGACCGAAATCAGGGGGTGATGAACATACTCCATGATCTTTGGGCAATTTTGAGATCAGATAAAGATCTGCAAGATGTGGTCCCTGAGAGCCCCAGGGTCACATACAGGAGAGGCAGGAACCTTAGAGATCACCTTGTGCGCAGCCACTTTGTGGAGGACAACACGGGCAAAACAACGTGGCTGAGCAGTGACACCACGGGGACTTATAGATGTGGTGACTGCAAAGCCTGCAAATACATCTGTAAAAGCAAGAAATGTATCAGTGCCACAACCAAACTAGAAGACCAAAATCACGAATTCACAAACCGCAAGACGCAAGGAGTAATCTATATGGCAACTTGCCAATGTCCGATGAACTACATCGGCAAAACCAAAGAGTTCCGGAGACGGATATTGCACCATATCGGTTATGTCAGACGCAGGGAGGACACAACTCTCTCGAGACACATGCTTGAGAAACACACCTTGGACCCGTTTTCTTTATACTTTCAAGCCATTGAAGTAGTACGCCCCCCCCGAGAGGAGGTAATTGGGACCAACTGCTGCTTCAGAAAGAAAGTAGATGGATCCATAGAATGAAATCCTATAACCCACACTACATAAATGAAACATTGTCCTTCTCATGTTTCATTGACACATAATAACATTTTCACCCCCTATGAAACCTCTTGAACCTCGCTAGACCTAAAACCTCTCTAAAATATAATATGTAGAATCCAGTCCATGTTCTTCATAATGGATATTGGTCCACATAACTATCAAATCAGCGCCTTATACGACCAAAACTATTAAAGTTATTATACTTTAAAATCACAAAATGACCTCTTGAACAAATTGAACTTTGATAACAATTGGACAAATTTCATCAGAATTTCTTCCTTTGTTTTTAGATTATAAAATACTCATCTGGGGGGGGAGTGGCCTGAGCACAGGACGAGATGGCAGCTTGATCCTGAGCTCCCTGAGGGCTAAAACTACAAAGCGACGATAAAAGCAACTTAAGAAGATTTATTCGTTCAATTCTTACATGGATTAACTCCCTAAAACTTAAGGATCATCTGGATACTGAAAAGACTCTCCCTGACCTGTTATTCTGGGAGATATTTCGTTTGGAAGCAGTGAGGTGCATCCTTGATTTCATGCCAGTCGTGGGTATTGTGACATAGACCTGCAGGCTTGCAGGTCTGTGTGTCTCTGCAAGGTGACCCTCCCTACTCCCTTCCTCTGGACCTAGGAACACTGCTTATCGGGTGCTATCGGACAATTTGCAAAGGATTCATATTTTGAGGAAGGTGGCAGGGAGCCCTCAAAGCCTGCTCTGCTGTTGTGGGAGGCCGGTGGCTGCGGGACGAGCCGATTATATACCTCAGCTTTTACAGCCTGTGCTGGGAAGTAACAAGGACCGAGTCCTAACTAGACCCACGGGACCCTGTAGCCCTGAAAACGGCCCCACTGTACTGGACCGCCAGCCTGCAAGCTGTCCCTGCCTGCTATCCACCCCACTACCAGCTGCGACCGGGGGTAAGACTCCTACAGAGATACCACCGCCCGGCGCTGTACCACCCTGCTACTAGCTGCGACCAGTGACAGGACTCCGGAAGTTAAAAACACCGGCCGGCACTTTCTGTGGAGGATCGCGGACCCCGGGGACCTTCCAGATCTACAATCAAGTAAGAAGATTATGAGACCGGAGCCCTGAGAAGTCCAGCACACGGACGCCAAGCTACGGGACCTTCCTGCTTCAGGACGCCGGCAGCAGCCCGAAGACCCGGCCCTGCTCACAGCTGACGCGGCTACACGGAGGAGCAGAACTGTAGATATCATCTAAAAAGGCCGCGCGGTCCCGCTGCTGTGGTGACGGAGACCGCGTGATAATCTGTCCCCCTCCACGGTCCTGCAACCTAAAGAGTGGACACTGAAACCGGGGACTTAGGTGAACCAATAGGACTCTGTCCCCTGAAGATCGACCCCTTCTATCAAGCCACAGGACTCTCCCTGACTGGAGACGCCGGCGGCCGCCAGGCAACCCGTCCCTGCTCCCAGCTGAAGTAGCTCTACGGAACACCGGACCGGACCTACAGGACCCCGCACCTTGGAGAAGTGGCACTGCTCCTCCGGACCAAGCCTCCTGCCTCTACGGGACAAGACCCCTAAATCTAGCTGAGGACCGGGACCCCAAGCCTGAACGACGCGGAGACCGGGAGCCGGAGCGGGACTGCATACTTCAAGGTAAGGTGAGCTAAACCCAGGCTGACGCCCGGGCTCTTACCTAACTTCTGGGGACCCGTCCTTTAAAATCCCGGGGCTGCTCCGGTCGTAGCGGTGTCTCTCCCTCCTGCAGCGACGCCGATCTGTCCCCTTCTCCCTTCAGCTGACTGCCACCGATGGTTCCTGCGGCCGGGCTCCTTACTTCCTGTGCGGCTGTTACTTGTTTCCTGGGGCTGTTCCTAGAGTGACGGTGCCCCTCCGCTGCAACGGACCCGCTCTGCTCCACCCCCTCCTTGTTTGACGAACACCGCCGGTGTTCACAGCCCACATTCCTATAACCCCGGGTCTATTATAGCGGCGGCGGTTTCCCCCTCCTGCTGCTGGGGGGGCCGCTCTGATGTCCCTGATCCTAACTGACAGGAGCCACCGGTACTTACAGTCCGCTTCATTCCTCCCCGCTGTGCCGCTCTGCTGCTGACTCTGCTGAATCTGTGACTCTGGTGCCTGGCTCCGCAGACCCCTGTGGGTTGATTCCCCTACCTGCTGCAACACTGCTAAATCTTGTATGCTGCCGATATTTGAGCCCTACAGACTCCTATGACTCTATTCTTTATTTCTGCAGCAACACAGCTGTGCTCCGTGTTCATAGTACTGAATTTCCACTGGCACATTTAAAACTCCCGCCTCTATCTGTATCATTGCTCTGCTCTGCTGTCCAAGGTGCTGATCTTACATTATTCAGATTCTCCTGCCTCCTGTTGCGGCGTCGCTCTGCACTGCTGTCCATGGTGCTGATCTGAACTGCTGTCCATGGTGCTGAACTTATATTAGTCTGTACTGCTGTCCATGGTGCTGAACTTATTCCAGTCAATTTCTCCTGCCTCCTGCTGCAGCGTCGATCTGAACTGCTGTCCATGGTGCTGATTCTATATTAATACTGATACAGAGGTTTATTAAACTCCAAACGGTGTAATATCATTTTGACTGCGAGACTTGACTCTGAGGGGAGGGGGGGGATAGGAGGATCTGTTTCTGCCCTCATATATATACCCTGTGACTACGCTACTTGATATATATATAACAGTTGGTGCCCATGGAACTCTACAGATTTGCAAGCCTCCATAATAATTAGTTTCATGTTAAGAACTATATGTGCCTTTTATTTTTATCCCTCAGGTCAATTTCATTATTTTTTTTTTTTTTTTTTGTTACTTTTGATTGTAATTCATATTTTAAGGATTGCATTTTAGGGGGTACATAATTTTGCAGTTTTTAAGGGTATTGATTGTCTTTTGTTGGATTGATATTTGTTTAACGCAAATTTCTTCTAGCCATTGTTCCCAGTCATTTTGCAACCCTAAAGTCTTTTGTCCATCTTTTAGGTCAAATATTTTTAGTGTCATTTTAGTGTTTTTCTATATATATATACCCATAGGTCTGATATTTTATAATGGCGGCTAATAAAAAAAATACCCAAAAGTCTTTGGAAGCTCCCCTTAAAACTAGTGCGGTTAGAGCGAAATCCTCCCAACGCTTTTCATTTTCAAACCCATCAGAAGATGCTGTCAATACTGTCAGTCCACTTAAGTCCAGATCACCTCATAGAAATCCGGAAGACAGACAGAGTTCTAAAATAAGCTCTCCCACCAAAGAATCTTCTAAAAGTCTATTATCTCCAAAACCACAGAGAATTCCTGGTGCTAAACCTGCCCCTTCTACCGTAGTTAAAGAAAAAAAAGTGGAAGAGATGGATATTTCCATCTCATCAAAGAGAAGGGACCCAGGAGCCTGGAGCAACAAGTATTCTTCACTGGCTACGAGTTCGGAGGAGGAATCCTCGGACACGTCTCCTAATCCTAGTCCAGATAAGAGACGTGCTAAAAAGGACTTTTCCCCTTCGTCCCCAGACCCTACGCTTAGTGTCCCGGTCAAAATGCCCATTTCACAAGAGTTGGGAAATACCGACCTTGGTTCATATCTGGACAATCTTTTAAAGACAATTGACAGAAATATGAAACTGGGCTTCGAGAAACAGGTAGACACCATGAAATCTACTTTGGAAGCTTTTGGTCTTAAATTGGAGGAAAACACTAAAAGACTTGAAACGGTGGAGGGAAGGGTAGAGTCTGTCTCTTCTGATAATCTAGAAATTAAATCTGAGCTTAAAAGACTCAGATTAAAAGTTGCGGATTTGGAGGATAGGAGTAGGAGAAATAATTTGAAAATTAGAGGCATATCTGAGGATGTTTCTCCCTCAGATGTCTTGGCTTTTGTCAAAGACTTATTTCACAAGACAATCCCATCCCTCTCTGAGCAGGATCTTATTATCGATAGGGCCCATCGCCTATTTCGTCCGACCTCCATCTCCTCGGATCTTCCTAGGGATGTAATAGTTAGGTTACATTTTTTCTCGACCAAAGAGAAAATCTTGAATTATATTAGGGAAAACAGGACTTTTCCAGAGCCTTTTTCGCACCTAAAAATCTTCTCAGATTTTTCCAAAGAAACCATGGATACAAGAAGGTCATACAAACTGACCACAGATAGACTGAGGGATATGAATATCCCGTATAGGTGGGGCTTTCCAGTAAAGTTGCTGATTTTCTTTAACCGGAAAACATTCACTCTTACAGATCCTGATGAAGGCCCTAAATTTTTTGATTTTATAAAAGACATTCCCTACAAAGTTACAAAGGCACCCCACCGCAGAAATGATAAACACTACTCCCTCGGGAGTCCCCTTTAAAAATAAACTCATTTTATCACCTCACCTAACATGCTATAATAAATTTATCATTCTTCTTTACATTTAGCCTTCATGGTTTGTCCACATTATTTTTCCCCCCAATCTGAGGGAGAACCTTTTCGGTGAAGGTTCCCTCAGGAGATTTTTTGATTCGTTTTTTCTTTTTCTTTGAATACTTGGTTATTGTTATTACTATCTTTGAATTAATATTAGAGATATTGTATTCCAGCTTTGATTGTCGGTTGATTTTTATTTTTTGGGAATTTGTTGGACCAACTGACCCCTCTCCTTGTGATTTACTTTGATTATTAATTTACCTATGCCTATCAAGATCATCACCTATAATGTAAGAGGCCTAAATAGTCCCAATAAGAGATTCTCCCTTTGGAAGGAATTGGGTCATCTTGGTGCTGATGTTGCGTGTCTTCAGGAGACAAGGTTTGCCGAGGGAAAACACCCTACCTTCACCCACAAACGCTACCCTCATATATTTGAATCCACTAGCGACCGGAAAAAAGCCGGTGTAGCTACAGTGATCAGAGATTCTGTCCCATTTGAGTTTTTAGATCAGCATAGAGATGTCAATGGAAGGTTCCATATATTGCTCTGTAAACTGAATAATCATGAGTGCACTGTTGTTAACCTATACGCCCCAAATAAAAAGCAAATACCCTTTTTGAACAAGGTTTTCAGAAAGGTTGAAGAGGTTAGGAGAGGTGAATTGATTTTTTTAGGAGACTTCAACATGGTCCCAGACGGGCATATGGACTCTTCCTCCCCCAGCCGTCACTTATACCCAACGCTAAATAATTGGCTTTATAAAAACGAACTATTTGATACATTTAGATGTCTGCAAACTACCTCCAAAGAATTCTCCCACTTTTCGGATGCGCACCAAACGGCCTCTAGAATTGACTTAATAATAACTGATGTCTTTTCTTTACCCAAATTCTCTAACGTATCTATAGGCCTTAGGTCTCTATCAGATCATGCCCCTATGTCATGTGAAATTCATATTGGTCCTCTTATTAAAAATGGATTTCTTTGGAAATGTAGATCTTCACTTATTCATAACCCCAAAAACAAAAAAATTATTGAAAAAGCTATTTCTGATTATTTTAGGGAGAACGATACCCCAGACTTATCTAATCCTTTCTCCAGCTGGTGCGCTCACAAGGCCGTCCTTCGTGGTGTACTAATGCAGATATCCTCATCTGAAAAAAAAGAAAAAAGAACAAAAATTAATTCTCTTCAAAAACTGATTAGGGAAAAAGAACTAGAACAAATAAATCTTCCTTCCCCTTCCCCAATAATTCAAAAAGAGCTCTCAAATTTAAGGGTAGAGCTAAAATCAGAAATTTCTTCCTCCTATGATGCGATTATTCGGAAATCAAAATTTAATTACTATGCGGCTCTAAATAAACCTACCCGCTTTATGGCCCGCCTAGTCAAATGTAAAAGAGCAATTAATAGAATAGATAAAATAAAAAACAATAGTGGAATAACGTTTTGCCACCCTAAAGATATAGTGAACCAGTTTGCAAATTTTTACAAAAAACTCTACAACATCAAAACTGATCCTCTAATTTCCCATCCTCACCCAGATGCAATCAACAAATTTTTATCCTCCATTAACCTACCGAAATTGAGCCCTCTGGATCACGAGTCTTTGAATAAGCCTTTTTCTAACCTTGAAATTATTAACACAATAAAGCAACTTAAAGATTTCAAGGCTCCGGGTCCAGATGGGTTCATCAATGAGTATTATAAAACTTTTTGTGACCTACTTTCTTCCCCTCTCACGAAAATTTTCAATCATGCTTCCTCAATAAGCTCCTTCCCCTCAGAAATGCTGGAAGCCACCATTACCCTAATACCCAAGTCTAAGGATGAGAGAGATAATGTTAAAAATTATAGGCCCATTTCGCTAATTAACACTGATATTAAGATATATTCGAAAATTCTGGCCAATCGTTTATCGACTATTCTCCCATCTCTCATCAACGACG
Source organism: Phyllobates terribilis (assembly GCF_046119375.1). Taxonomy (NCBI): domain Eukaryota; kingdom Metazoa; phylum Chordata; class Amphibia; order Anura; family Dendrobatidae; genus Phyllobates; species Phyllobates terribilis. The sequence goes on along the minus strand of NW_027363830.1, from coordinate 292,251 downwards.
ATCAGATCGGCTTCGTTGGTGGGAGGCAAGCAACTGATGGCTCTAGAAGACTTCTGAATATTATTAAGGTGATAAATACGGCGAAACTCCCAACTTCATTGCTTGCTTTAGACGCTGAAAAAGCTTTCGACAGGTTAAATTGGCTATACCTTAAACTCACCCTTATTAAATTCGGTTTTGATAACAAGTTTCTCTCTTCAATTATGGCCCTCTATTCTAACCCCCAAGCAAAAATTTATGTTAACAATTATCTCTCAAATCCAATCCCTATCACAAATGGTACTAGACAGGGTTGCCCACTTTCCCCCCTTCTCTTTGTCCTGGCTATGGAGCCTTTGGCACAGAGGATTAGAGAAAACACTGACATTAGGGGGATTTCTACCCCATCTCGAGAATTTAAAATTGGCCTCTTTGCAGATGATGTTATGCTTTCCTTACTGGACCCAGTAAATTCGGTTGCGGAAGTTTCGAAGGTTCTAGAACTATTCTCTCAGATTTCTTATTTTAAGATCAATAATGAGAAGTCTAAACTTTTAAACATTAATCTGGACCGTCAGACGAGAGAGGTTTTACACTCGAGATTTTCCTTCGGTTTGGCTAAACGCAATCTGACTTATTTGGGGATCAGTATTGGTAAAACTATTAACTCAACAATTTCTGACAACCTGGTTCTGATTGAGGATATCGTCCGTGGAGATTTGATGGAATTTTTGAAAAGAGATTTGTCATGGTGGGGTAGAGTCCTCTCTATTAAGATGTTTGTTCTACCCAAAATCTTGTATTTTTTCCGCAACTTACCTTTAACTATTTCTCACATCTTTATTCAAAAAATTCAAAATCAGATTAATTCCTATGTCTGGGATAATAAACGTGCGAGGATATCTGCAGATATATTGTACAAGAATAAGTGCAACGGAGGTCTGAGCCACCCTAATATTTCCGCTTACTATTTGGCAAACCTCATCAAACAGAGCAGTAATTGGTTTAATTCTGACAGTCCCCCAGCTTGGATGACTCTGGAGACCTTCTTAAATAATGGTTCTTCTCCCCGTGAATTGTTACTTAGGCATCTCTTTAAACAGTGCACTCATGATTCTTCCCATCCTATTTTCCAGGCGATTATTGACGCCTGGAAAAAAATCGCCAAAAGAAAGAAAAAGAGTCCCCTAAGAGATTCTGATAGGGATAAATTTTCTTTTGTCAAAAATTTTCCAATTGGTTTTGTTGCTGATCTGTATAACTCTTCCATTCCAGATCAGTGGGACAATAAAGGGTTAAGGAAAATTGGAGACTTCTATGAAGCTTCTGCCTTTATTCCTTTCCAAACTCTTAAAAAAAGATTCAACTTACCTTCCTCTGATTTCTTTTTATACTCTCATTTAAAGAGCATTATTCTGGAATTTATTTCTGGTAAACTTATTGTTTCTGAAACCTCGGTGAACCTGTTAAGCAACCCATCTCACAAAATTTTTTGGAGCCTGAGACACATATATAACAGCTTCAATAATGATCTTTCCTTCCAAAAACACCTCTACATGATACGCTGGGAAAAAGATCTAAAACTCAATTTCCAATCCGATCAATGGGAAAGTGCTGTTCTTTTTTCCCAGGCCTCTAATATATCTATGCCCTTACAAGAGGCTTACTTCAAAATTCTAACCAGATGGTATTACACTCCAATCAGGCTTCACCATATAAAGCCCAGCAACTCTCCCCTTTGTTGGAGGGAGTGCGGCCTTAGGGGAGATCTTTTACATCTCTTTTGGAGCTGCCCTAAAATCCGGAATCTATGGGCTCAGATCTCTTCTTTGGTAGATGACCTTTTAGGCAGACCTGTAGTATTGACCCCTCAAATGGCTTTACTATCCTTAGATCTTGAACCATATAAGTCGTTTGAAAGATCTTTGGTGATTCACTTATTTTCAGTGTGTAAGAACGCATTGGCTTTTTATTGGAGAAAGTCTCATGTCCCCACTTTGGAGGACTTAGTTGATAAGATGAATCTCCATAGAATATTTGAACTCAGATTTGCCCTTATCAACAATAATTTACTTAAATTTTCTAGGAAGTGGGATATTTGGCTCACTAAATTCCCTCAACCCTCTCATAACGCTGGAACATCTTAATGTGTGTCGTGTTTAGCTCATTAATATGTTTAATTTTTGCTAATGATAGTAATGTGTGTTCAAAAGTGTTCAAATTTCTGTACTATCATATATACTATTTGACGAACAAATTTCTCCCATCTTTCCTGATTATCCATTCCCGTTTGTTCCCTTTCCCTTTCCCTTCCCTCAGAATTTTTCCCTTATTATGAATATTCTTTTGTCACTACTTTTATGCCACGTGTGTTATTCCCCTGTTAAATTGTTTATTAAAAATAAAATACTCATCTGAAGACTTAATAATACAGATACATCGATACAATCAGACACACTGATACAATCAGAATAAAAGTCATCCCAATGTCTATTATGGACATATTGATACGATCAAATGAAATGAACTTTGAGGAAATAGACGTCCGCAAGCGTTTGCTGGTGCGGAAGCAGTGACATAGCCAGATGGCATTTGTCACGATGAAAGGAAGTTCTGCATCGATCTAAGTGTAGGTGGGACGAGGTAGCACATGAAACAGGCAGATCTGTCTGTAAACAAAACAAATGACAAACTCCGAACAAACACTATTAACAACTCATATCGCAACAAACTCGTAGAGACGACATTATAAGATGCAATGCAATATACCAGTCTCCTTCCCTAGATATAAAAGACATATTAATACTGTGAGATCGCAGTGCAGCCAAGACATCTCTGTGAGAAAAAGATCCTACTGGAAGAATGAGACGAGTCCCTGCATGATTATATGATCGCAACATAATACGCCTGCAACGCACCCTAGTCACTCGATTGGATGACAGAAGGGGGGGCGCACAAGAGGTGGCACCAACTTTCCTATAAAGTCACGCTGGTTTAGCCGCCAGACGCTGCTGGCAACCCTGCCGATAAGTTTATTACAAAACCATCGTACTATCAAACCAAAAAAGATCATAGACTGTGAGCCCCTGATGACCATGAGAGTCTCATATAAGAATGATGAAACGTGTAGGGCTGAGCATTTCTATAGAAAGTCCTACAAGAGATGATTAGCCAGGCTACCTCAATATAAAGCTCCTAGATCAGGAGAAACAAGCACCGCACCGGTATATGACGGCAGCACTATAAAGCCGTTCTGAAGAGAATAGCACAGGACATGGTAAAATGAAGATTATTAATGCCATTATCAGACTGCAGACTCACAATGAGGAGAAATGAGATGGCGTGATTTCTAATAGCCAGAGGCTAAATTGAAAAGGGAGTTATAAATATAAATAAAGAGATACCCCTAGGAATTGTGACTAATCCCTGGCCTCCCAACAAGACCATATATATAAATGGTTAGCCGGTGAGATAAATTAAAACCATACACAATAGTCCTATGTTTAGGATAATTTTAGGAAATTTGTCACGGATTTTGGACACTTAAAAAAAAATCCTTTTTAAAATATTGAATAAAGGTTATTTTTTATATTTTACTCCCATTGGATTTGACTGAAATACTGCAGAATTATCTTGGAGCATATTTATACTATATAAAACAGTGAGGGGTCAATATTGGTTTAGTAGTTTCCATATTACTCTGGATAGGCTTCTCAGTGTCTGCGGCATGGCAGGCTGGATGGCAGCGTTCTGCTACGATCCAGCCTGCCATCTCAATGTAGCAGAGCTGGAGCCGTCGTGGGAACCATGGAAAGGTAAAGATGAGGTTTGTTAATTATTTTACTTCTATTGCAGGAGACATTGGCTTCAGCTGGAATGGGCGTGATGGTAAGTATGGTTTAATTTAGGATATTAAAGTATTGTGTGCTTATTTCAATTAAAGGATTTTATTCTGGGTGTTGGTGTTTTATTCACTTTCACTATGGGGTTAGTAATGGGCACGTCTTATAGACACCTCCTCATTACTAACCTGGGCTTGATGTCAGCTGGCATTATAAGCTGACATCAACCCCAGCCCTATTACTCCAGTGCCACCGCTACAGGGCAGTGGGAGAGCGAGGCTAAGTGCCAGAATTGGCGTATCCTATGGATGTGTCATTTCTCGGGCGGCTGACGGCTGGTGTTTCTAGCCTGTGAGGCGGACAATATTCATGGCACCCTTCCTGGGCTATTAATATCAGCCCCCAGCTGTCTGCCTAGCCTTTGCTAGCTATTAAAATAGGGGGAACCCACGTCATTTTTTTTTGGGTCCCCCATTTTAAGATGGCGGATACACAGGTGCAAAATACTGATGAAACAATCACTCACAACCTACAATTTCATGGAGGGGGTGACTGCCTAGTATTAGAATTGCACAAAGATAGGCTTGTATAGGGTGCTGTTCACACTAGGGTAGTGCACAGTATCCGGCCCTGGGCACGGAGCGGGTCTGGGCCATGGCTGCACCCTATCGACAACATAGGACCCGGCTCCGAGTCCCCCATCCCCCAGGGTAGGGCTTCCAGCGTCACACATCTGCTATCTTTATGTGGGCCTGCTGCATCCTAGTAGTGCATTTGGCTTTGAAGATCAGGCCAGGTAAACACTGCTGCCCTTTCCTTACCCCCAGCATAGTGAGCGGGGGTGAGGAGCAAGGGGGAATGTGTGTGTGGAAATATAAGGAACAGGGGGGTAATGTGTCAGGAGACAGAGTAGGGGGGAGAAAAGTTTGTGCGGGCACATAATAGAGACTGGGTAATGTGGAGAAAGGGTTAACATGAAGAGACAGTGTGAGGGCATACCAAAGAGGAGACAGAACATGTACTGATGGTGGTTCTGGTGATGTTGTACTGTACTGATGAGGGTTGTGATGCTGTATTTCTGCATACTGCTGGTAGTTCTATTGATGTATTTTTGTGCAGCTATTGGTTCTGATCCTGTACACATGGAACAGTCCATAACTTGTAAGATTACATGATACATGGCCATGTTAATAAAGTGTTGTGCTGTCTGAGAAGAGTTACTGTTTTTATTTGTTTTAGGAAAATTAAAGGGTTAGATCAAATTTGTGATGAAAGTCTGCAATCACTGACAGCACACCTCTGAATTCTCATCGTGCGCATGTGCACTGCATGCGGTCAGGATTCTCTGGTGCTAGTGGTGAGAGCAGGAAGTCTTGAAACCACAATTATGCGAATTGCATACACATGATCACATGCCGACTAGACATGCGTGGCCTCATTCTATACAAATTACTTGAGTGAGGCTGGTCACGTTTAGTTGGAATGTGGCCAGAAGTATGAAAATCTCATACTTGCACGCACATGACCTTTCAGGATTCTCCTGTACTGGAGGAAAGGTGAAAGTGTGCAGTGCATGCGCTGCGAGTATTCAGAAGTCTGCAGTCACCTAGAGTTCTTCCGACTTTAATCACAAACCTGGACAACCCTTTTAATTATACAAGTACTGTAGCATGCCCAATCCTAAGAGCGTGTAATATACTCAATGTCAGGATTCAGCTCTGCTAGCTGGGTCCAGCAGACACCACATGACCACTCGTATGTGATTTTCATACTTACGGTTATGTGACAACTAGCCTTTAATCCTGCTTCTCTTTATGAAATAGGAGCTGTAGTTTTTGACTGAAATTGAGAGAATTAGGAAGAGTAGCTAGTCACGTGACTGTCAAAAAGCAAATCGTATATGAGCGGTCACATGACTACTATTCAAACTGCATGAGCGGTGTGTGTGGGGGGCGCCAAACTGAATTCCTGCTCCGGGTGCCGGAAAACAGATCTGCCTCTGTGCTAAGCTTGCAGATATGGTCAGAAGGTTCTGTAAGACATTGCTCTATAGATCAGATATTCTTCCAGAAACAAACCGCCTGGAAGCCTCCTTGTCAGATTTATGCTTAAGAACTAATTATATTTTACTTTAAATATTTCTAATAAAGAAAATAATCAATACAGTAATTATAATCCATAATATTCCAATATGTTATATTACTTGTGATACGTCTGATATAGTCTAGCTTTATTAAATCATGTTTTGTTTCTGTAAAGGAAATCGAGGCTGAGCCTGCAGATATTGTTAGAAAGTTCTGTACCATGTTATTCTATAGATAAAATGTACTCACAGAAACCAGGCGTCTGGAGGTCTCCTGCAACAGACTTATCCTTGAGAACTAAGAATTGTAATGTTTAATCTGAACATGCATGGAAACTTTGTTACTGTGAGCCAGAACTTTGGTTTAGATACTGCACTCTTCTGTAACAGAGTAGGTCCCTCTCTCATTCATAGGGGTCCTGTATACACAATTTATGTCTCATCTCCATCTCTGAACTGTAACTATTATTCAAAATACATTTTTCTCTCATTCTAATCACCTGTGAATATGGATGTTTTGCTTGGAATACAGATTTCCATGTCATTTCATTATATTGTCTGGGCGTGCGTGGAAACTCCATGCAGGAGAGAAATTTACATTTAAATATTTCATCCTTTTGCAAGAAGGCCGACCCACTCCTCATTCATAGAGGTTTCTGTATAAGTGTTTTTATATCTTAGCCTTATCTATACCTTTTTTAATTGTAAGTTTATTCTAAATTAACCTCCATTTTATTCAATTACCTATGAAGACCTGGTTTGTCCAGAAGTCTGCACCGACTTCTGCTCTCAAGCTCATCCAGTGGCCAGTATCATTATGGTATGGCATCCAGCGGCCAGTATCGTTATGGTATGGCATCCAGCGGCCAGTATCGTTATGGTATGGCATCCAGTGGCCGGTATCGTTATGGTATGGCATCCAGCGGCCAGTATCATTATGGTATGGCATCCAGCGGCCAGTATCATTATGGTATGGCATCCAGCGGCCAGTATCATTATGGTATGGCATCCAGCGGCCAGTATCATTATGGTATGGCATCCAGCGGCCAGTATCATTATGGTATGGCATCCAGTGGCCAGTATCATTATGGTATGGCATCCAGTGGCCAGTATCATTATGGTATGGCATCCAGTGGCCAGTATCATTATGGTATGGCATCCAGTGGCCAGTATCATTATGGTATGGCATCCAGTGGCCAGTATCATTATGGTATGGCATCCAGTGGCCAGTATCATTATGGTATGGCATCCAGTGGCCAGTATCATTATGGTATGGCATCCAGTGGCCAGTATCATTATGGTATGGCATCCAGTGGCCAGTATCATTATGGTACGGCATCCAGTGGCCAGTATCATTATGGTACGGCATCCAGTGGCCAGTATCATTATGGTACGGCATCCAGTGGCCAGTATCATTATGGTATGGCATCCAGTAGCCAGTATCATTATTATACACACTATAAGCCTCCCAATTGGCATCAAGATAACAGAACAGTAGTGTTGCGCAGACGTGCTTGGATAAGGTGTCATCTGAGCATGCTCGGGTGCTAACAGATTATCTTTTGCGTGCTCTAATAATATGTTCACACCGCCGCGGCTCCACACAAACTGGCAAGCCCTGCATGTATTGCGGCGGTCTAACAGCCGTGAGACATGCAGCCACGGTGACGCAAACATTTTTCAAGCACGCCGAAGATACTCTTAGCACCCGAGAATACTCGGATAACGCCTTATCGGAGCACGTTAGCTTATCACTACAGAACAGATCTGAACAGTGCTCAGGATTCTCCTCACCTAGCACCCTGCCGAGAATAATAAATGCCTGTAGCCAATTTCCAAAAGTCCCTCCTACATTGCTCACCCTCCACCTCCCTATGCTTTTTCCCTGCTCCCACATTTCAGTGACGAAACACTCAAGAGGCAGTAAAGTAGATAAAGCTGCAGTTTTCCTTTTCCAAATATTTTTAACTTCCATTTTTTAAATGAGGCCCTAATGGTCCTTGAAAGCATACACACACGCTCCCAAGTCAGACTTTGTTGCAGACGGACAAGCCTATTTTTGGTAACAGTCTCTGCTGCCACTGGCCAAGTCCCAACACATCCTTCTGCATCATCAACCCTAACAGACCATGCTGCTACAGGCCCCTCACACTGTGGTCCCAACTGCAACACCCGGTGGCCTAAAAGATGTACCCAGGTTACCGTACGTGAGGTGTGAAAGCGTGTAACTGGCATGTCTCACCGGAGGTCATCACCACAACCCACTAATCGTCCATCCTAACGGACTCTGGGCATTCTGAGGACCTGATGCAAAGTATCTTCTGGATTAACGACCTCTGATGAAGTCTGCAATAATGAAAAATAATAATAATAAAAAAGTAAACGCTGCATTGCACCGAATGACCAGCAGGTGGCAACGAAGTCACAACATTAACTAGCCCCCTATTGTAGAAAACCTAAACACCATCAGGAGGTGCTGAGGCTTCATGAGAACGCGCCACCCCCAAACTTAAAAGGCTTTTCCACTATTCAGACAACTTCTCAATCACTGTTTCCCCTGAGTAAAATAATAACTATTCTACTCTGTGCCATTCCAGCAGTGTCAGCACTGGCTCTCCCGGGGTCCGCGATCCCTGCGGCCAATCAGAGGTGTCTTCACTCTCTCGTACTTTGGAGGAATTGACCGCTGCAGCTGCTCTCCCACTTCCTCCAGATGTCAATGATGTCTGTAGGAGAGGAAAGTGAAGCCAGCGCTGAATGTCACGCCAAAGATGGCTGCCCTCCTATTATATAAATCTCACTAGAACTCCACCACCAGCCTATCACATTCCTAGTTCCACATCCAACCTCCATATCAAACCCTGTAATAAACCCTTCATTACCTGGTCTTGTCAGGACCTCAATAAACCCAGCCTTTTTGAGGCCTAGTTCTGTACGGCCATTAATAATGCACTGGTGTAAATAATGTGTGTGAGGTAAATTGTGTGGAAAACCGGATTGTAATCAAGCAATGATTTCTTCAATTGGACTGCAATGTCCTGAACCATACGACTTGTACCAGTCATGTGACTTATGCTGCCCCAGGACTACAGCCATATTGGCCAAAGCTGTGATATCACAGAGGCACATACCAGCATGTGGAAGCATGGCGACATAGCGATGACATCACAATGGCAGGTGTCGGAATGTGGATTCTATGACATAGCGATGACATCACAATGGCAGGTGCCGGAATGTGGAATCTATGACATAGCGATGACATCACAATGGCAGGTGCCGGAATGTGGAATCTATGACATAGCGATGACATCACAATGGCAGGCGCCTATATACACAGGAGCGCAGGTGAGAGGAGACACACGGGAGCTCACAAACCACAAGGAAGGCAAGAAGAATCGATTGGAGAATAGGGACAGGAGAAGCCAAGAAGAACAGAATAACCCGCTTCTTAGCCTTCACTGAGCCATGACGAGACTGAGCGGATGGAAGCGGAGGAGGAGACCCAGGACCCCGTCACATCCACCTGACTGATGAGAAAGGTGAGAAATTATGTAGATTATGTAGCAGCATTACAACTATTCTTGTTACCCATAGCAACCAGTCAGAGCTCAGCTTTTATTAAAGGGGTATTCCCATCTCCAAAATCCTCTCCCAATATGTAGTAGGTGTAATAATAATATTAGATATCCATGCTTACAACCACCAGTTATCTAGTTGCTAGTGGTCGTAACCATGGATACCTAAGGTCCTGCAATGCCTGCACATGAGGAAAGAGACACAGCGAAGCAGAAAAACTATTCTACATTTCTAATTGAGGTTTTTCTAATATTATTATTACACCTACTACATATTGGGATAGGATCTTGGAGATGGGAATACCCTTTTAATCTCTGATTGCTATGGGTAACTAGGAGAGTTTGTTGCTCAGCTTTGATAAGGGATGACAGATTTTACTAGACTAAGTGGATATCATTGGTGCTACCAGTGCAGCTGCACAGGGGGCTAATAGGTTAGGGGGTCACTCACCTTCATTTTGTTGATTCTGTGTATTGCTGTAGCAGTGCTGTGCGCGTATATTGATGCTGTGGGGCAGGGGCGTACATAGAAATCATCGGGCCCATAGCAGAAGTTTGAGTTGAGGCCTCCCCCTTCAAAAGATATTTTTAAAAAAATTATATTTGTCAGTGTCACAACTTTCCAGCCTTTACATAGTAATTTTCCCCCTGCTGAAGTCCTAGATTCCCCTCTCATTGCCACCATAACGTATGATGCCAACAAAAGTGCCCCCCAAACACAGTATGATACCCCCCATGGTGAATTCCTCTACCTTAGCCTCCACATGTACAGTAGGGTCATCAAACTATGCCCCCCCTCAACTCCCAAGGCAAAGTAAGGTGACCACAACACAGCAATCCCCCAACTGTGACCCCCACACAGCCCTCCATGTAGAGTAATGGGCCTACATACAGTATAATGGCCCCACACTGTATAATAGTCTGCACTAGCCCTCCAAACAGTATGATGGACACCACATAGGTCAGAGTAATATTCAGCTCACCCTTGAAGGATTCCCAGTGGGTTCCATATAACGAAGCACAGGATCCAGACTCCGCCAGATGTAGAAGCAAGGTGCATCCAAATCCAGTACAAAAAAAGTCTTTATAAGAACGATTGAAACAATGGCATTGTTGTGACACACCATTTAGGTGTAGTTGGGGGTTTGGAAGGTGCACAAAATATGAGTCTAAGAACATGCAGAGTGTTTGAAACGCGTTCGGTGTTGCACATTTTCTACACCTTCCAAACCCCCAACTACAGCTAAATGGTGTCACAACAATCCATTTGTTTTTTTACTGGAGCTGGATATTCACTTCAATCCAAGCATGATGGACCCCACACAAACCTTAACACTGTATAATTGCTTGCATACTGTATAATGGCCCCACACAACCCTTCAAATATTATAATGGCCCCCCCACATAACCCTTCACATATTATAATGGCCCCACATAGTATAACACGCCACCATAATCCTCCATACAATAAAATACTCACTATAGTCCTCCACAGAGCATAATTCACTTCCCCATGGTCCTCCTCACAGAATAATACACTCCCCATGGTCCTCCACACAGTAATATGCACCCCCCCATAGGGTGAAACGCAAACCCCCGCCCATAGGGTAAAACGCAGCCCACAGTTTTCCAGTATTATGGGCACCACGTACTCACTGATTTTTTTTTAAGAAAAATACAATACTCACCGCTCCTTGTTCCCCCACTGCTTCAGTCTCTGCAGCGCATATACTCACCTCAGCAGCTACACTATCTGACACAGCATGGAGTGCGATGAAGTGTCATCATCGTGCCCGCTGTGTCAGATGCAGGAGGGAGGGAGCATTAAATGCTGCCGTTCAGTCAATACCATGGCTAATCACTAACAGAGGCATTTAAGTGTCCTGGTAGCTACTTCACTCATGTACCTCTTCCCATCGCTCCATAGAAGTGATTGCCGAAGATTTACCATGGCAGTCAGGGGCCTTAAAGAAGGATTCAATCACTGCCATCTTAGTACTCCTATAAAGCTCGGCTTCACAAGAGAATGTCAATTAAAATATATGCATATACTGCAATAATACAAAATTACAAAATATAGTATAAGGGGTTAAATGATCACATAAGTCCACTAAGTTAACTTAAAAATAAAGTAAAAATTGAAAAAGTTTTGAAAAATATGAACGTTTAAATTATACTTCAACCGTTATGTTAAAATACCCCCCAAAACATAAAATGAAATGCTCTTCTTCACAAAAAACACAATCAAAAGCAATGACATCTAATGCAACCCAAAAAGGTATCAAAAACGGATCAATTCACTTGTATTGAGAGAGGCCGAACACATCCAGTCGGCACGTGATAGCGTGTATGCAAATTGCAATCTTGCGGCGCCAGTACTAGAGAAATTCTGTCCGCTCGCACACTGTGCACTTTAAGGAGCCACAAGTCTGACTGCAGATGGCGCCCCAAACCTGGGCAAACCTTTTAATATACCCCAAAATTGTATCAATAAAAGCTACGCAAAATCACGCCCTCACAAAGGTCCATCAACAGAAAAAAAAATGTAAAAGGTCTCAGAATATGGTGACCCAAACCAATTTCTTTAGTGTTGTTACATAGTTGTTTAACCACCGTGGGAGATAAAACACCTTGAGTTTGGTATTGCGGTTATCTCAATGACCTGGAGAATTATATTATAATCTAAAAACAAATCCTTAAAAGACAATAGTGGAATTGCTTTTATCTCATTATTTCATCCCAACACAGATTTTGTTTCTCTCCACATTTCAGACATATGATAAATATATAGTTGTATAGTTTGTTTTTATCTTAGTGGTGAAAACATTTTATTTTGTTTCATTTTGCAACAAAGAAAATAACTCGTTTCCCACTATTTTCTGTGGCCAAATATTTTCCTATTGGTAAAGCAAAATGCGGATTTAGTTTGTGTGAGTGAAGCTCATGTTTTTATTGACAAAAGTTTGGAGAACAAAGAAGATTTTGATTCTTTTTTAAAATCATTATTTGGGTATGTTATATGGTTATTAAAGGGGTAAATACTTGTTATGGTGCTAATATTATGGGTTCAATAATTTAACGTTTTATATGGCGAATTGATTAAATGCTACTTCCGCGTCTTAAATTTTTATACCTTTGAAATCTGATCGGGGCCCGTCTGCCCACCGGGACAGGTGATCGGGGCCCGTCTGCCCACCGGGACAGGTGATCGGGGCCCGTCTGCCCACCGGGACAGGTGATCGGGGCCCGTCTGCCCACCGGGACAGGTGATCGGGGCCCGTCTGCCCACCGGGACAGGTGATCGGGGCCCGTCTGCCCACCGGGACAGGTGATCGGGGCCCGTCTGCCCACCGGGACAGGTGATCGGGGCCCGTCTGCCCACCGGGACAGGTGATCGGGGCCCGTCTGCCCACCGGGACAGGTGATCGGGGCCCGTCTGCCCACCGGGACAGGTGATCGGGGCCCGTCTGCCCACCGGGACAGGTGATCGGGGCCCGTCTGCCCACCGGGACAGGTGATCGGGGCCCGTCTGCCCACCGGGACAGGTGATCGGGGCCCGTCTGCCCACCGGGACAGGTGATCGGGGCCCGTCTGCCCACCGGGACAGGTGATCGGGGCCCGTCTGCCCACCGGGACAGGTGATCGGGGCCCGTCTGCCCACCGGGACAGGTGATCGGGGCCCGTCTGCCCACCGGGACAGGTGATCGGGGCCCGTCTGCCCACCGGGACAGGTGATCGGGGCCCGTCTGCCCACCGGGACAGGTGATCGGGGCCCGTCTGCCCACCGGGACAGGTGATCGGGGCCCGTCTGCCCACCGGGACAGGTGATCGGGGCCCGTCTGCCCACCGGGACAGGTGATCGGGGCCCGTCTGCCCACCGGGACAGGTGATCGGGGCCCGTCTGCCCACCGGGACAGGTGATCGGGGCCCGTCTGCCCACCGGGACAGGTGATCGGGGCCCGTCTGCCCACCGGGACAGGTGATCGGGGCCCGTCTGCCCACCGGGACAGGTGATCGGGGCCCGTCTGCCCACCGGGACAGGTGATCGGGGCCCGTCTGCCCACCGGGACAGGTGATCGGGGCCCGTCTGCCCACCGGGACAGGTGATCGGGGCGCTTCTAGAACTACCCCTCGTGGGCGCTTCTAGAACTACCCCTCGTGGGCGCTTCTAGAACTACCCCTCGTGGGCGCTTCTAGAACTACCCCTCGTGGGCGCTTCTAGAACTACCCCTCGTGGGCGCTTCTAGAACTACCCCCGGTGGGCGCTTCTAGAACTACCCCCGGTGGGCGCTTCTAGAACTACCCCCGGTGGGCGCTTCTAGAAGTACTCTTAGTGTGCAGTTCTAGAACTACACCTGGTGTCTGTGGGTGGTTCTAGAGCTACATCTGGTGGGCGGTTATAGAACTACCCCTGGTGCCGTGAGCAGTTCTAGAACTACCCCTGGTGCCGGTGGGTACTTCTGGAACTACCCCTGGTGGGTGGTTCTGAAACTACCCCTGGTGCCGTGAGTGGTTCTAGAACTTCAACTAATGTGCAGTTCTAATAATGCTCCTGGTAGGTGGTTCTAGAAGTACTCTAGTGAGCAGTTCTAGAAATACCCCTGGTGCCGGTGGGCTCTTCTAGAACTATCCCTCGTGGGCGCTTCTAGAACTACACATAGTGCCGGTGAGCGGTTCTGAAGCTACCTCTGGTGGGCGCTTCTAGAACTACCCCTGGTGGGCGCTTTTAGAACTAACCCTGGTGGGCGGTTCTAGAAGTACTCCTAGTATGCAGTTCTAGAACTACCCCTGGTGGGCGGTTCTAGATCTACACCTGGTGCCGGTGGACGGTTCTAGAACCACTCCTAGTGTGCAGCTCTAGAACTGCCCCTGGGAGCGCTTCTAGAACTACCCCTCACGGGCGCTTCTAGAAGTACTCCTAGTGTGCAGTTCTAGAACTACCCGCAGTGCCGTGAGCAGTTCTAGAACTTCTAGTGTGCAGTTCTAATAGTGCTCCTGGTGGGCGCTTTTAGAACTACCCCCGGTGCCGTCGGGCGCTTCTAGAACTACCCCTCGTGGGCGCTTCTAGAACTACCCCTAGTGCCGGTGAGTGGTTCTGAAACTACCCCCGCTGGGCGCTTCTAGAAGTACTCCTAGTGTGCAGTTCTAGAACTACTCCCGGTGCCGATGAGCACTTCTAGAGCTACCCCCGGTGGGCGCTTCTAGAAGTACTCCTAGTGTCCCGTTCTAGAACTACCCCTGGTGCCGTGAGCAGTTCTAATACTGCTCCTGGTGAGCGGTTTTAGACCTACCCTTGGTGGGCGGTTCTAGAAGTACTCCTAGTGTGCAGTACTAGAACTACCCCTGGTGCCGGTGTGCGCTTCTAGAACTACCCCTGGTGCCATGATCGGTTGTAGAACTTCTTCTAGATTGCGGTTCTAATACTGCTCCTGGTGGGCGCTTCTAATACTATCACTGGTGGGCAGTTCTAGTACTACTCATTGTGCTGGTGGGCACTTCTAGAACTACCCCTGGTGGGTGGTTCTGAAACTACTGGTGCCGATGGACTCTTCTAGAAATACCCCTGGTGGGCAGTCATAGAACTACCTCTGGTGCTGGTGGGCGCTTCTAGAACTACCCCTGGTGGGCGCTTCTAGAACTAACCGCAGTGTAGTGTGCGGTTCTAATACTGTTCCAGGTGGGCGCTTCTAGAGCTACCCCTGGCGGGCGCTTCTAGAACTACCCGCAGTGTAGTGTGTGGTTCTAATACTGTTCCAGGTGGGCGCTTCTAGAACTACATCTCTTGGGCGCTTCTAGAAGTACTCTTAGTGTGCGGTTCTAGAACTACCCCTGATACAGGTGGGCGGTTCTAGAACTACTGCTAATATGCAGTTCTAGAACTACCCCTGGTGGGCGCTTCTAGAACTACCCGCAGTGTAGTGTGCGGTTCTAATACTGTTCCAGGTGGGCGCTTCTAGAACTACATCTTGTGGGTGCTTCTATATGTACTCAGTGTGCGGTTCTAGAACTACCCCTGGTGCAGGTGGGCGGTTCTAGTACTACCTCTAGTGTGCAGTTCTCGAACTACTGCTAACATGCAGTTCTAGAACTACCCCTGGTGCCCGTGGGGGGTTCTAGAGCTACCCCTGGTGGGCGCTTTTAGAACTTCCCCTGGTGGGCGGTTCTAGAAGTACTCCTAGTATGCAGTTCTAGAACTACCCCTGGTGCCGTTGGGTGGTTCTGAAACTACCCCTGGTGCCGTTGGGTGGTTCTAGAACTTCAACTAGTGAGCAGTTCTAGAAATACCCCTGGTGCCGGTGGGCTCTTCTAGAAATACCCCTGGTGCCGGTGGGCTCTTCTAGAACTACTCCCCCGTGGGCGCTTCTAGAACTACTCCCTCGTGGGTGCTTCTAGAACTACTCCCTCGTGGGCGCTTCTAGAACTACACCTAGTGCCGGTGAGCGGTTCTGAAGCTACCTCTGGTGGGCGCTTCTAGAACTACCCCTGGTGGGCGCTTTTAGAACTAACCCTGGTGGGCACTTTTAGACCTACTCCCGGTGCCGTGAGCGGTACTAGAACTACTCCTGGTGAGCAGTTCTAGAACTACACCTGGTGTCTGGGCAGTTCTAGAGCTACATCTGGTGGGCGGTTATAGAACTACCCCTGGTGCCGTGAGCAGTTCTAGAACTTCTTTTAGTGTGCGGTTCTAATACTGCTCCTGGTGGGTGCTTTTAGAACTTCCCCTGGTGGGCGGTTCTAGAAGTACTCCTAGTATGCAGTTCTAGATCTACACCTGCTGCCGGTGGACGGTTCTAGAACCACTCCTAGTGTGCAGCTCTAGAACTACCCCTGGGGGTGCTTCTAGAACTACCCCTCGTGGGTGCTTCTAGAACTACATCTAGTGCCGGTGAGCGGTTCTGATACTACCCCCGGTGGGCGCTTCTAGAAGTACTCTTAGTGTGCAGTTCTAGAACTACTCCCGGTGCCGATGGAAGCTTCTAGAACTACCCCCCAATGGGCGCTTCTAGAACTACCCCCGGTGGGCGCTTCTAGAACTACCCCCGGTGGGCGCTTCTAGAAGTACTCTTAGTGTGCAGTTCTAGAACTACACCTGGTGTCTGTGGGTGGTTCTAGAGCTACATCTGGTGGGCGGTTATAGAACTACCCCTGGTGCCGTGAGCAGTTCTAGAACTACCCCTGGTGCCGGTGGGTACTTCTGGAACTACCCCTGGTGGGTGGTTCTGAAACTACCCCTGGTGCCGTGAGTGGTTCTAGAACTTCAACTAGTGTGCAGTTCTAATAATGCTCCTGGTAGGTGGTTCTAGAAGTACTCTAGTGAGCAGTTCTAGAAATACCCCTGGTGCCGGTGGGCTCTTCTAGAACTATCCCTCGTGGGCGCTTCTAGAACTACACATATTGCCGGTGAGCGGTTCTGAAGCTACCTCTGGTGGGCGCTTCTAGAACTACCCCTGGTGGGCGCTTTTAGAAGTACTCTTAGTGTGCAGTTCTAGACCTACTCCTGGTGGGCGGTTATAGAACTACACCTGGTGCCGTGAGCTGTTCTAGAACTTCTTTTAGTGTGCGGTTCTAATACTGCTCCTGGTGGGTGCTTTTAGAACTTCCCCTGGTGGGCGGTTCTAGAAGTACTCCTAGTATGCAGTTCTAGATCTACACCTGCTGCCGGTGGACGGTTCTAGAACCACTCCTAGTGTGCAGCTCTAGAACTACCCCTGGGGGTGCTTCTAGAACTACCCCTCGTGGGTGCTTCTAGAACTACATCTAGTGCCGGTGAGCGGTTCTGAAACTACCCCCGGTGGGCGCTTCTAGAAGTACTCTTAGTGTGCAGTTCTAGAACTACTCCCGGTGCCGATGGAAGCTTCTAGAACTACCCCCCAATGTGCGCTTCTAGAACTACCCCCGGTGGGCGCTTCTAGAACTACCCCTGGTGGGCGCTTTTAGAAGTACTCTTAGTGTGCAGTTCTAGACCTACTCCTGGTGGGCGGTTATAGAACTACCCCTGGTGCCGTGAGCAGTTCTAGAACTACCCCTGGTGCCGGTGGGTACTTCTGGAACTACCCCTGGTGGGTGGTTCTGAAACTACCCCTGGTGCCGTGAGTGGTTCTAGAACTTCAACTAGTGTGCAGTTCCAATAATGCTCCTGGTAGGTGGTTCTAGAAGTACTCTAGTGAGCAGTTCTAGAAATACCCCTGGTGCCGGTGGGCTCTTCTAGAACTATCCCTCGTGGGCACTTCTAGAACTATCCCTCGTGGGCGCTTCTAGAACTACACATAGTGCCGGTGAGCGGTTCTGAAGCTACCTCTGGTGGGCGCTTCTAGAACTACCCCTGGTGGGCGCTTTTAGAAGTACTCTTAGTGTGCAGTTCTAGACCTACTCCTGGTGGGCGGTTATAGAACTACACCTGGTGCCGTGAGCAGTTCTAGAACTACCCCTGGTGCCGGTGGGCGGTTCTAGATCTACACCTGGTGCCGGTGGGCGGTTCTAGAACCACTCCTAGTGTGCAGCTCTAGAACTGCCACTGGGAGCGCTTCTAGAAGTACTCCTAGTGTGCAGTTCTAGAACTACCCGCAGTGCCGTGAGCAGTTCTAGAACTTCTAGTGTGCAGTTCTAATACTGCTCCTGGTGGGCGCTTTTAGAACTACCCCCGGTGCCGTCGGGCGCTTCTAGAACTACCCCTAGTGCCGGTGAGTGGTTCTGAAACTACCCCCGCTGGGCGCTTCTAGAAGTACTCTTAGTGTGCAGTTCTAGAACTACCCCTGGTGCCGATGGACGGTTCTAGAACTACCCCCGGTGCCGATGAGCGCTTTTAGACCTACCCTTGGTGGGCGGTTCTAGAAGTACTCCTAGTGTGCAGTACTAGAACTACCCCTGGTGCCGGTGTGCGCTTCTAGAACTACCCCTGGTGCCATGATCGGTTGTAGAACTTCTTCTAGATTGCGGTTCTAATACTGCTCCTGGTGGGCGCTTCTAATACTATCACTGGTGGGCAGTTCTAGTACTACTCATTGTGCTGGTGGGCACTTCTAGAACTACCCCTGGTGGGTGGTTCTGAAACTACTGGTGCCGATGGACTCTTCTAGAAATACCCCTGGTGGGCAGTCATAGAACTACCTCTGGTGCTGGTGGGCGCTTCTAGAACTAACCGCAGTGTAGTGTGCGGTTCTAATACTGTTCCAGGTGGGCGCTTCTAGAGCTACCCCTGGCGGGCGTTCTAGAACTACCCGCAGTGTAGTGTGTGGTTCTAATACTGTTCCAGGTGGGCGCTTCTAGAACTACATCTCTTGGGCGCTTCTAGAAGTACTCTTAGTGTGCGGTTCTAGAACTACCCCTGATACAGGTGGGCGGTTCTAGAACTACTGCTAATATGCAGTTCTAGAACTACCCCTGGTGGGCGCTTCTAGAACTACCCGCAGTGTAGTGTGCGGTTCTAATACTGTTCCAGGTGGGCGCTTCTAGAACTACATCTTGTGGGTGCTTCTATAGGTACTCAGTGTGCGGTTCTAGAACTACCCCTGGTGCAGGTGGGCGGTTCTAGTTCTACCTCTAGTGTGCAGTTCTCGAACTACTGCTAACATGCAGTTCTAGAACTACCCCTGGTGCCCGTGGGGGGTTCTAGAGCTACCCCTGGTGGGCGCTTTTAGAACTTCCCCTGGTGGGCGGTTCTAGAAGTACTCCTAGTATGCAGTTCTAGAAATACCCCTGGTGCCGGTGGGCTCTTCTAGAACTACTCCCTCGTGGGCGCTTCGAGAACTACACCTAGTGCCGGTGAGCGGTTCTGAAGCTACCTCTGGTGGGCGCTTCTAGAACTACCCCTGGTGGGCGCTTTTAGAACTACCCCTGGTGGGCAATTCTAGACCTACTCCCGGTGCCGTGAGCGGTACTAGAACTACTCCTGGTGGGCAGTTCTAGAGCTACATCTGGTGGGCGATTATAGAACTACCCCTGGTGCCGTGAGCAGTTCTAGAACTTCTTTTAGTGTGCGGTTCTAATACTGCTCCTGGCGGGTGCTTTTAGAACTTCCCCTGGTGGGCGGTTCTAGAAGTACTCCTAGTATGCAGTTCTAGATCTACACCTGCTGCCGGTGGACGGTTCTAGAACCACTCCTAGTGTGCAGCTCTAAAACTACCCCTGGGGGTGCTTCTAGAACTACCCCTCGTGGGTGCTTCTAGAACTACATCTGGTGCCGGTGAGCGGTTCTGAAACTACCCCCGGTGGGCGCTTCTAGAAGTACTCTTAGTGTGCAGTTCTAGAACTACTCCCGGTGCCGATGGAAGCTTCTAGAACTACCCCCCGATGGGTGCTTCTAGAAGTACTCCTAGTGTGCAGTTCTAGAACTACCCGCAGTGCCGTGAGCAGTTCTAGAACTTCTAGTGTGCAGTTCTAGAACTGCTCCCGGTGGGCGCTTCTAGAACTACACCTAGTGCCGGTGAGCGGTTCTGAAACTACCCCCGCTGGGCGCTTCTAGAAGTACTCTTAGTGTGCAGTTCTAGAACTACTCCCGGTGCCGATGGACGGTTCTAGAACTACCCCCGGTGCCGATGGGCACTTCTAGAGCTACCCCTGGTGCCGTGAGCGGTTCTAGCACTTCTAGTGTGCGGTTCTAATACTGCTCCTGGTGAGCGCTTTTAGACCTACCCTTGGTGGGCGGTTCTAGAAGTACTCCTAGTGTGCAGTACTAGAACTACCCCTGGTGCCGGTGTGCGCTTCTAGAACTACCCCTGGTGCCAAGATCGGTTGTAGAACTTCTTCTAGATTGCGCTTCTAATACTATCACTGGTGGGCAGTTCTAGTACTACTCATTGTGCTGGTGGGCGCTTCTAGAACTACCCGTAGTGTGTGGTTCCAATACTGTTCCAGGTGGGCGCTTCTAGAACTACATCTTGTGGGTGCTTCTATAAGTACTCAGTGTGCGGTTCTAGAACTACCCCTGGTGCAGGTGGGCGGTTCTAGTACTACCTCTAGTGTGCAGTTCTCGAACTACTGCTAACATGCAGTTCTAGAACTACCCCTGGTGCCCGTGGGGGGTTCTAGAGCTACCCCTGGTGGGCGCTACTAGAACTACACCTGGTGGGTGCTTCTAGAAGTACTCCGTGTGCAGTTCTAGAACTACCCCGGTGCAGTGAGCGGTACTAGAACTAGTCCTGGTGGGCAGTTCTAGAACTTCTTTTAGTGTGCGGTTCTAATACTGCTCCTGGTGGGCGCTTTTAGAACTTCCCCTGGTGGGCGGATCTAGAAGTACTCCTAGTATGCAGTTCTAGAACTACCCCTGGTGCCGGAGGGTGCTTCTGGAACTACCCCTGGTGGGTGGTTCTGAAACTACCCCTGGTGCTGTGAGTGGTTCTAGAACTTCTACTAGTGTGCAGTTCTAATAATGCTCCTGGTAGGTGGTTCTAGAAGTACTCTAGTGAGCAGTTCTAGAAATATCCCTGGTGCTGGTGGGCTCTTCTAGAACTACTCCTAGTGTGCAGTTCTAGAACTTCCCCCTAGGGGGTGCTTCTAGAACTACACCTAGTGCCGGTGAGCGGTTCTGAAGCTACCTCCGGTGGGCGCTTCTAGAACTACCCCTGGTGGGCGCTTTTAGAAGTACTCTTAGTGTGCAGTTCTAGAACTACACCTGGTGTCTGTGGGCGGTTCTAGAGCTACATCTGGTGGGCGGTTATAGAACTACCCCTGGTGCCGTGAGCTGTTCTAGAACTTCTTTTAGTGTGCGGTTCTAATACTGCTCCTGGTGGGCGCTTTTAGAACTTCCCCTGGTGGGCGGTTCTAGAAGTACTCCTAGTATGCAGTTCTAGAACTACCCCTGGTGCCGGTGGGCGGTTCTAGATCTACACCTGGTGTCGGTGAACGGTTCTAGAACTACCCCCTGGTGGGTGGTTCTGAAACTACCCCTGGTGCTGTGAGTGGTTCTAGAACTTCTACTAGTGTGCAGTTCTAATAATGCTCCTGGTAGGTGGTTCTAGAAGTACTCTAGTGAGCAGTTCTAGAAATACCCCTGGTGCCGGTGGGCTCTTCTAGAACCAGTGTGCAGCTCTAGAACTACCCCCGGTGGGCGCTTCTAGAACTACCCCTCACGGGCGCTTCTAGAAGTACTCCTAGTGTGCAATTCTAGAACTACCCGCAGTGCCGTGAGCAGTTCTAGAACTTCTAGTGTGCAGTTCTAATACTGCTCCTGGTGGGCACTTTTAGAACTACCCCTGGTGCCGATGGGCGCTTCTAGAACTACCCCTGGTGGGCGCTTTTAGACCTACCCTTGGTGGGCGGTTCTAGAAGTACTCCTAGTGTGCAGTACTAGAACTACCCCTGGTGCCATGATCGGTTGTAGAACTTCTTCTAGATTGCGGTTCTAATACTGCTCCTGGTGGGCGCTTCTAATACTATCACTGGTGGGCAGTTCTAGTACTACCCATTGTGCTGGTGGGCAGTTCTAGTACTACCCATTGTACTGGTGGGCAGTTCTAGTACTACCCATTGTACTGGTGGGCAGTTCTAGTACTACCCCTGGTGGGTGGTTCTGAAACTACTGGTGCCGATGGGCGCTTCTAGAACTACCCCTGGTGGCCAGTCATAGAACTACCCGCAGTGTAGTGTACGGTTCTAATACTGTTCCAGGTGGGCGCTTCTAGAACTACATCTTGTGGGCGCTTCTAGAAGTACTCTTAGTGTTCCGTTCTAGAACTACCCCCAGTGCCGTGAGCGGTTCTAGAACTTCTAGTGTGCGGTTCTAATACTGCTCCTAGTGGGCGCTTTTAGACCTACCCTTGGTGGGCGGTTCTAGAAGTGCTCCTAGTGTGCAGTACTAGAAGTACCCCTGGTGTCTGTGTGCGTTTCTAGAACTACCCCTGGTGCCATGATCGGTTCTAGAAATTCTTCTAGATTGCGGCTCTAATACTACCCATTGTGCTGGTGGGCAGTTCTAGAACCACCCCTGGCGGGCAGTTCTAGAACCACCCCTGGCGGGCAGTTCTAGAACTACACCTGGTGCCATGAGCGGTTCTAATACTGCTTCTGGTGGGCGCTTTTAGCACTAACCCTGGTGGGCGGTTCTAGAAGTACTCCTAGTATGCAGTTCTAGAACTACCCCTGGTGCCGGTGGGCGCTTCTAGAACTATCCCTGGTGCCAGAGTGCACTTCTAGAATGACTCCAGGTGGGCGCTTCTAGAACTACCCCTGGAGGGCGGTTCTAATACTGCTCCTGGTGGGCGATTATAAAACTACCCGCAGTGTAGTGTGCGTTTCTAATACTGTTCCATATGGGCACTTCTAGAAGTACTCTTAGTGTGCAGTTCTCGAACTACCCCTGGTGCCCGTGGGGCGCTGCTAGAGCTACCCCTGGTGGGCGCTGCTAGAGCTACCCCTGGTGGGCGCTACTAGAACTACCCCTGGTGGGCGCTACTAGAACTACCCCTGGTGGGCGCTACTAGAACTACCCCTGGTGGGCGCTACTAGAACTACCCCTGGTGGGCGCTACTAGAACTACCCCTGGTGGGCGCTACTAGAACTACCCCTGGTGGGCGCTACTAGAACTACCCCTGGTGGGCGCTACTAGAACTACCCCTGGTGGGCGCTACTAGAACTACCCCTGGTGGGCGCTACTAGAACTACCCCTGGTGGGCGCTACTAGAACTACCCCTGGTGGGCGCTACTAGAACTACATCTTGTGGGCGGTTCTAGAATTGCCCCCGGTGCAGGTGGGTGATTCTAGAACTACCTCTAATGTGCAGTTCTAGAACTACTGCTAATATGCAGTTCTAGAACTACCCCTTGTGCCTGTGGGGGTTCTAGAACTACCCATAGAGAGCGCTTCTAGAACTACCCCTGGTGTCTGTGGGCGGTTCTAGAGCTACACCTGGTGGGCGGTTATAGAACTACCCCTGTTGCCGTGAGCAGTTCTAGAACTTCTTTTAGTGTGCGGTTCTAATACTGCTCCTGGTGGGCGCTTTTAAATCTACACCTGGTGCCGGTGGACGGTTCTAGAACTACCCCTGGTGGGTGGTTCTGAAACTACCCCTGGTGCTGTGAGTGGTTCTAGAACTTCTACTAGTGTGCAGTTCTAATAATGCTCCTGGTAGGTGGTTCTAGAAGTACTCTAGTGAGCAGTTCTAGAAATACCCCTGGTGCCGGTGAGCTCTTCTAAAACTACTCCTAGTGTGCAGCTCTAGAACTACCCCTGGGGGTGCTTCTAGAACTACACCTAGTGCCGGTGAGCGGTTCTGAAACTACCCCTGATGGGCGCTTCTAGAGGTACTCTTAGTGTGCAGTTCTAGACCTACTCCCGGTGCCGATGGACGGTTCTAGAACTACCCCCGGGTTGCCATCGGGCGCTTCTAGAGCTACACCCGGTGTGCAGTTCTAGAACTACCCGCAGTGCTGTGAGCAGTTCTAGAACTTCTAGTGTGCGGTTCTAATACTGCTCCTGGTGGGCGTTTATAGAACAACCCCCGGTGCCGATGGGCGTTTGTAAAACTACTCCCGGTGCCGTGAGCGGTTCTAGAACTTCTAGTGTGCGGTTCTAATACTGCTCCTGGTGGGTGCTTCCAGAACCACCCCCTGGTGCCGTGAGTAGTTCCAAAACTACCCCTGGTGGGCAGTTCCAAAACTACCCCTGGTGGGCAGTTCCAAAACTACCCTCGTTGCTGGTGTACGGTTCTAGAAATACTCCTGGTGCCGGTGGGCACTTCTAGAAGTACCCCTCGTGGGCACTTCTAGAAGTACCCCTCGTGGGCACTTCTAGAAGTACCCCTCGTGGGCACTTCTAGAAGTACCCCTCGTGGGCACTTCTAGAAGTACCCCTCGTGGGCACTTCTAGAAGTACCCCTCGTGGGCACTTCTAGAAGTACCCCTCGTGGGCACTTCTAGAAGTACTCCTAGTGGGCACTTCTAGAAGTACCCCTCGTGGGCACTTCTAGAAGTACTCCTAGTGTCCAGTTCTAGAACTACCCCTGATGCCGATGTGATCTTCTATAACTACCCTTGGAGGGCGGTTCTAGAACTACCCCTGGTGCCATGATCGGTTCTAGAACTTTCTTCTAGTGTGTGGTTCTAATACTGCTCCTGGTGGGCGCTTCTAGAACTACTCCTGGTAGTATACATCTATTCTATATTTTTCGATTTTAACTATTGTATGTACATTGGTGTGAGTGCCTGTCTCTAGGGTGTCTTACTTAACCGTGTATTTATTATACGTTTTTTAATTTCCTATTTATGCATAATTTGACAATTTTGTTCGGTTGTTCTTGATTGGTTCTTTGACATTCCTAGTTTGCCTATGGGGTCAATGCACCAAAATGAGTCATCTAGCGTCAATGAACTTTAACCACCTTCACTGCACACGTCAGTGTTGTGCCCTTCTCCCCCGCCCCCCCAAATAGCTGCAAAGTCCCACCTGTATACTGGAGCCCAAGACCACAAGATCACAAGATCACATGCTGGATCTCTGGCACTCATGAGGTCATGTGCAGGGGCCTCAGGAGCCTCCGAACACCACACTGACATCTGTCTGCTCTCCTCCACAACTGAGCAGCATCAGAAACCCAGCTAACAGACATTGCTGTCACTGCAAACACTCATTGGATTAACTGACACGATGTCAGCAAGTTGCTGAAGATCTGGATACTGCAGCCATGAGATCTGTGGCAGCATTAGGCAGATGGGACACTGCAGCTAATAGAGAGTAAGAGTGCAACAGAGATGGCCCTAAACTGCATTTAAAGGGTGTCAGGAAAACTTAGTCAGACTTTGCAGCCCTCTGGCGCTCCCTTATCCTGCTGGTCAAACACGGTATTGACTGAGGATAAGCAACAGGGCGCAGCTGCTCTCATTTATGTCGACTATTGTGGCACGTGATGTGACAGGACGTATATATACCACCAGTTCCGTCCAGGAACGTATATATACCTCAATCCCACCACCCTCAACCACAATATCACATAAATACACCGTATGCTGCCACCACCGATCTCTTAACAGGTGGATCGGGTACCAGTTAGGTAACGTGAATTAGCGGGTGAGGAACGTGTTTGCTCGACATAGGACAAGAAGAACGAAGCTGGTAAATAATAATTTACTCCCGAAAGTTGGCAGTGTTTACAAAAGATATACAAGATTTTATAAAAGACAATTTACATATATGCATAAAACAGTTAAAATAAAAGGGGTAAATAGCAAAACCTGCGCCACGAGGTGATGGTCTCAGATTCTGTGGCGGGACGGCTCCCCGGAAATTAGGTGTGATTCCTCCACGCAGCGAGGAGTGCTTGCATCTGACGTCCCTGGGTTGGAATGAGCCAACATGGACATTCTGGTTTTTAGTAAGGAGGCAAAACACTAGGACACACCCATGTTTACCTCACACGGGGGCTCTGTTTTGTGAACCCACCCAGCTGCACAAGACATAAAAATCCTTCATCTTCCATATCTTGGTATGGGGGAGCCCCACATCCAAGATGAATACATCATTTTTTTATTTTTTTTTTAAGGTTGAAGGAAGACTAAGTCCATCTAGTTCAACCCATAGCCTAACATGTTGATCCAGAAGAAGGGAAAAAAAAAAAAACATGTGGAAAACACTAAGCTCCACATTGGGGAAAAAAATTCCCTCTCGACTCCATACGACAATCAGACTAGTTCCCTGGATCAACGCCCTATCAAGGAATCTAGTATTTATAACCTATAATATTATACTTTTCAAGAAAGGCATCCATGCCCTTCTTAAATTTAAAAAGTGAATCACTCGTTACAACATCATGCAGCAGAGAGTTCCATAGTCTCACTGCTCTTACAGTAAAGAATCCCCGTCTGTGATTATGATTAAACCTTCTTTCCTCCAGACGTAGAAGATGTCCCCTTGTCCCCGTCTCAGGCCTCAAAGTAAAAAGATCAGTAGAAAGGTCTTTGTACTGTCCCCTCATACTTGTACATAGTAATAAGATCACCTCTAAGCCTTCTTTTTCCGCAGTAAATAACCCCAAGTGTAATAACTTGTCTTGGTATTGCAGACCCCCCAGTCCTCTAATAACCTTAGTCGCTCTTCTCTGCACTCGCTCTAGTTCAGCTATGTCTTTCTTATACACCGGAGACCAGAACTGTACACAGTATTCTAAGTGTGGTCGCACTAGTGACTTGTATAGAGGTAAAATTATGTTCTCCTCATGAGCATCTATGCCTCTTTTAATGCATCCCATTATTTTATTTGCCTTTGCAGCAGCTGCCTGACACTGGCCACTAAACGTGAGCTTGTCGTCCACCAATACACCCAGGTCTTTTTCAGTTACAGTTTTGCCCAGTGTTTTACAATTAAGCATATAATTATACATTTTATTTCCTCTGCCCAAGTGCATTACCTTACATTTATCCCCATTAAAGCTCGTTTGCCATTTATCAGCCCAAGCTTCTAGTTTACATAGATCCTCCTGTAATATAAAATTGTCCTCCTCTGTATTGATTACCCTGCAGAGTTTAGTGTCATCTGCAAATATTGAAATTTTACTCTGTATGCCCCCTACAAGGTCATTAATAAATATGTTAAAAAGAAGGGGGCCCAATACTGACCCCTGTGGTACCCCACTGTTAACTGAGACCCAGTCTGAGTGTTTTCCATTAATAACCACCCTTTGTTTCCCATCACTGAGCCAATTCTTAACCCACATACATATATTTTCCCCTATCCCCATTGTTCTCATTTTATGTATCAACCTTTTGTGTGGAACCGTATCAAAAGCTTTTGAAGAGTCCATATACACAGCATCCACTGCATTTCCTTGGTCCAGTCCCGAACTTGCCTCCTCATAAAAACTGATCAGATTAGTTTGACAGGAACGGTTCCTCGTAAATCCATGTTGATATTGGGTCATGAGGTTATTCTTCTTCAGATACTCTATTATAGCACCTCTTAGGAAACCCTCCAGGATTTTACACACAGTAGAGGTTAAGCTTACTGGCCTATAAATTTCCAAGTTCAGTTTGTCCCCTTTTTGAATATTGGCACCACATTTCCTATACGCCAGTCGTGTGGACCCTGTTATTATTGAATCTTTAAAGATTAAAAATAATTGTCTATGACGTTACTTAATTCCTGCAGTACTCGCGGGTGTATCCCACCTGGGCCCGGGGATTTGTCAACTTTAGTGATTTTTAGACGCCGCCGTACTTCCTGCTGGGTTAAGCAAGTGACATTTAATGGAGAATTTTTGTTATCACTAATCAGGTTTTCTGTCATGCGATTTTCTTGTGTAAATACGGTTGAAAAAAAAATCATTTAGCATATTGGCTTTTTCCTCATCCTCATCCACCATTTCACCCAGACTATTTTTAAGGGGGCCAACACTATTATTTTTTAGTTGTTTACTATTTATGTAGTTAAAGAATATTTTGGGGTTATTTTTACTTTCTCTGGCAATGATTCTCTCTGCCTCAATCTTTGCCGCCTTGATTTGTTTTTTACATAATTTATTTAATTTTCTATATTTATTTAATGCCTCATCACTACCTACATGCTTTAGTTCTCTAAATGCTTTCTTTTTGTCACTTATTGCGCCCCTTACAGCTCTATTTAGCCATAGTGGTTTCCTCCCATTTCTAGCATGTTTATTCCCAAAGGGTATATATTGTGCACAGGTCCTATTCAGGATGTTAATAAATGTCTCCCATTTGCTTTGTGCAGCTTTATGTCTCAGGATATCGTCCCAGTTTATTGCACTAAGATCATCTCTCAACCGTTGGAAACTAGCCTTCCTGAAGTTTAGTGTCCTTGTAACCCTTCTACTACACATCTTATTAAAGGTTACATGAAAATGTATTATTTTGTGATCACTATTACCCAAGTGACCCCCAACTCGTATATTTGATATGCGGTCTGGCCTATTGGTTAATATTAGGTCTAGCAGTGCCCCCCTTCTTGTTGGGTCCTGAACCAGTTGTGAAAGGTAATTGTCTCTCATAGTTGTCAAAATCTATTACCTTTGCTTGAACTACATGTTTCTGTCCCCCAACGTATTTCAGGGTAGTTGAAGTCTCCCACAATAATGACTTCTCCTTGAGTCGCTGCTTCATCTATTTGCTTTACGAGGATATTCTCCGCTACTTCCATTATTTTTGGAGACTTATAACAAACCCCTATCAGTAATTTATTATTTTTTCCCCCTCCCCTTATCTCCACCCACAGGGACTCTACATTTTCATTAGATTCACATATATCCTCCCGCAAGACAGGTTTTAAGGATGATTTTACATATAAACACCCCCCCCCCTCGCTTGTTTGTACGGTCATTTCTGAACAGACTATAGCCCTGTAAATTAGCTGCCCAGTCATGGCTCTCGTCCAGCCACGTCTCCGATATTCCTACCATGTCATAATTATTTTCCAACAAAATTAATTCTAATTCCTCCATTTTGTTGGTGAGGCTTCTGGCATTAGTGTACATGCATTTTATGTATCTCTCTGTACCTCTATTCCTTCTTACTTTATTGGCTGTTCTAACCCCACCCCCAATTTATTTGTGCCCAGGTCACTATCTGCACTATCTTCCCCACCTATAAAATGAATACCCCCCCCCCCCCCAATCCCTAGTTTAAACACTCCTCCAACCTTCTAGCCATTTTCTCCCCCAGCACAGCTGCACCCTCCCCATTAAGGTGCAGTCGGTCCCTAGCGTAGAGTCTGTAGCCAACTGAGAAGTCGGCCCAGTTCTCCAGGAACTCAAATCCCTCCTTCCTACACCAGTTCTTGAGCCACTTATTTATCTCCCTAATCTCCCGTTGCCTCTCTGGCGTGGCACGTGGTACCGGTAGTATTTCAGAGAATACCACCTTGGAGGTCCTTGCTTTCAGCTTGCAGCCTAATTCCCTGAAGTCATCTTTAAGGACCTTCCACCTACCTCTAACTTTGTCATTTGTGCCAATGTGCACCATGACCGCTGGGTCCTCACCAGCCCCTCCCAGTAATCTGTCAACCCGATCAGCGATGTGCCGGACTTGAGCGCCAGCTAGGCAGCACACTGTTTGATGATCCCTGTCTTTGCGACAGATTGCCCTATCTGTTCCCCTAATAATTGAGTCGCCCACTACCAGCACCTGCCTGGCCTGCCCTACTCTCCTATTTCCCTCTTTACTGGAGCTGACACTCCTCCGGCTTTCAGGATACATGCCTTGCTGCAGCAGTGCTACCCCTGTACCATCACTCCCCTCATCTGCCAACTTTGCAAACTTATTGGGGTGTGCCAGATCAGGACTAGCCTCCCTTGCACTCTTCCCTCTACCCCCCCTTCTAACTGTCACCCAACTAACAGCCTCACTGTCCTGCAGCTCCAGACTACCACCCTCCCCCACATCTACCCCAGTGAGCGGCTGCTCAGCGAGCAGCAGACTCCTTTCCATGTTGTCAATGGATCTCAGTGTTGCCAGCTGCTCATTTAGATCCAGTATCTGGGCTTCCAAACGCACAACGTGCTCACATCTCGCGCAGCAGTAAGCAACCACGACCGGCTGTTCAGGATTGCATACATGTGGCAAGATGTACACTGGATAGCATTGTCAATAATGGAGCTCATTTCCTAATGGGGATTGCAATAGACAGAATGTTAAGTAAAAAGAAAAGCAAAGAATTAATGAAATACAGACAGCAATTCAGTCCAAAGTCCTCCCTTCCAAACTTCCTGAATCCAAGTCACTGAAAAATAAGTCACACACTTACGCTCTGGTCACACTCCGCTCGTTCACACTCGCAAATTAAGAGATTTAAAGAGGTTTTGTTTTTTCCCCTTTTCCAGCAATACACCCTTCACCTCAATGCACTTCCAAAGGCAAGTTTGCCGTCACCAATATTGACGGAGATTGATACCAAATATAATATTTCTATGACGTTCAGAAGCTCAGAAACCATTTCCTAGGTTTCTGGTGGTTTCCCAGTTATGAAAGATACACCATCATAACTGGAAAAAGGCGAGCATCCCAAAAATGTGGTCCATGTGTTTGTGACAGTCATGTGCATTATTAAACTTGACATTAAAAGTTTGTACAGTTACACAATAGAGCTTTGGAGGGGAAATCCAGTGTAAACCAGTATGCTTGCCCTGGGCTGAGGTTTATGGCGGTTATAAAAATTCCTTGTTTGGGGGAAGCAAGAGTAGAGTTCTATGGAGGTCCCTTCCAAGTGAACAGGGGACGGAGATTTAAGACATCTCTGGCTGTCCTTTCAACATTTTTAAAACTAGGACAAAAATACATTTTGCCTGACAAAGGGAATGTCACTAGGTTTATTGCCACCTGATCTGAGCACAGCACAACGTGTGGACAAAGATCCCCAATTCCAGCGACGTGTTGCTCTCTGGGCTGACTGATGTAGTTTTGATAAGTGATCCTCCACCAGCAGGAGACTGCCACCAGAGGACTAGTAAAGCTGCTGCCATGTAGTCCAACCCTGTCCCCACAACTGATGAATAGCTCTGTACACTGTGCATTGGTAGCTTTCTGCCTATCAGTGGTGTGGGTGGGGTTATACAGAGCCCAGCATTCAGAGAATTAGATCTGCAGCAGACACAGTTAGAGTATGTGCCCACGAAGCGTTTTTCAAGAGGATATGCTGCAGAATTTCCGCAGTGTAAAGGCTTTTTTAGCGCTATGTTATCCGCCCCCCATGGTCCCCAATGTGATTACGCAAGTTCAATGCCCATGCTGCGTTTTTTTCCGCAGCGTTTTTCCGGCGGGGAAAAATCCGCAGCACGCTCATTAATTTTGCGTTTCCGCAAGCGGAATTGCCTTTGCAGTGCAATTAAAAACTCAAGGCAATTCCGCATGCGTTTATCCGGGAGAGGACATGCAGAAATGAAGCAGAAAATTTCTGCTTCATTTCCACAGCATGGGAACATAGCCTTACTCTGAACTGCACCAAGCGATCCATCACTGTAATCAGGGTCTCTGCCCCTAAATCACCCTGCTCTCAGATGGGGCAGCAAAATCCTGGTGACAAATTCACTAACCCCATCCAGCTTCAGATGCAAGTATTAGAATTGATTCTGATGCTCAAAATTAAATGTAATGGCCAGTGGCTAATGGCAGGCAATAGGTACAGCAAAGTGTGGAAAAGTTACCTGCAGGATTGTAGGGAACAAACTTCTCAGTGTCGGGGTACTGCTGCTCGTCTGTCTTATCAGAAGTGCCAGAAACCTAGTGGGGAACAGGAACCAGGTCACAAGCTTCATTTATCCAGGGTTTACCATTAGGTTCTCCATATAGGATCTGAAAAGTAGTGTTGAGCCACCCCCGTAGTGTTAGAGTTCGGTTCGTCGAACACCCGTATGTTCGCCGAACACCTTCGAACACTTAAAACCAATGGCAGGCAAACAAAAACACAAAAGGTGTCCAAAAGCTGACAAACTGCTCAGTAGACACAACTAACACATGGAAAAGTGACAAGTACAAATAGTCATGCGAAAAGAAAAGAGGTGGAGGAGTAAAAGGAGGGGGAGACACAGATATAGGCATGTCATGCCCTTCTAAAACCCCAAAAATGCGAAGCTAACACGGCCAGTCCGTTCCTGCCCGTGCGACCTCCGTGTCGCCGGGTTTGTGGCAGAGCTGCGGTGGACCCTGACGGCTAGCACCCTCTCCCAATACTGGTGCCTGTCCGCTGGTGGGTCGAGCGAGCCCCCCTGCGGTGGAGGCAGGTCTAAGCTTTTTAATTTAAATTGTCTCTCTAATTTGAATGAGTACACTTTAAATCCTTTTACAAGGATCTATTGGAGGGCAAGTCTGATGCCAGCAGCCGCGGGAATTCCAGCTCTAGTAGCGTCCACTAAAGCTGCTGCAGTTAAAAAGCTTTTATAAGATCGAGCTCGGCGGTCCACCGCAAGGCGTCCTACCGCCAGTCCCAGGCCCTGTGCCTTGGGGTGCCTCCCCGATGCTCTTCACTGAGTGTCCCGGGGGCCCGATGCATTTCCTTTGAAAAAATTAAGCGTCCAAACTACAGGTGGTGCAGCTTGCTTAACAGTTGGGATAATCCGCTGACTAGCAGACACTGCTACTAGGTCCAAAGTATTTCCTGGGCTAGATACAGTTAAAAATTTGTAATTAGATACTCTCGTTGGATGCTGAGAAAGCATTCCATAGAGTCTCCTGGCACGCCATATATTATTCTCTTAAAAAGCTTGGTGTAGGGATCTAGGGGACCCTTTCATAGGCAAAATCACAGCCCGGTATCGCAATACGTCACCTAGGCTGAAGATGAATGGAACATTTTCATCACCTTTCATAATCACCAATGGGACAAGGCAGGGATGTCCTCTGTCCCCTCTCTTATACATCCTAGTGATGGAGCACCTGCTCTCATCAATTCGCCATAACCCCAATATTAGGTGGATTGAGGTGGCAGGCACAGAGTACAAGTGCTCTGCATTTGCTCATGATGTCCTAGTATATAGCACTCAATCACATATATCCATCCCTGCTGTTATGGCTGAAATAGATCACTTTGTTACATGGTCAAATTTTAAAATCAATGCAGCGAAGTCTGAGGCCCTCGATGTCTCCCTCCTCAAATCCATACAGGATTCCATCCAGTCCAACTTTCCCTTTGCCTGGCCCTCACAGGGTATCAAATACTTAGGAATTCGTATTCATAGAGACCTCTCCCGTCTATGTAATCTTAATTTTGGGCCCTTTATTGAACAACTCCATACAGACCACGGTTGGCAAGTTAGAACTGTAAGATTCACTACGTGAACCACTGGTGTTTTGTGGAAAAGCACATGTACACTGTGTTCCAAATTATTATGCAAAAAGTGTTTAGGAGTGATAAGGGAAGAATTTGTTTGTTTGTCAGTTAAACTCATTGATGGTGATGTGTGTCAGGGCTCTTTATATCACTGTAAGCAATTGCAGACACCTGTGCTAATTAGTTTGGCAGGGGTGTCCAATGAAAGGCAAGACTACTTAAGAAGGCTGTCCCACATTAAGCAGCCTACATTTTCTGCCAAAATGGGAAAGAAAAAGGATGTGTCGGCTGCTGAGAAGCAACAAATTGTGGATTGTTTAGGTCAAGGCATGACTACAATCAACATTGCCAAGACACTTCATCCTGATCATCGCATAATCAAGAAGTATGTAGCTGATTCACAGTACACATGTGTGCGTGCTGATAAGGGAAAATTGAGGACTCTTTCCTACAGGCAATTACGTCAGGTTAAAAGAGCAGCGGCAAAAAAGCCTTGTCATAGCAGCAGACAAGTTTTTGAAGCTGCTGGTGCCTCCAACGTCCCCCGAACAACAAGATGCAGGGTCCTTCAGAGGTTTGCAGCTGTGCGCAAGTTATCCTGTCGACCTCCTCTATCTAATCTACACAAGCAGAAAGGGCTGCAGTGGGCCAAACAATACATGAAGACTGACTTCAAAACTGTTTTGTTCACCGATGAGTGCCGTGCAACGCTCGATGGTCCAGATGGATGGAGTGGAGGATGGCTGGTTGATGGACACCCCATGCAAACACGGCTACGGCGCCAACAAGGAGGGGGTGGAGTAATGTTTTGGGCTGGAATCATGGGGAGAGAGATTGTCGGCCCCTTTAGGATCCCTGAAGGGGTAAATATGAACTCCATAATGTATGTGGAGTTTCTCAAACAGCACTTCCTGCCATGGTTCAAGAAGAAGAACCGTGTATTCCGCAGCAAGATCATTTTCATGCATGATAATGCACAGTCTCATGCTGCACATAACATCTGCATCTCTGGCTGATATGGGCATAAAAGGGGACAAACTTATGGTGTGACCCCCATGCTCCCCTGACCTCAACCCCATTGAGAACCTCTGGAGCATCATCAAAAGGAGTGTTTATGATGGCGGGAGGCAGTTCACATCTAAGCAACAGCTCTGGGAGGGTATTCTGTCCTCATGCAAAACAATTGAAGCAGAAACCATCCAAAACCTGACAAATTCAATGGACGAGAGAGTTCAGAAGCTCCTTTCGAACAAGGGGTCCTATGTGCAAATGTAACATCACCTAGAATAAAGTTTTGAGCTGAAAACTGTTTGATTACAGTTTGTAATAACCGGCTAATGCTTATAATTTCAAAAATGACCATTTTTTTGCCCTTTATTAAAATGAAAAGGTTGATCGTAGAGTGTGGGGGATCTAAGAGTGTGGCAACCCAGTAGTCAGGATTATTTCGAATTCTGACAATCTGAGGGTCATGTTGCAGGTAGTGCAGCAAGAAGGCACTCATGTGTCTTGCGCATCTCGGAGCCCCAAAATTATTTTCCGGGCTAGATGCAGCAAAAAATTATTATTAATTTGAAAGCTGGTGGAGTTTAGTATAGATGGTCTAATAGAATCAGTGCTGTAAACTGCTACAAGGCCCAAATTATTTTCCAGCCAAGATACAGATAAACATGATTAGTAATTTGAAAGCTTATAACGGTTGGTGAGGTGATTTTAACAAATCATCAAGCTTTTACTCTCCCCAGCATGACACAGGGGTAGAAAAGTCGTTTCGGATCCATGATTTGTTCATCTTTATGAACGTGAATCTGTCTACATTATCAGTGGAGAGCCCCGTGCGCTTATCTGTCAGCACACCGCCAGCAGCGCTGAACACACGTTCAGACAGAACGCTGGCTGCGGGGCATGACAAGATCTCCAAGGCGTAAGTGGCAAGCTCCGGCTATTTATCCAGATTGGAAGCCCAAAAAGAGCAAGGGTCCAGTGACACAGTCATGGCTTCAATGTTTACTTGGATATACTCCTGTACCATCGTCTCTAGGCGTTGACTATGTCAGACTTCTTGTCTCCTGTGGCCTTGCAAAGGATGGGCTAAAAAAGTGGTGAAATGATTCCGCAAAATTGATGTTACCAGCAGATACTGTGTTTATGTTAAGTTTTGAGTGCTGAACACTCGACGGTCCCACGGTTGGCAAGTTGGAACTGTGAGACTCACTACGTGCACCACTAGTGTTTTGTGGAAAAGCACATGTAAGATTCTGAAACAGTCTCTGCTGATACTCCAGCATGCGTGCATCTCTTTCTATGGCAGGAATAATTTCTGCAAATTTACTTTTGTACCGGGGATCTAAGTGTGGCAACCCAGTAGTCAGGATTATTTCTAATTCTCACAATTCAAGGGTCATGTTGCAGGTAGTGCAGCAAGAAGGCACTCATGTGTCTTGCGCACCCAGGAGCACCAAGTCCCTGTTGTGTTGGTGGCGAGGTAACAATCATGCTTCCTTCCTCTGCCCTCTCCCCCCAACCTCGCACAACAGAAATGTGATCAAGGTCTCCCTCATCTGATGAGTCTTCCATCAGTTCGTCCTCCACTCCTGCACCTTCCTCACTAGTTTGGCTGCTACCATGCGCCCTGGTAAAACCATCTCCCCCACCCTCACATGCCTGCCGCCTTGGTGCTGCCGACCATCTGGACCTTGCAGATGTTAACCCTTCCTCATGCAACTCCTCCTTCTCTACTTCCTCCACCTCCTCTTCTGCCACCACCTGACTCCGAATTCTGTTTAACATGTGCTCCAGCATGTAAATCACCGGAATAGTCATGCTGATAATGGCATCGTCAGCAATAAACATCTTCGCCATTTCAAAACTGTGCAGAAGGGTGCATAGGTCCCTGATCTGAGACCACTCCTCCAGCGTGATTTGCCCCACCTCTGGATCTCGTTGGCCCAGGCTATACGTCAGAACGTATTGCACCAGGGCTTGTCGGTGCTGCCACAGTCGCTGCAACATGTGCAGAGTTGAATTCCACCGGGTAGGCACATCGCATTTTAGCCGGTGAAGTGGCAGGCCCAACGACTTCTGTAGAGATGTAAGTCGCTGAGCTGCGGGATGCGAATGGCGGAAGTGAGCACACAGCGACCGTGCCCTCTGCAGAAGGCCATCTAGTCCGGGATAGTGGGCTAAAAGTTGCTCGACAACCAGGTTCAACATGTGAGCCATACAAGGCACGCGTGTGACATTGCCTCGGCAAAGGGCCGCACCCAGGTTTGCAGCATTGTCGCACACGACTTTCCCTGGTTTCAGGTCCAGTGGAGACAACCATTCATGAAATTGGTTCTCCAGAGCTGACCACAACTCCTCAGCTGTGTGACTCACATTTCCCAGACATTTCAAAGTAAAAACCGCCTGATGACGTTAAGCCCTGCTGCCAGCATAGTAAGGAGGTGTGCAGGATCCCTTCTGCGCAGTTAGAAAGCTTGTGGAATGACCAGACAGGCTTTGGGTGCAGGTGGAGGACCGAGAGGAGGTTGAGGAGGCAGAAGCAGTGGAGGAAATTCGAGATAAAGAGGATTGACGCACAACTCATGGGGGCGGCAAGACTTGGACAGCAGCCCCTTGTCCTGCTGTCACCATAGTTACCCAGAGCCCAGTCAGCAACATGTAACGCCCCTGTCCATGCCTACTCGTCCAAGTGTCTATGGTGAAATGCACCCTGTCACACACACAGTTTCTCAAAGAAGCTGTGATGTTGTGTGCGACATGCTGGTGGAGGAGTGCAGGCACACCTTTCTTTGAGAAGTAGTGCCGACTGGGCATCTGGTACTGGGTCACTGCGACAGACATAAGGTCTCGAAAATCCTCTGTCCACCAGGCGGAAAGGCAGCATTTCTGTAGCCAAAAGCTTGCAGATGGTGAAATTCAACCTCTTAGCTTTCTCATGGCTAGGAGGAAATGGTCTTTTACTTGTCCACATCTGAGGGACTGAGGGCTGGCTGTTGTGCTTAGACGAGGTTGAGAAGGGTGTCCCCGGCAAACTGCCGGTCCGTGAGGAAGATGCAGGCGGACATGTTAGGTTGCCTTGATCCAAAGGTGGTGCTATCGATGTCGGACAGCGCTGAACACCAGCTGGTGTTTCCACCTCCAAAGAAAATGATGACCTGCCAATCACGCTGGCTGTTGCAGGTAAAGAGGTGGCAGGTCTGCGTCCCAAAACAGGTGTGACTGCTGTCCCCCCAGTCACAGAGGATGAAGAGGCCGCGGATGCACAAGATGTGGCAGACGGCGGTTGGCCCGGCCGGCTAGGCCGCATTGTAGCACAGTGAGCTTCCCACTGCAATTTATGCTTCATATCCATGTGCCGGTTCATGCATGAAGTGCTCAAACTATGTATTTTTTGGCCTCTACTTAGCTTTTGCTGACAAATGTTACAGATAACACAAGTTGGGTCATCCTTATCGATCTGAAAAAATGCCCAGGCTATGCAAGGCTTAGCACCCATGCGACCTGAAGAGCCACCACGACTTGTGGTCAGAGGCAGAGTTGTGTTTGAGGATGCAGTTGTTGACGTGCTTCCAGTACTACGTCTGTCCAGGAAGGCGCAACCTGACCTCGTCGTCACTAGCATCCTCCTCCACCTCCTCTGCTGACCTCAGACTGGCTAACTGTGGGTTGACAGTAAGTGGGATCTCCAACCTCATCATCATCACCACCCTGTGTGTTATCACACCCGTCGTCCTCAGAGCCAACCTCTTCCTGCCCTGACAAAAAACTAAAGTTGTCGCTCCAATCAGGTATACGAGTCTCATCATCATCTTCCTCATTGTCTCCACCAACAGGAGTTACAGTTTGGGAACGAGGGTCTACATTATGGTCAGAACCTTCTGCCTCTGGTCCTGGATCCGACTCAAAGATTCTGGGCATCAGTGCAGATCATTTCCTCGTCTGGATTCACAGAAGCTCTGGAGCCGACCTCTGATTCCCAGGCTATAGTATGAGTAAACAGCTCTGCAGACTCCACCATCTGTGTTACCCCATATTAAGACGGGCAGCTGGAGACTTGGGAGCTGTGAGGAAGCAAGTGCGATTGGGGTGACACCTCTGAGGACTGGAGTATTTGTGATGTTGAAGTTGAGGTGGAGGAGAGCCCACTTGAAGGAGCACTTGATATCCGCTGAAGCACCTGCTGTTTTTGTGCCTCATCTGGAATTTGTAGCGATTGGCGTGGCCGTAAGAAAGGGATCTTCTCACATTGTCCGCTAAAAGAAGTAGACATCTTAGTTTGGCTGGAAGATGGTCTTTCTTATGCAGATGTTACTGTTACTTTAACACCTACCCCATGGATACAACCTTTCTTTCCCTTCCCAACATGCCTATTCCCCTTTCCACAAGCAGCAGGCCTTTTTCCACTCATTTTGGTGGTTAACTAATTGACAACTCTGGAGTTGTTTGCACAAAAAACAATGAATGGGAACCGAGCAGAGCTGAGTGGCCAAACTGTGGTATTAGCCCAAAAGTATTGGCTGGGTTAGATGCAGAAAAAAATTATTTTGAATTTGCAACCTGGTGGAGGTAAGTATAGATGGACTAATAGAATGATGCTATGCCCAAAAGGTTTTCCTTCACTAGGTGCAGTAAAAAAATTTGCATTCCATACACAGGTGGTGTAGCTTGCAACACAGATAGGCTACTCCACTGACTAACACACACTGCAAGAGGCCAAAAAGGATTTGCTTTGCTAGATTTAGCCAAATGCTGTGAAAAAAACTTGCACAGCACTAGTACAGACCTGCCTGGCAAAAAGTGATAGGAACTGATGTAACCTAGTCCTCAAAAGGACTGCAATCACAACTATTCCCTACTCCCAAGCTATCTGTAGATTTGTGCGAAAATTGGCTTGGATTTAACACAAAGTATAGCGCACACAGCAACAGCAGTGCCGTCTAACACGCAGCTGCAGCAGTGAGAAAATGGTGGTGACGGGGAAAATGGCTGGGTCTTATAGGGCAAGGACATGTGACATACACTGCCAATGACACATGCCCTTGCTTGTGTGAAAAAAAGCAGTTCGCTCCGTGTGCGCTGCTGATCGGCTGACAGATTCCCGCATTTACAGTAGGGAGGTGCAAAGAGAAAAAAAAATGGAGATCTTCATTATTTATGCAGAGATCCATCCCCTGCCCCTCCCCCCACCCCGCTGTACACTCAAACTGCGTATTTACATTAATTTTCAGCATTACTGAGAAAAAATCCAGTTATGATTTTGGTGCACGAACAGTTATCGAACATAACCTCGAACAGCCGAATTTTTCTCAAATTGTTCGTGTTCGCCGAACGGCTCGAACACTGCCCAAAACAGCTCGAAGTTGAGATTGGCGAACAGTTCGAGTCGAACACCGCTCCTCTCTACTGAAAAGGAGTCAGCCAAGTCCTTGTGGCATAGCTGTGGCCTGGCCATACACTATTTGGCTAGCAGCCATCTCTCCCAACATACAGATGAGTTCTCATGTGTTCTGTGGGGAGGAGGGTAATCGCCTGCCTCTAAGCAATTTGTGCCTAGAGAACAAGGAGCGGGTATTTGAACTGAACATTTGTTAGGGCAGCTAGATTAGCCATATATTAGCCCACTTTAATCAAACAGAAAACAATGGGACTTGTAATTGTGGTGCCCCTGATGGTTCAGTCACCACAGAGATAGTGCACCTCACCCAGAGGTGTGGAGTCTCCTTCTCTCAGGTGAGGAGTGTTAGAACCTTGCTCTTAGGTTTTTTCCTTTGCTGGTCACATGACCTTGTTGGCCTATATTATCCTGCTCCGCCCTTCTGGCTTTGCTGGACTTCATTGTATAACTACTTTCTAGCTAGCCTGTGCTCTGTATCTAACTGTTAGTTTGCTTGGTCTACGGACCTCTATGTTCTATATATTTTGTTTGTTCGTCTGTCTGCTACTATTTCTGTTAGGAGGTGTCCCATTTTCCTCCCAGTCCTTAGTACTTGTAGGGATTCCTTCCCCACATCTATAGGTCTCCGTACAGACTAGCTTAGGACTTTAGCAGGTCTGATCGCAGGATCAGGTTCCCTGTTACATCGTAGGGATTCAGCTGAGTTGTATCGTAGGGACAGATCTCCTCTCTTTCCTTAGCTCTGGTAGCAGAACATAACAAGGAGGGAGTGCTGCCCAGAACCCCAACACCCGCATTCAACACTACACTGCTCCAGGCCGGCTGGAGGGGCAACATGCATGAGCGCAACTGCTGAGCCCTGTCCCAGGCTGGAGTAGGGGGAACCCAGAGGTAGGGGGAACCAGTAGTGGGTGTGGGTGGAGGAAGTAGTTTAAGGGAGCACTATAGTAGTAGGTATATAAAGGGGAGCCATTTTAGGGTGGCAGGAGAGTTCGGTAGAGGAGTCAGTGGAGAACAGTCAGGGATCAGAGTCTCTTTAGGAGCTCTGCTCCACAAGCAGGGCCCAGTGCTAGAGGCCCAGGAGGGGAGCAGAGGAGTAGGCTCCGATCTAAGGAAGGGATCCTAGCGGGTACGGCGAGTGCAGGACGGCACCCGTATGCCCCGCATCTGTCAGAAGACAGGGATCGTAAGCCGCATGAAGGGGACGGACCCCTGGTCCAGCCGTGTAACTCCAGGTCTTGGCTGGGAGGCTTCTGGCTTATATAGTCAGTTGCTGAAGCCTCATTCTAATCCCCGTGAGGGACAAGCAGGTCCGGGAACTCCAACGTACAGGAGGGGCTTCAGAGCACCCAAATGGGATTGAGAGTGGGAAGCACAGGGCAGGAGGGAGACAGACCCAGTGTGAAGACTGTCTAGCTAGGAACACAGAAAGTGGAGTTCTGTCAGGTGCTCCTAATCTACCTGAGGAAGTGCTGAACCCCTGCCTGGTGAACGCAGCGCGACATGGGGAGGCTGACAACTGTACAGTGCACCAATGGAACTGTCATAAGAACTGTGAGAAAAGACTCGGATGACTGCATCGCACTGCCTCTGTCCATTCTTTATCTGCGCCATCTTTCCCTCCCTGCACTACAACGCCCAGTGCAACTTTCACTGCCTTACACTGCCCAGGAGCAAGCTCTACCTGTGGAGAGCCACACCATCCCTGCTGCCGTAACATCAGCTCCAGAGGACTGCTCCGCAGTGGCAGCTCCCTTTGGCTGCATTCCACAGGTGGCGTCACAAACACTTTCCCCAGATCCTCCAATATCTTCCCCTTTTTACTGACCGCCCTGGGTCACGGACCGGGCCAGCCACGGTGATATCCCCTATACCGGCATCCATAGGCCCAGCTGCCAGGGGGCACGTCAGCTCTGGAGTCATGAACAAGATAAGTGACCAACCCGTTATCGGTGGGTGAAGTGTGCCTAAAGAACTGTGTAATGATACTGAATGTGGTGCCCGCCCCAGAAGAACGGGCGCCATTATGTGCGTGATCAAAGACAACAGTATGGAACCTCCCATCGTGGGCCGGGTCCCAGAATGGCGCCAAAAGCATACCCTGCCCCTTGCAACTGTGACTGTCCGCATAGATGTGTCCGTCAAGGCAGGGAGGACGTCACAAGGAGTGACCGACAGCAGATTGCCATGGGACCGCCCCCGAAAGAGGAGGAGGAGGAGGAGGAAAGAAGGAATGGAGACAGGGTGTGGTCTTAACCAGTCTAGACAGACCGCACCCGGCAGACAACATGGACGGAAGTCAGGATCAAGCCTCCGCCTCTGGCCTGCTGCCGTGGCAAGCGACCCCCCTCACCCTGGAGGGAGAAGCCAGTAAGTTATCCCCGGAGGACGCGGAGTTCCTCCAGAGTGAGATTCTGGAGCTGAGCCAACAAGTGGACCGGGCCCAGCAAGCAGCAGTTACCAAGTGGAGGAGCGAGCTGTTGGAGAAGTTTGCAGCACGGTGTAGAGCAGCACAGGATGGCAGCAGCGGCAACCCAGCGGAACCCGCTGAATACCAGGAGGCCGTGTGCAGCACAGGAGCAGGTGGGAAGAAATCCCCTGTCCCGGGCGCTGCAAGCGCCGACCTACTCCTGGGCTTCCTACACCAACACTCTCCGTACCCCGCCATGCCCTCCCTGGAGCAGCTGCTCAGCCCGGAACCTCCACCCCCGGGCACTGACTGAGGACCTTCCACTTGTTGCCCTCCCGGAACCTCCACTCCCGGGCACTGAAGTCAGGAACCTTCTGCTGGGTTCCCTCGCGGAGCCTCCACCTCCGGCACCTGAGTGGGTGTACGGCGCGCCGGGCTTCGATTGGTCCACCCGGTTTGAGGACCAGCAGCCGTGCACGCTAGTGTTGATCGAGCACTAACATGCTCGGGTGCTCAAATCTCGGGCCGAGCTGGCCGTGATACTCGGGTGCTCGACCCGAGCAACGAGCCCAATGTTAGTCTATGGGAGACCTGAGCATTTTTGGCGCGGCACTGACGGCAGTCTTTTAAAACATTCAAAAATGAAACTGAAACTGCTTTCCTGTGAAATATGTTAAGGAACTTCCTTTCCAGGGTAAAGACATGTGTATAAGATAAAATAAATAACCCCCCCAAAAAAATACTCCTCCACACCTTGGGCTATGTTAACAAGTAGCATTTTTTAAACGTTTTTGCACTTTTGTATTGCTTTCAACCGTGACAAATGCATTCACCGGGAAATGTCATTTTAACATTTTACAACCTTATCTGACCATGTGCTGTGTGACACATGCATACAGTGCTGAAAATACATGGGAACAGCATGGGGAATACCCCTGGAAGCATCTCTGACACCCAGGTCACTGCCTAAAAGTGTGCCCATCAGAAATGATCCTTGCCGCGTCAGAAGATGCAGACTTGCAACTATCCCCGTGCAAGTTCTTGTCCCAGGGTATTGTTCAATTGTACCTCCCCCATTCCTTGCAATGCAAGCGCAAGTATGCAGCCTGCCACCCACCCACCCCCAGGCTGCAATACCATACTGCTTGCTTGCTTTCACTTGAAATTGGGCCTTTTAGGCATATGGAGGCGAAATCTGGCCACCACGTCATGGCTGCGTTGGCGGCCTGGAATCCATACTCCGTCCCCAGCCGCCAGGTAGCCGGGCATCCACACTGGGTCCCCAGCCGCCCCGCGGCCGGGTGTCCACACACGGTCCCCAGCCGCCTGGGGGCAGCCAGGTGTCCATAAACGTTCCCCAGCCGCCCCTATTTCTCCTGTCAACTTCCCCCCACACACTTTTCTTAGCCCAGCCTGCTTTAGGGCAGCATTGGACGAGACCACCAGAGAACCAGACTCCTCTGGTAGGCCCTGGCTTCTCCATCAGGGGAGTTGAGAGTGCCAAGGTGAGGAGCATGATGATGATGAAAGTTAGCATCTGCTTTGTTTTCTTGGAATGCAAGCATAAGTGTGCAGCCTGCCACCCACCCACCCCCAGGCTGCAATGCCATACTGCTAGCTTGCACTTGAAATGGGGCCTTTTAGTTTGGAGGAGGCCGAATCTGGCCACTACCTCATGGCTGCTTCGGCAGCGAGGTATTCAAACTCAGTCCCCAGCCGCCCCTATTTGTCCCTCTGTGCCTTATACATAAGATTAAGCGCGTATACCAAAACATTACCTGTGCCCTCCCCAGTGCATTTAGTGGGAAGGACAGCCTATTCCGCTGTAGTGTGTGCATGCCAAACCCCTGTTCATAGTACATGCGAAGATGCCTCCCACCCTGCACCTGTCGTTGCAGACTTGCAACTATACCCGTTCAAGTCCTTGTCCCAGGGCAGTGTTCAATTGTACCTCTCCCATTCCTTGCAATGCAAGCGCAAGTATGCAACCTGCCACCCACCCACCCCCAGGCTGCAATACCATACTGCTTGCTTGCATAAACGGTCCCCAGCCGCCCCCATTTCT
Organism: Phyllobates terribilis; assembly: GCF_046119375.1. NCBI lineage: Eukaryota > Metazoa > Chordata > Amphibia > Anura > Dendrobatidae > Phyllobates > Phyllobates terribilis. The sequence goes on along the minus strand of NW_027363830.1, from coordinate 248,196 downwards.
CCTGTCAACTTCCCCCCACACACTTTTCTTAGCCCGGCCTGCTTTAGGGCAGCATTGGACGAGACCACCAGAGAACCAGACTCCTCTGGTGGGCCCTGGCTTCTCCATCAGGGGAGTTGAGAGTGCCAAGGTGAGGACCATGATGATGATGATACAAGTTAGCATCTGCTTTGTTTTCTTGGAATGCAAGCGCATGTATGTAGTAGCGGCTAGGCCTGAGGTGGTCAGCGTTTTGGCGCATATCCTACCTCCTCCGAGGATTTCTGGATGTTTTCCTGCTACTATCACAGTTCTATGACTCCCATTAAAACAAAGCTTCAGGTGATAAATGATGGATGAGGTAGTGGCAAAGGAGAAGGAGCAGGAGGAACAGGGACCATTCACATCAATATCAGGCCAGTCAACCACATATGTCTTGTAGGATATGTTTCTGTAACAAAAAGGAGCAGTTCGGCTACACAGTTATAGGGCATACAGTGAGTGCAATGCCTACCAAAAATTTTGAGGCACTCCAATGCCCCTTGGAAATGACATGGAGGTCAGAGGGCCTTAACTAAACAGTTTTTTCCATTTATACCAACTGGGTCTCCTGTACACTGTTAGCCTAAGCAGTGAATGGAAGGCTTTCCAAAAATTATGAGGAACTTGCAATGCCCCTTACAAGAGCCATGCAGCACAGCATATTACAAACATAAGTCCCATTATTGGGGAGTGGGTCTCCCATAGTATTTGCTTATGCCTTCCAAGCAAAAGCTTCAAAAAATTAGGAGGAAATGCAGAGCCCGTTCAAAGACTCGTGGAGGTCCCAGTAGCTTAACAAGAAGGTTTTAATGCCCCTCAGAAGAGACGTGGAGGTTAGAGTGGTATAACAAGATGCTTTTAATGCCCCTTACAAGAGCCAGACAGTACAGCATCTTAAAAATAGTATTCCCATTATTGGGGAGTGGGTCTCCCACAGTCTTTGCTTATGCCTTCCAAGCAAAAGCTGACAAAAATAAGGACGGAGGAACTTTCAATAATGGCAACACGGACCACGGTCACCCTGGTGGTATAGTGGTGGTGGAGGCTGAGGATAAGGAGAAGAACATAAAACAGCCGAAATGAGGAAGCGTATACCCATGTGTGGGTGTGAAGTGGTGCATGGGAATACACCTCCCGAAATAACACCGTGGATTTGACTTTATGTTACTCTGCTGTCATTTGGTGGTGATGAGAAGTCTGGCCCAATCTAGCCCTTGTTCATTTTGATAAGGGTCAGCTTGTCAGCATTGTCAGTTGACAGGTGAGTGTGCTCATCAGTTATAATTACCCCAGCGGCACTAAAAACAAGCTCCAATAACATGCTAGCGGCAGGGCAGGCCAGGACCTCCAAGGCGTACAGAGCGAGTTCATTCCAAGTGTCCAGCTTGGATACCCAATAATTAAAAGGCACGAAGGACGCTGGTACGGTCGGCAAGGTACTCCCTTACCATCTTTTGAAACTTTCCACTCCTTGTGAGAGTACCCCACGCCTCAGGGTCTGAGAAAACTGTCCCAGAACGTTGCCAGTGTTCCCCTGCCTCTACTAGATTGGAGTTGCCTCTCTCTCGCTTGTACGCTTTGGTTGGTGAACGAACTGTGACCTCTGCTGCTAGCGTGTTCAGATGGGAATTTTTTTTTTTTTTAACAGTTCTGCAGCAAGGGCCTTCTGGTACAGGCCCATTTTTGTAGACCTCTCCACCTCAGAAATAAGACAGTGAAAGTTCTCCTTGTAGCGGGGGTCTACAAGTGTCACCAACCAGTAATGACTGTCACCCAACATTTTGACAACGCGAGGGTCACAGTTAAGGCAGCGCAACATAAAGTCAGCCATGCGTGCTAGACTGGTAATGGGCAAGATTTCCTTGTCCTCACCAAGATGACGACTGACCATACTCTCCTCCTCCCCCCTGTCCTCAGGCCACCCACGCTGAACCGACGGTATAACACTTGTACAGGTACTACCATCTACAGCGCTTGATAGCAGCTCCTGTTCCTCCTCTCCCTCTGTCCCCCAATGCACGTTGGGATGAGATGAGGCTGGGCTGTGTGTAATCGCCCACTACGGCTTCTTGATCCATCTCATCATACTCTGGCTGCAATGCCTCCTCTTTAATTCTCTGCAGAGAGCGTTGCAAAAGACAGACAAGTGGGATGCTGACACTAATGATGGCGTCATCGCCACTCACCATCTTGGTGGCCTCCTCAAAGTTTGTCAGGATGGTACATATGTCAGACATCCAGGTCCACTCCTGAGGTCTTATGTGTGGAGTCTGACCTGAACATCGACGGCCTTGTTGTATCTGGTGCACCACAACTGCTCTCTTCTGCTCACAAATCCTTTGCAACATGTGGAGGGTAGAGTTCCAACGTGTGGGGACATCACACACCAGTCGGTGTGCTGGAAGCTGCAAACGCTGCTGCAACACAGCAAGGGCGGCGGAAGCTGTAGCAGACTTGCGAAAATGAGCTGACAGGCGGCGTACTTTCACGAGCAGATCTGGCAACTCGGGGTATGATTTAAGAAACCGCTGAACCACGAGGTTAAGCACATGAGCCAGGCATGGTACGTGTGTGATCTCACCTCAGAGCCGCCACCAGGTTACGGCCATTGTCACACACGACCATGCCGGGATGTAGGTTCAGCAGTCTCAGCCACAGATCTGCCTGCTCTTTCACAGCTGTCCACAACTCACAAGCAGTGTGAGGTTTATCACCTGAGCTTATGAGTTTCAGCACAGCCTGTTGCCACTTGGCGGAGGCAGTACTGCAGTGCTTCCAGCTTGTAACTGATGTGGTGATATCTGAGATGGAGATGGAGGCTGAACAGAAGGAGGAGATGGAGATGGAGACGGAGGCTGAACAGGAGGAGGAGATGGAGATGGAGGCTGAACAGGAGGAGGAGATGGAGATGGAGGCTGAACAGGAGGAGGAGATGGAGATGGAGATGGAGGCTGAACAGGAGGAGGAGATGGAGATGGAGGCTGAACAGAAGGAGGAGATGGAGACGGAGGCTGAACAGGAGGAGGAGATGGAGACGGAGGCTGAACAGGAGGAGGAGATGGAGACGGAGGCTGAACAGGAGAAGGAGATGGAGATGGAGGCTGAACAGGAGGAGGAGATGGAGATGGAGGCTGAACAGGAGGAGGAGATGGAGATGGAGGCTGAACAGGAGGAGGAGATGGAGATGGAGGCTGAACAGGAGGAGGAGATGGAGGCTGAACAGGAGGAGGAGATGGAGGCTGAACAGGAGGAGGAGGAGGAGATGGAGACGGAGACTGAACAGGAGGAGGAGGAGACGGAGGAGGAGGCTGAACAGGAGGAGGAGCTGGAGATGGAGGAGGAGGTTGAACAGGAGGAGGAGCTGGAGATGGAGGCTGAACAGGAGGAGGAGATGGAGGCGGAGGAGATGGAGGAGGAGGCTGAACAGGAGGAGGAGATGGAGATGGAGGAGGAGGAGATGGAGGAGGAGGCTGAACAGGAGGAGGAGATGGAGATGGAGGAGATGGAGGAGGAGGCTGAACAGGAGGAGGAGATGGAGATGGAGGAGGAGATGGAGGCGGAGGAGGAGATGGAGGAGGAGGAGGAGCTATACACTATGGGGGCAACTATGACTGACATAGGGCCCGCAATCCTCGGTGTGGGGAGGATGTGTTCCGTCCCAAGGTCCGACTGGGTCCCGGCTTCCACTATGTTTACCCAGTGTGCCGTCAGAGAGATGTACTGTCCCTGGCCACAAGCACTTGTTCATGTGTCTGTTGTCAGGTGGACTCTCCCAGTAACTGCATTGTTGAGGGCACGGCAGATGCTTTGGGACACGCGCTTGTGTAGTGCGGGGATGGCACACCGGGCAAAATAGTGTCGGCTGGGGACCGAGTACCGAGGGACGGCCACCGCCATAAGATTGCGGAAGGATTCCGTCTCCACCAGCCTAAAAGGCAGCATTTCCAACGCAAGCAGTCGTGAAATGTGCGAATTTAGGACTGTGGCCTGTGGGGCGTTAGCTGCGAATTTCCGCTTTCGTTCAAAGGTCTGGGATATGGACAACTGAACGCTGCGGTGGGACGTGGACGTGGATGCTGTTTCTTGAGAAACTGCCATAACAAGTGAAGACTGAGAGGAGGGGGAATCTTTACATGCAGTATGGACAAGGGATTGCCTTGCACACACAACAGGGGGTTCTATTGCACGCACAACAGTAGAAGAAGCAGTGGTGACACCCGCTGACACTGGTCGTGGACCCTGGGTTTCGCCCCACAAAGTCGGGTGCTTTGCTGCCATGTGCCTGATCATGCTGGTGGTGGTCAGGCTGGTAGTTTTGTCACCCCTGCTGATGCTGGCATGGCAGGTGGAACATATGACCTTTTTGGGGCTATCAGCAGAGTCTTTAAAAAAATTCCAGACTCTGGAAGACCTACCGCTTGTACTGGCAACGTCCCTCGTGTTGGTGTTACGGGGAACGGTTGCCCGCCTTCTGTCTGCGGCCACCACACTGCTTCTTCCTGCCTGTTGAGGTACTCTGCCTCCCTCCCCCTGTGTGCTGCTGGCCTCACTCTGCATGTCCTCCTGCCACGTTGGGTCAGTTACTAGATCATCCACCACCTCCTCCTCTTCCACTTGCGCACCACGATGCTCCTCCTCACTTCCTGGCAATTGTGTCTCGCCATCGTCCACCTCTTGTGACAAATTGGCAGCGTCGACTTCCTCTGGCCGTGGCTGTTCAAATATTTGGGCATCGCTACATGGGATCTCCTCTTCCACCACAAGCGTATCAGGCGAGGGGCACAAATATGGAAATGGACCAGTGAACAGCTCTTCAGAGTGTCCAAGTGTGGGATCAATTGCTGTCTGACGACACTCAGCATGGTGGGAGGAAGGAGCATCAGGGTGAGGAGGAGTATGCGGTCGAGACTCACGGCTACTAAGAGCTGACCGTGTGGAAGACAGAGCGGAGGTGGTGGTGCCCATGTAACTGGAAGTATTATCTGCTATCCAATTAATAACCTGTGCACACTGATCAGTTCTCAATACTGGTGTTGTTCTGTGCTTCCCTAATAATTCGGTCAAGAAGTGGGAGCGAGAAGATGTGGCGTTGGTTGTGGCACGTTTTCACCTTGGCCACGGCCCCGTCCTCTGCACGAACCATCACCAGAACGTCCAGTTCCACGTCCCTTGCCACGCGCCTTGCCCATTGTAAAGGAAGTAAAATAGCTTACACTCACACTATCAATGGAAAAAGGGTAATAAAAAGTAGATTAGATCCGTGGAAGAGGAAAACCACAGTTCTATTTCTCTGGCCTACACCCGACTCTTTTAAACAATCTGAACAATCAGGGAGAAACTATTACTGTTTTTCTTTACGTAAAAACTACTAAAACCTGAATAATAGAGATTTTTTAGCGTGGGATGGCAAAACCACAGTTATTGTTTACTGGGGTATACCATACTTTTTTAAATAGATATAATTGCGGCTGAACAGTGAGCGACACACTCAAACCTTTTTTTTTTTTTTTTTTAGATACAAATGGGCAAAAGTGGATAATACAGAGGTTTGAACCGTGGAAGTGCAAAACAACACTTCTGTTTCTCTAGCCTACACCTGACTATTTTCAACAGATATATTTGTGTCTGAAAAATCAGACACGCTTTTTTTTGGGGGGGGGGGGGGGGGGGGACAAAAGGTTAATAAGATGGGTATTTGTACAGTGTGAAGGAGGAAAAAAAAAAAAAAAGGATTTTTCCTGTCCCCTGAGACCTGGAGCTAAGTCCAGCAATTTCAGCAACAGGAGCACACAGGACTGTAATGCAGCGTTTGCTGGTATAACCACTGTCTCCTATACAGCCTGCCTGCCTGGTATCTGGGATGGATATTAGTCCTGAGAAGGACTGTTTGTTTGCTTTTGCTGGCTTTACAGACCCTACACTAACTATTTCGCAGTTTATATCTCTCCCTAAATCAGCAGCGCTGTCTCTGCACTGTCTGATCCGGAGCGACTGTTTCCAAGATGGCGGCGCCCGGTTTTAAATACTCGAGGTGACGCTGTGCGGCCAACCAATCACTGTAATGCCCACAAACAACATGGCTGCGGCATTACAGTGACTGGCTGGCAATCCCTGCATGTTCATTGGCTCTGTAAAGAGCGCCAAACATACAGGGCGGAGACCCGAGCTCCCGCCCGAGTAACCCGGAAATGCTCGGTGCTCGCCGAACATCCCGAGTAGTGAGATGCTCGGGCGAGTACTGAGCAGTGTCGAGCATGCTCGCTCAACACTAAAAATGACCTCTTGAACAAATTGAAGTTTAATAACAATAGGACAAATTTCATCAGAATTTCTTCCTTTGTTTTTATATTATAAAATACTCATCTGAAGACTTAATACAGATACATCGATAGAATCAGAATAAAAGTCATCCCAATGTCTATTATTATGGACATATTGATACGATCAAATGAAATGAACTTTGAGGAAATAGACGTCCGCAAGCGTTTGCTGGTGCGGAAGCAGTGACATAGCCAGATGGCATTTGTCACGATGAAAGGAAGTTCTGCATCGATGTAAGTGTAGGTGGGACGAGGTAGCACATGAAACAGGCAGATCTGTCTGTAAACCAAACAAATGACAAACTGCGAACAAACACTATTAACAACTCATAGCAACAAACTCGTAGAGACGACATTATAAGATGCAATGCAATATACCAGTCTCCTTCCCTAGATATAAAAGACATATTAATACTGTGAGATCGCAGCGCAGCCAAGACATCTCTGTGAGAAAAAGATCCTACTGGAAGAATGAGACGAGTCCCTGCATGATTATATGATCGCAACATGATACGCCTGCAACTCATCCGAGTCACTCGATTGGATGACAGAAGGGGGGCGCACAAGAGGGGGCACCAACTTTCCTATAAAGTCACGCTGGTTTAGCCGCCAGACGCTGCCGGCAACCCTGCCGATAAGTTTATTACAAAACCATCATACTATCAAACCAAAAAAAGATCATAGACTGTGAGCCCCTGATGACCATGAGAGTCTCATAAGAATGATGAAACGCGTAGGGCTGAGCATTTCTATAGAAAGTCCTACAAGAGATGATTAGCCAGGCTACCTCAATATAAAGCTCCTAGATCAGGAGAAACAAGCACCGCACCGGTATATGACGGCAGCACTATAAAGCCGTTCTGAAGAGAATAGCACAGGACATGGTAAAATGAATATTATTAATGCCATTATCAGACTGCAGACTCACAATGAGGAGAAATGAGATGGCATGATTTCTAATAGCCAGAGGCCAAATTGAAAAGAGAGTTATACATATAAATAAAGAGATACCCCTAGGAATTGTGACTAATCCCTGGCCTCCCAACAAGACAATATATATAAATGGTTAGCCGGTGAGATAAATTAAAACCATTCACAATAGTCCTATGTTTAGGATAATTTTAGGAAATTTGTGACGGATTTTGGACACTTAAAATCTTTTTAAAATATTGAATAAAGGTTATTTTTTATATTTTACTACCATTGGATTTGACTGTGAAATACTGCAGAATTATCTTGGAGCATATTTATACTACACTGCTCAAAAAAATAAAGGAGACACTCAAATAACACCTCCTAGATCTGAATGAATGAATGAAATATTCTCATTGAATACTTAGTTCTGTACAAAGTTGAATGTGCTGACAACAAAATCACACAAAAATCAATGGAAATCAAATTTATTAACCAATAGAGGCCTGGATATGGAGTCACCCCCAAAATTAAAGTGGAAAAACACACTACAGGCTGATCCAACTTTGATGTAATGTCCTTAAAACAAGTCAAAATGAGGCTCAGTATTGTGTGTGGCCTCCACGTGCCTGTATGACCTCCCTACAACGCCTGGGCATGCTACTGATGAGGTTGCGGATGGTCTCCTGTGGGATCTCCTCCCAGACCTGGACTAAAGCATCCTCCAACTCCTGGACAGTCTGTGGTGCAACGTGACGTTGGTGGATGGAGCCAGACATGATGTCCCAGATGTGCTCAATCTGATTCCGGTCTGGGGAATGAGCGGGCCAGTCCATAGCTTCAATGCCTTCATCTTGCAGGAACTGCTGACACTCCAGCCACATGAGGTCTGGCATTGTCCTGCATTAGGTTTCACCCAGGGCACCAGCATAAGGTCTCACAAGGGGTCTGAGGATCTCATCTCGGTACCTAATGGCGGTCAGGCTACCTCTGGCGAGCACATGGAGGGCTGGTAGGTCCTTTCACAAGCATTTTGGTCGTACTATCACTTCTGGTCGGCCTGGGCTCGCGTCATTGTCGTGCACCAGCTGTGCCAAGGCCTGCATTTTGTCATGGAAGCGTAAGACATTCAATGACTGACACTCCAGGGGCGGCCAAGTCCCCTTCCCAGACCTCCTTCACCAGAGCCAGGCGCCCCGCGCACGCCAGTCGTACAGGAGCTCAAAAGGGAGAACCCCGTTGAGGCCCGTGGAACCTCCCGGTAGGCAAGGAGCAGGTGTGGAGGTACCGCGCCCAGTCGTGCCCCTAGGAGTCAACCAACATCTTAAGCATCTGCTTCAGAGTGCCAGTTCGCACAGGCCATTGGTCTGTGGGTGGTATGGGCTGGTCACCAGATTTTGCACCTGTATTTGCTTACAGAGGGTCTCCATCAGCTGCGACATGAACTGGGTTCCCCGGTCGGTGAGCATTTCCTGGGGAAAACACACTCGGGAGAACATCTTCAGTAAGGCGATAGCCACCTTGTCTGCCCGAATGGATGACAAGGCTACCGCTTCCGGGTACCGGGTGGCATAGTCTACTACCATCAGTATGAAGCGTTTCCTTGAGCTGCTGGGAGTGGCCATCGGGCCAGCCAAATCCACAGCCACCCTCCTGAAAGGCTCTTCGATGATGGGCAGAGTTACCAGTGGGGCTTTGGGCCACCGCCCCACCTTCCCCACCCTCTGACAGGTGTAACACGAACGGCAGTAGACAGTTACCTCAGCCCCCAACCTTGGCCATTAGAAATGCTGGGCTAGCCTGGCCTTGGTCTTATGGATCCCTAGATGTCCAGCCATCGGAATTTCGTGTGCCATCTGCAACAAACTCCACCCTGAACGGATAGGGTACCACTAACTGTCGATCCCTGGGCCACGCCTCCGGTGAGCCTCGCTGGACTGCTACCCGGTATAGCCATCCTTGGTCCCAGACCACCCACTGGAGGACCGAGTTCGAGGGAGGCTGTGCCGCCCGCTCCTCACGAGGCTTCAGGCTGTCAGTCTCTAACGCCACCTGAAACCCCTGACTGGACATGGCCAGAATAGACAAACCTGCCACGTCTCCTGGCCTCCGTCTGACCCGGCAGCCACTTGGTCGGAAAGGGAGAAGCCGTCGGACTCCCGAGGGGCCACTAGGGCCCGGGTGCCGCCACTGCAAGCAACAGTGGCTACGGCCGCTGAGACCACGGGTAGCGCCCGTTTCTCCTCTGCTTCTGACCAAGCATCTGGTCTAAAAGGACTACCCTGGCCCTCTAACATCCTGGTTGTGGAGGAACCCTACCATGCGGCCTTACCTGGGAGCCCTATCTCTCCTGGAACTGCCCCGCCCTCCATGGCATGCTCCCCCTCTGCAGCTGTTTGCCCCTTGTCTGCCCCCTCTGCAACAACCTCACAGGACAAATTTCTCCAGCCTGCCGTATGGCCACATTCTGAGGCCTCATCACAGCTGACTTGATTGATCTTGTCCCCCATGGGGAGAGAGGTGTTAGGGACTCAGGGTGGTAGTTGTGGTGAGGGGCTGCTGTGTTCCCACACTCTGGCTCCCTGATAAAGACACATGTCCCAATTCTCCTGTGCTCTGTATGTGGTGTGTAACACTCACGTTTTGGTCGCAGATCTCTGCTGTCTTCGGTTCTTCCACCTCAGGAACCACCGCACACACATTAGGGAACTTCCACTCCATTTTATAAAAAAGAACTTTACTTGAACGTTTGAATACAACTTCATACAGCATGCAGAATTGATCACATACACCTTGGCGATGGACAGCGCCGGCTTGATGCCTCCAATCCCGGAGCCGGCGAAAGTTTTATCAGGTATCAAATCCTAGGGTGACACCAGTTCGGGCCGCACAAGGGTCATCTCAGCACCGGTGTCTCACAGTCCCATTGCTCTGGCGTGGCCTATGGTAACAGTCTGAAAGTTGTCAAGGGACCTCCCACCACCCCCACTCACACACAAAACAGTGGACAGATTCTGGGACGAGGATCAACTGCTCTCATTAGGGCCCACATGTGATCGACCCAGCAGTCTGCAGGACACCACTGCATACTCTGGAGCTTCTTCCGGTATGACTCAGGAGTCAAGTTGTACTGCCAGACCAGAGCCTGCTTGAAGTCCTCATAGCTCAGGGTGGTCTCACTGTGCAAGTACCCAAAGATTTCCAGGGCCTTACCCCTAAGCTGAGGGGTTAGGAACCGGACCCACTGTTCCTCAGGCAGATGGTACTGATGGCAGTTTTTTTCAAATGCCAGCAAGAAAGTGTCCAAGCCCCCTCCTTTGTGCAGAAGGGAGAAGTCATTCGTCCATAGCTTCGGGACTCGGATCTCAGGGGACTTGCGACTGGCTGGGGCCTGCAGTTGGAGCTGGAACACATCTTTCTGGTGCTCGTGCTCCCGCTGACGTTCTGCCATGAGGGTCTCATAGGTGGCCCTGTCTCCAACCTGGAGACTCGCTAGGGAAACTTGTATGAGGGGGTCAGGTGGTGAGTAGCCCACTGCGGGACCGACCACTGGTGAATCTCTCTCTGGGGGGCCTAAGTTGGACTCCCCTTCTCTTAGAGTAACGTGGTCTTCCACCTCATCAACACCATATGGTGCATTGGCCATCTCCTTGGTTTTGGCCCTGGTGCCACTGGCCATCCTCTATGGTCAGTGACACCGAACTGCCACCTGATGCACCCACACACACCTTACAGTATTTGCACTCGGACTGTCTAGTGCTGAGCTGATCTTAAGTGTCTGAGTATGCGTTACACACACACACTATTATCTTGATCCCACCGCTTGCCACCAATGCAAAGAAATTGGCAGCAGGAGGGACCCCACAGAATCCTACCACTGTCGGAACTGATGAATCCACACCCCACCACCTGCCTGACGTCACAATTACGTGAGACGGAGCATGTGGTACGGATCTGTCATTTGCACCATCATGACATTCCGCACCCCCTCGAGGACGTGTAAGGTCGGATTGGTACAGTTCTACACAGACAATGGGACCTCTGCTTATAAAATATATAATTCCCGGCATGACTATATTCTCAACTACAGCTGGAACTTTTATGCTGAAAGGGGCCCTGCCCACACATTCCCCTGTCATGACTTCACTGTGGGCTTGGCACCACTTCATGGTTTTATTAAGATCTCTAACTTCCACAATAACTCCTCGCTGGTTGATCGCAGAAGTTTCCATGTAATATCACATTTCTTATTACAAATTTACCTTTCTTTAGAGACTAGACATGACATATCTTCGGTTGGTCATTCCTGCCTTCTTGCATCATAGCGCACCCGTACTGTTCTCAGATAAGGAAAAATATGTATATTGTTCCTTAGCTAACCCTGCCACTAAAAATATGTATCCTATCACAATCAGTGTTATAGAAACTCTGATATTCCATATTTCATTTCAGTGCCTACCAGACTGCAGCTTGAATACATGTGCAAATGGAGATGAGCTAAGCTTCAAAGGAATTCTAGGAGCTGTATCCTTTTCACCCAGGTGTCAATTCATCACTCCTGTCTCCATTTTATATGGCGATTAGCCTGAACACTTGGTGGATCCCGCTATTTGCATATGGGCAATTGGGAAGAGTGTAAGCTCTTGCTCCTTTGACAAATGGTAGATAGGGGAGGAGGGAATAGTGAGTGGGATTTCGGAGGGGGAGAAAGAGATTCTCAATATTTCTATGACCGTGACATTTCCCATTCTCTTGGGATCTCGAAAATCTAGATTATGAATAACTAGGACATGCTATAATTCAATACCGAGTTATGGGAATACTGTATCTGACACAAAGGGCATGCTGCATGGCTGGGGTCCAAAGGGGGTCTTGCTGTGGCAGCTTCTTGGCTGAGAGCTGCTGTGACACATTTGTCACTCGCTGTCTCTCTGCCCCCTCCCTTCTTAGCTGCAGAAGTGTCCAGTTACAACTGTATGCTGTAGACCTCTATAATCCCGCCAAACAGGGCACAATGATTGACATGGGGTTAAATTTTCAATATTCTTCTCAAGGCAAAAATCACATTAAAAAAAGATGGCATCACTTGCTAACTTCTGTGATCAACCAGTGAGAAGTTATTGCAGAAATTATAGATTTCATAAAACCATGATGGACAGAGATGAGCCCACGTGAGGTCATCACAGGGGAGTGTGTGGGCAGGGCCACCCCTTCAGCATAAAAGATCCAGCTGAATATGGGTCTATACTCATGCCGTGAGATACATATTTGTAAGCACAGGTCCTGCTCCATAACAGTCCATTGGAGCACCTCTCCTCCAGGTAAATTGAATAGTCTCTGATCTGTCTAGTAACTTCTTCCATTAATACCTTTTATTTTGTGTAACTGTATATGTATTGTACTGTCCCTCTTTGTAAAATCCTTTGTATATTTTTTCATAAACCCTGCCTCCTTTTGGATTAAATATAAAATGTATTAGTCCTGTTTCTTCTGTTCTGTAATCGTTCCTCCCCCGAAGCCATACGCTACCAGAAAGCAGGAGTCCGATCAGGCCTGTATTTAGAACTGATCGGTGGTGGCAGTGAATACTATTAATTGGGTTATCGTGAAGCTGGCAATGATCGTTTGGGGGCATATACACATTCAATGCGTTGAAATTCGGAGGCGTGTACGCCATACGCTCACGGCTTGCTTGCCGGTAACTACATAGTGAGTAATCAGGATAGTCTGTGTGTGCAAATCCCTGACAAATTGGTGGCAGCGGTGGGATATTGTAAGATCTCGCCGATGCCTTCCCCCATAGTTCACTATCCAGCTACATCTAATTTTCCTACTTGTCAACTGGGCATTCTGCATATGGGCTGCTTAGATTGCCCTCTTTTGTCCTATTGCAAAAGAGGAGGTGAGAGGGGTGAAGGAATGCTCCTTTACTAGTGGCTTCAGAAATTGCAATATTTTCTATGACACGGTGCAATACCACATTATTATGCTATATAGTGAAAATACCAGTTTCCTTCAAAGCTCTGATTCAGATCAGTTCAAATATAGTCGAGACAGGGACCTTCAGCATGCCACCAGCTTTCATTTTAACTCATCGGCCTCATCCCAGAGCACCAGTGGGAGCCAGCGGCATTTAAAAGGTTAACAGCTGCGGCCGAAACGAAGCTCTGACTGCGACTGTTAGAGATAAAATGTCAGCTATATAGAAAGGGTTGTCCACTACTCAAACAGCTCTCAATCACAATATTTCCTACATATAAAACAGCTATAATCACCTTTTGTGCTGTTGCTGTTCTACCCAAGTCTGCGCTTAGTCTCCCAGGACTCGAGTGACCTCATATCACGCAGTCAGTAGCCATTTCACTCTCACTTCCTTCAGACGAAAGGGACACCCTAAAGAAGTGTAATCTGCTGCTGCTCTCTGGCTGTCAGTTCTGTTCAAAGGATGAGAGAGTGATGCAGTTGTAGCGCCCAGAGGGTTCGGTCGCTACAGGGGTATTGCACCTTAACCAGAGGTGTGATATTCCACTCCCAGGTAAGGATGGAGTATGGACCAAGGCTCAGTTAGCTGCATACACACACTCCTCATTTCCGGGGGACAGTTCGCAGATGCTCCCATTTATTGCAGGCACAACTGACCATGTCCCTGGCTGGAGTGGGGAGGGGGGAGAGAACCCGGTGATGCAGGAGCAGAAGGGGACAGTTTCTGGAGCATAGGAAGGAGCTCATTGGTTGCAGGTCACCTGAGCTCAGACACAGTGAAGCAGATAAAAGGTGGGGGCCATCTTAGGAGAGTGTTCAGTCGGTTAGTTCAGAGAGGGAAGAAGTTCAGCCAGAGAGGGCTGACAGGGAGCTGAGGCTCAGCTTGGGCTCAGCTCCACGAGGCAGGCCTAGAGAAGAGGCCGGGGCCAGGAAGGAGAAGAGGAGAAGGAGAAGGAAGGAAGAAAGGTGGAGAGAAAGAGGAGTAGAAAGGCTCCAGAAACAAGAAGGCAGAAGGGACCCTGAGAGAGAGAACTACATAACCGGACACTGGGATCCGAGGCTGTCAGGGTTGCAAGCCCGGCAGCAGATAACCTACCTGCGAGGGATTTTAGGTCCCTTGGCCTGAGAAGCCTGGAGGCTCCGCCACACAGAGGGACTGTTACAGCACAGAGAAGCAACAGGTACCTAAAGCCCGAGTCGCAAGCCATACAGGTGTAGTACACTGCCAGCTCAGGGACGTGGGCTATCACACCACTAAAGGGGGAGATAGTCAGCAAGGGCAGAGAGAACGGTAGGCCTACCCACTCACCCTGACCAGTGGGGCTCGCCTGAATGTTCTCAGACACCCAGGCCCATTCCTACCCTGTACTCCTGTTGGGTCATAAGTACCACCTACAATAAAGACCCTGGACTGTTTGAAGTAGACTCTGGACCTTTATTATTGCGGCCTGCACCATCACCCCCAGCATCCTATTACCTGCTCTGAGGCTACACTCTTCCCGTGGGGAGTTATCCTATCCCTGTGCTGCATATCTACATCAGCCTCAGTGGTCTGCCTTGCAGCGGCGGTCCTCCCTGACCGCAATCCACGGGTGGCGTAGTCTGACATTCAAAACCCTACAAATAGATTGTCACAACATTTGGTCTGACCACCCTGAGCCACGGGATCAGGTTGCCACTACTACCCCCATCATCACACTGAAGCCCGGTTCCAAGTGCCCCACGGCCCAGGGGGTGAGTCACAGTCACTGATTGGCTGCAGGGATCCTATGATTAGTCATGCATGTGACTCGCCCCCTGAGCCGTGGGGTACCCGGAACTAGGCCTTCTAGTGTACGGTGCTGATGGGGGTAGTAGTGGCAACCCGATCCCGTGGCTCAGGGTGGTCAGACCAAATGCTGTGGCAGTCTATTTATAGTTTTGTGAATGTCCGACTACGCCACCCGTGGATTGCGGTCAGAGATAACCGCCGCTGCGAGGCAGACCGCTGAGGCTGGTATTAGTGTGCAGCACAGGGATAGGATAACTCCCCATGGGAAAAGTGTAGCCTCAGGGCAGTGAAAGTGAATGCTGGGGGTGATGGTGCAGGCGCAGCATAAATGACACAGAGTCCAATGATGCAGTCCAGGGTGTTTTACTCACAGTTGATATCCAAGTCACTTCTGTCAGCAAGGACTGCCCGAGCCGTGCTGTGTCCACCAGGTGAGGAGCTCGGTCAACCCCCAGGCAATTCAGGAGTATGGCACAGGACCCCCTTCTGTCCTTTCTCTGGCCTCTCGTGCCCCACCAGTGTCCTGACTTCTGTCCGGCTACCGCGGACCGTGTCGGGTAAGCATTGGCCTTCACTTCCCGCTATCCTATATGGTGCCTCCCTAGCAGGTTTAGCGGGGGGTCGCACCAATAAATGGTCACAACCTCCGGTTCTTGGCTGAGGGTAGATTCACCTCCACCAACTTAGGGATCCGGTACCTTTCCACGGCCTGACCCTTTCACCCGGTATAATGGGGTTTGCAATGGTTGCTGGCCGTTCTGCACTCTTAGGATCCCTCCTGCCTTCTTGTTTCTGGAGCCCTTCCACTCCTGTCTCTTCTCCTTCCTTCCTTCTTCTCTTCTCTCTGGCCCCGGCCTTCTCTCTAGGCCTGCCTCATGGAGCTGAGCCCAGGCTGAGCTGCTGCTCCCTGTCAGCTCTCTCTCTTACTACTCCTACTATTCTCCTAGACTTGAGATGGCTCCCACCTTATATCTGCTTCTCTGTGCTGAGCTCAGGTGACCTGCACCCAATGCGCTCCTTCCTATGCTCCAGAAACCGTCCCCTTCTGCTCCTACACCACTGGGTTCTCTACCCCCTCCCCACTCCAGCCAGGGACATGGTCAGTTGTGCCTGCAAAAATGGGAGCACCATCGAGCTTTCCCCCGGAAATGGGGAGTGTGTGCGTGTGCAGCTAACTGAGCCCTGGTCCACACTCCATCCTTACCTGGGAGTGGAATATCACACCTCTGGTTGAGGTGCAATACCCCTGTAGCAACCGAACCCTCGGGGTGCTACACATGCCCCAGGAGACCAGACACAGACATCACTGGAATGGCGTTGGCTGCAGGGTTCCCGTGATATGTCATGCATGCTCCAGGAGACCAGACACAGACATCACTGGAATGGCGTCGGCTGCAGGGTTCCCGTGATATGTCATGCATGCTCCAGGAGACCAGACATAGACATCACTGGAATGGCGTCGACTGCATGGTTCCCGTGATATGTCATGCATGCTCCAGGAGACCAGACGCCGACATCACTGGAATGGCGTCGGCTGCATGGTTCCCGTGATATGTCATGCATGCTCCAGGAGACCAGACGCCGACATCACTGGAATGGCGCCCGCACCAGAGGAGAGCATAGCTGCTATTTCACATGATTGAAACCGTAATTAAGAAGGGGTTGTCTGAGTAATGGACAACCCCTTTATTTCAGTCTGCATCAGACACGTGTGGAAGGAGTTCAGCTCCTGAGCCGCCTCCACATGCGTTCACCTCAGCGCGGACGTACAGTTACGCCCATATATGCAAAGGGGTCAAATTCATATAAAACATTAAATGTTATTCTGAATTTATCTGCCTTTCATTCATTTCTAACAGTAAATCCTCATAGTAGTTGGTGCTCAGTTTTTCAGATTCAGAGCTCCAAATTTTCATAAGCAAAATTAAAGGGGAGGCATCATAAAAAAAGTTTTCTTTAAATGCATTCAAAAAAGTTGGCAATATTTTCCCATATCAAAATTTATATTTAAAATTAGAAATCTTAGAATTTTTTACACTGACCCCTGAGGCTATTCTATGTTCATATGTCCTGTTCTTTCAGGAAATCTACATTAACAGCAATAAACTCACTTAGACACTATGGGCCTCATTCAAAGCCAGAATACTAGTGTAAAAAGCTTTGAAAAGTCACAAAGTTTTAGCGCAACTCGAAGCTGGGCTGAAATTGTGACTTTTTAACGTTCACACTCCATTTTCACCCAGCCCTGATAAAGTGGGCACCAGCAAAATTTTATAAGCTGTGGCATTCTCTGTGCGACATATCTTACTCCAGTCACTGACTGGAGTAAGATTATTGGCAAGGCACACATGGAGACACACAAGGCGCTCGCTAGTTCTCTGATAGTCCTGATTCATTGACCTCTGCATGACTCTAGCACACCGACCTCATCAAGATTAGCATGAACACCACCGGTCTGAAGTCAGGGCCTCTGTTTTGCATTGAAGCGTCCAATGAGCTTGTACAAAGATCATTGGGTGAAGGGGAGGGGAGTAAGGTCAGGTGTGACATCAACTGTGATTGGTGGAACCTGCGTTATCAGCTGTATGTTACCGGTCATTGTAATCCGGCCTCTGATAAAAAGCTTTGCTGAAAATTCTTCCAGAAAGGACAGAAGTAAATGTCTAAAATAGCCCTGGTGGCCAGTGTGAGAACTGCAAGATTGTGAGAAGAAAGTATGAAAACATTAAAAAAAAACACACGGAAAACAAACTAATTTAAACATTTTCTGATGACTAGATCTGAGCGAATCGATTCAACGGGAATCAAGTTCATGTTGAATTTTTGTGCCTAAAATGAATGTCACCTTTTGAGACATTGCAGAAGATTGCATCAGTCAGAGAAGACGGGCTTTCCCAGAATGCCTTGCTGCCATCATATTAGGTCTCATCTGCATTGCACGTACGAGTTGTAGCAGTTTTAATGGATAGAACGTGTACTCAATGTATGGTGCTATTCACACGCCAGTGTTTTTACACACCCCTTGTGTCCATACAGAACACACAGAGCCATGTCCATTTTTTTCCGGCAGCACGGATGACACGGAGGTCCAATAGTGGTCTATGGGTCTGTCAGTGTGCCATCAGTGTCCTGTACAAGTTTAACATTGTATAGGAGAAGCTTTGTAATTTCTTTATCCATCGGTGAAAGACACTGATCGAAAACTGAGGACACCAGTAACATTTTTTCACGTACATGTTTAAACCCTGCACATGTGAATGAGGCCTAACATAGTATAGCTCAGACAATTAAGAAGGACTATTATAGCAAGTATAAAAGCAGAAGCAGGAAAGGAAGCAGCCATTTTGTGGTGAACCTGGATAGAGAAAAGTACATCACAGCTCACAGCCTAGCCATAGAAATAGGGAGAGAAAGCCATGAAACATGATAGAAAACAGACAGACAGAGAGGGCGACATCAATGCAGTGAAGGGGATTAGTGTGTTAAGGAAAAAAGGGAATGGCGTCATACATGTTTTTCAGGGCAAGTAGAGGCTTTGGAAGACATTTGCAGAGAATGGAATTTCCTGGGAAAACTCTGCAAATGTAAGTTTCAAAAGTCTTGCTCATCTTTACTGATCGGTCATTATCCATTGGTGGCAGTTTTACCTATAGTATGTTCCCCTCCATACAGGGCAGTAACTCCCCTGTGGGCCTCATTGTTCCAGTTACCTTACACATCTTCCTTCCGTGTAGTGCACATTCCCATCATCTTCATGCTTTCCCATCCTGCACAGCCGGCTGCAGCAGAGGAGGATCAGGACAAATTCCTATCCTCCTCCTTGAGGGATAAGAGGGAATGTGGAGCCATCACCCTGCTCCATGCTGCTCTGCTCCTCCAAGCTAATTACTCTAAAGGCAAACCTGTGACTGAGCTTTATATTAACTCTTCTCCTCCCGCCTTCTGGATGCTACATAGCTAATCTGTTGGGTTAACCCTGTAGTGTGTAAAGTGCTGAATTATACAACAGTGATATGTCTTCTACTCACAAAAATGGTGTAAGTGTGATGAGTGTTTTTGATCAGTTTCATCACAGTTTGGTCAGGGTTCATTAGCTTTTCTCAGCTGAAAATAAAACTGATGAATGTTTCTCCCCCTTCTCATAACCAACAGTCCATTTCATGACTGGCACACAGATGACATCCAAATGCTGTCCACATTTTTTGTGGCCTAATAGACTTGCATTGGTGATACTGTATATAATTTTGTGTGGACCACTTAGGCCTCATTCAGACATCAGGTTTTTTCATGTACGAGAAAAATGGAGCGAGTTTAATCAGTGATTTTTACCTTAGGTTGGTCAGAATTACATCAGTACTTTTCCCATCGGTCAGTCAAAAACGGACAAACTTCATCCGAGTTCTGGCCCATCTTTTAACAGACCCGGACACTTTCATTGATGAATTTGATCTGACACTTGAATCAATATAAAACATATCTCAATGAAAAATCATGGACATGTGAGCATCCCCATAGACTGTCATAGGTACACATGCTACCTGTGAAAAAAATAAAAAATAGCATAGAAACTAACATGTGAATGAGCCCCAAGACTGTGAAAATACACTGGCATGTAAACAGGCCCATAGACATGGGTGTACATAGAAATCATGGGATCCCATAGCAGAAGTGCTAGTTGCCCCCCACCCAACAAAAAAAATAACATTCGACGGGGTCACAGAAGAGCATATCTCACAACTTTCAAGCCTTTAGAAAGTAATTTTCCTCCTACTGAAGCCCCAGATTCCTCTTTCATTGCATGTTTAAAGTATGATACCAACAAAAGTGCCCAACAAACACAGTATGTGAATTCTTTCACAGTACCCTGGACATGCACATAATGATGACCCTACTGTACTCGACTTCAACTCCCCCGGCAAAGTATGGTGACCCTGACACAGTGTGATCCCCCAGCTTTGGCCCCCACACAGCCCTCTATAAAGTATAATAGGTCATCATACAGTATAATGGCCCCACACCTCGCCATGCTGTATAATGGCCCCCACTAGCTCTCCAAACAGTACAACCAAACAGTGCAATGACCCCCACGGCCCTCCACATGGTATGATGGTCCCCACTCAAACCTTCACACTGTATAATTGCTTGCATACAGTATATTGGCCCTCACATAGCCCTCCACAAAGTATAAAGGCTCCCACATAGCCCTCGAAATATTATAATAGCCCCCACATAGCCCTCTATATACTATAATGGGCCCCATATTCCTCCATATTGTATAATGCAAAATCATAATCTTTTATATAGTGTGCTGAACCCTATAGTCCTCCATATAGTATCATGCACTCCCCATAGTCTTCCATATAGTATAATGCACTCCCCATAGTCCTGCATATAGTATAATGCAATCCACACAGTCCTCCATACAGTATAATGCACCCCATATTCCTCCATATACTATAATGCACTTCCCATAATCCTCCATATAGTATAATGCACTCCCCATTGTTCTCCATATAGCATAATGCACTCTCCATAGTCCTCCATATAGCATAATGCACTCCTCCATATAGTAAAATGCACTCCTCATAGTGCTCCATACAGTAAGATGCACTCCTCATAGTCCTCCATATAGTATAATACACTCCCCATAGTCCTCCATACAGTATATGGCACTGCCGATAGTCCTCCATGTAGTATAATGCACTTCCCATAATCCGCCATATAGTATAATGCACTCCCATAGTCCTCCATATAGTATAACACACTCCCCATAGTCCTCCATATAGTATAATGCACTCCCCATGGTCCTATATAGTCCATACAGTATAATGCACTCCTCATAGTCCTCTATACAGTACTATGACCACCACAATGTGTTCATTGATTTAAAAAAAAAATACTCACCTCTCCTCCATGTTCTCCGCTGCTCAGGTCTATGCAGCAAGCATTCTGAAGTGCTTGCACATCTCAGGGCAGTGGATGCCATGTAATGATGTCATAGGGCCCGCTGTACTGAGACGTCAGATGCTGAGGAAGAATGACGAAGTAGGAAGTCACAGGCCCCATAGTACTCGCGTGGCCTATGTTCCAACAATGAGCTTTTGGTTTGCTTTTGACACTAATTATTTTCTGTGGCAAAAACTGAGTGTTTTACAATTCAAGCAAAGTGGATGGAATTTATAGAAACCTCATGGCCACTGTGCTTTAATTTTATTCAGCGTAAACTGAGCTGCGGTGTGTGTATCAAATCCACATCATGTCAATTTCTCTTGTGAGTATGCTGAGTTTTATGTGTGGATTATCCCCATAGATTTTCATTAGATGCTGAAAATCTGCAGGTAAAAACGCACATACATAGTCCTGCATATAGTATAGTGCAATCCACATAGTCCTCCATACTGTATAATGCACTCCACATAGACCTCTATATAGTATAATGCACCCCATATTCCGCCATATAGTATAATGCACTCCCCATAGTCCTCCACATAGTATAATGCACTCCCATAGTCCTCCACGTAGTGTAATGCACTCCCCATAGTCCTCAATGTAGTATAATGCACTTCCATAGTCCTCCATATTGTATAATGCACTACCCATAGCCCTCCATACAGTATAATGCACTTCCATAGTCCTCCATATTGTATAATGCACTACCCATAGCCCTCCATACAGTATAATGCACTACCCATAGTCCTCCATATAGTATAATACACTCCCCATAGTCCTCCATATAGTATAATGCACCTCCATCGTCCTCCATACAGTATAATGAATTCCCCATGGTCCTCTATACATTACTATGACTACCAAAATGTGCTCATTGATTTAAAAAAAAAAAAATACTCACCTCTCCTCCTTGTTCCCCGCTGCTCCGGTCTATGCAGCAAGCATTCTGAAGCGCCTGCACATCTCAGGGCAGTGGGTGCCATGTAGTGATGTCATCAGGCCCGCTGTGCTGAGACGTCAGACGCTGAGGAAGAATGATAGAGGAGGAAGTCACAGGCCCCATAGTACTCTTGGGGGTTATGTTCCCACAATGAGCTTTGGGTTTGTTTTTGACAATATTTATTTGCTGTGGCAAAAACAGAGTGTTTTGCAGTTCAAGCAAAGTGGATGGGATTTTATAGAAACCTCATGGCCACTGTGCTTTAAAGGGGTTGTCCACTACTTTCACATTGATGCCCTATCCATAGGATAGGGCATCAATTTATGTTTGCCCGGGGTCCCGCACACAGCACCCCCGCCATCAGCTGTTATCGGTGCTTACCTTCCGGTGACTGGTCGCCATGTTGTAGTGGTCGGCACTTGTTAGTGCACATCAAACTGCCATTCAATTGAATGGGAGGCGGATGTGCAGTACCCCGCGGCGGCCACTACAGATGGTTGGCCAAACACCGCAGGCAAGTACTTCCGGCCGGTGGCCGCCGCCGCCAGCACCGATAACTTCTGATCGGCAGGGGTGCTGCGTGCAGGACCCCGGCCGATCATACATTGATGCCCTATCTTATGGATATGACTCGCCCCCTGGGCCGTGGGTTACCCGGAACCGGGCAATAGGGCAATAGGGCAATAATGGGGGTAGTAGTGGCAACCCGGTCCATGGCTCAGGGTGGTCATACCAAATGTTGTGGCAGTCTATTTGTAGGGTTTTAAATGTCCGACTACGCCACCCGTGGATTGCGGTCAGGGTTAACCGCCGCTGCAGTGCAGACCGCTGGGGCAGATGTAGGTGTGCAGCACTAAGTAGTATAACTCCCCACGGGAGGAGTGTGGCCCCAGGGCAGTATATAGATGGATGATGGAGGGGATGATTCTGACCGCAATAGCCAGGAAACGGAGGCCTCTTAAACAGTTCAGGGTCTTTATTAGAACAGGTGAGACGACCCAAAAACAGTCCCGGCTAGGAGGGGGCCTGGATGTCTGAGAACAAGTGGGAAGCTGGCCCTGGTCAGGGTGAGGGTGAAGGCCTACCATGCTCTCTGCGCTCTTTCTGGCTATTTCCCTCCTTGTGGTGTAACAGCCCACGTTCCTGAGCTCACCGTGTCTTCTCGCCCGTATGGCTTGCAACTTGGGTCCCTTTCTACTCTTGGCCTGGTGCAGCTTTGCTGGTCCCTTCTGCTGTGGCGGAACCTCCGGGCTTCTTAGGCCAAGGAACATACAGTCCCCTGCGGGCTGGTTATTTTCTGTAGGACTTGGATTCCTAACAGCCTCGGACACCAAGTCCGGTAGATCAGTTTCTCTCTCAGCCAGGACAGGCTCTCCTCGCCTTCCGTCCCTGGCTCGTGGCTCCTCTACTGCCACACGACCTCCTCAGCTTCAGCTGAACTGGCTCTCCCTTCTCTGGGACACCTCTCACTCCAGAGACAGGTCGTCCAGAACTCTCTAACCCTGCCCCCAGTTCCAGCTTTTATAGGGTCAGCCTGCTCCCCCTACTGACTTGGGACAGGAGGTGCTGCATGCTAATGGTCCCTGACCAGAGAACCTCCCCCTTGCTCTCAGACACAGCTTTATTATACATTTGTGGCATCCAGGCCAGGGTGACACATTCCCCCCTAGTAAAACTTAGTACTCCGGGACTAACAGGAAACACAAATATAGGTTATAAACAACAACATAACATATGTACAAGTGCATTTTGTCCTTAAGGAAACGGCGCTTCCGCGACCGGGTGTCCATTTCACCCAACAAGGCGAAGTCTTTGAGCGATGTGGGGACCTGTCCAAAGCAAACCCCAAACGTTGGGCGTGGCTGCAAGGCAAAACTACCTACTTTGGACCACACGGGGCCACGCCAGACAGGTTTTTCTTCCGTGGCCATCTTCGCAAGAGGCACCAACTGCAACTATCTACATGATAGTTCCGGTTATTCATCGTCCATAACCTGTCAGTCCATGAGCTAGAAAAACTAGAAAAACATAATTAATAACCAGGGTACAACATAACACATTAAATACATACATTATCCACTTAGATCTTCCAGCGAGCTGGCATTTGCCCCTTAGTGCTTCGGGTTGACCTACGTAACCCACTGTCTGGTGGTGGTCTAACCTGGTTTTTCTCACTAGCGCTCGCGGTGCAGTCACTGGCTAAACTTACAGGCAGGGCAGGCAGCTGTCTGCGGGTCCTCTGGCTTACCGCAGGCATGGCAGGCTCACTGTCAGCAGAGGGTTGACTCTCCTGGGCTGCTGGTACAGGCCCTTCTGCCTCTGGAACTGCTTGTTCTTCTCCACCTTCCTGCTCTGGTGTAGGTTGTTGCTGAGCCGGTTGCAGGAAATGCAGGACGGGTACCACTATGGCACCGTTTATTCGAGTCCAGGACTGAGGGAATTCTTCGAGAATGGTGCTGATCATTTCTTCCTTGTCCTCTGCGGGTTCAAGGTCACTTTGATCCTCTTCTGCACTACGGAGTTGCTCGGGGCACATTTTTAGGTGGTCTCTGGAGACGGTACTAGTGGTTTCTCCTCCATCCTTAGTGACCACGCACACCTTCGGGTTGTCGTGATCAGACTGCAGTACTGTGTAGGGTTCCCTTTCCCACTGGTCATCCAGCTTGTGTAGCCTTCTCTTTCGCTTCAGAACCTGCTCACCAGGTTCCAGGGGACAAGCAGGGACGTGTTGGTTGAAGAGCCTCTCTTGCTTTTGTCTCGCCTGGGCCAGGCTCTTCTCCACACTCTCCTGTACCTTCTTGTACTGCAGTCGCCTTTCCGTATCCCAGTCCGCATCTGGGGAGGTGTCCTTGGGTGTTAGGACTCCCATCTCCAGGTCTATGGGCAGCTTACCTGGTCTGGCTCTCATCAGGTAAGCCGGGGTGCAGTTTGTAGCATTCACCGGGATATGGTTGTATAAGTCTATCAGGTCCAGCAGTTTTTCTGGCCACAGGCTGCATTCCTCCAGGGGCAACGTCTTCATGAGATCAATGACTATATTGTTCATTTTCTCACACATCCTGTTGGTTTGTGGGTGGTAAGGCGTTGTCCGAATCTTCTTACAGCCATAGAGGTTGCAGAACTCTTGGAAGATTTTGGCCTCGAATGCAGGACCTTGGTCTGTCAGGACCTGTTCTGGATACCCGTGTGGGTGGCAGAAGGTTTGCTGGAAAGCTCTGGCCGCCGTTTGAGCTGTCAAGTCTTTTACCGGGACCACCACTAGAAATCGGGAATAGTGGTCCATGATTGTCAGGGCATAAACGTATCCTGACCGGCTTGGAGCCAATTTGACGTGGTCCAGAGCTACCAGCTCAAGAGGCTGCTTGGTGACGATGGGCCTCAAGGGTGTCTCCTGGCTGGTGCGGTCCTTCCTCCTTAGATTACAAAGGCCACAGTCTCTGCACCACTTCTCTACAGCCCCTCTCATGCTGATCCAGAAGAACCGTCCTCTTAGCAGGAACTCCAGTTTCTTCCAGCCGAAGTGCCCCGCTCTGTCATGGTAAGCCTCCAGGACCATAGCTGCATCTCGCCTTGGGACGACTTGCCAGGTCAGCTCGTGCGTCCGGTGGTTGACGAGTCTTCTGCACAGCTTACCTTCATAGAGGAACAGCCTGCTCTTCTCTTTCCATAGCTGCTTGGCTTCCTCTGGGGCATCCGGATCTAGACGGACGTCTTCTCGGGTCAGCAGGTCTTTCACCATGCGGACTGCAGGGTCACTATCTTGGGTCTTGGCCCAGCTGTGGTGAGGTAGGGGATTGATCATGATGGTTGTTAAGTCTTCCTCCTTCACGCGGTGGGAATATTGAGTGGCCCCATACCGGTGGAATGCAGGGAGCTGTTATGAACTGCTACAAACACTAAGGAAAGAAAGGAAAACTGTCCCTACCATAGGACTAAGCTGATTCCCTACGATGCAGCGGGGGACCTGTTCCTTGTGAACAGACCCGCCTAAGTCCTCGGCTAGTCCGAACGCTGACCTATAGATATAAGGGAGGGGTCCCTACAAGAACTAAGGACTGGGATATAGTTGGACACCTCCTAGCAGAAATTGTAGCAGAGCAAAGACAAACAAACAAACAGAAGTACTAGTGGTCAAAAGACCAAGCAAACTACAGAGTAAGGTACAAGGCACCTGGCTAGCTTAAGAGTAAATGTAACACTGAAGTCCTGCAAGGCCAGGAGGGCGGAGCTGGATTATATAGGCAAAAAGTCATGTGACCAGCAAAATAGAAAAAACTAACAGGAGGGTTCTAACAGTACCCCCTCTTCAATGAGGATCCTCCGGATCCTCCAGGCCCAGGTCTATCAGGAAACCTCCTGTGAAACGCTCCGACAAGTCTAGGAGCAGAGACATCATCCGCCCTTACCCAGGAGTTATCCTCGGGACCGAAACCCTTCCAAGCGACGAGATACTGCAATCTCCCTCTATGCCATCTAGAATTAAGAATGCGAGAAATTTCATATTCACCTTCTTCCTCCACCGGAGGAACAGAGACAGTGGCGTCCCTATCAGAAACATCAGCTTTTTTCAATAAGTAAACATGAAACACCGGATTAATCTTCCAGGAGGTAGGAACCTCCAACCTAACAGCAGATTGGTTAACTACCTGAAGCACCTTAAACGGACCTACAAACTTCGGGCCCAATTTCTTAGAAGGAATCCTCAACCGCAGATTCCTAGAGGACAACCAAACCATGTCACCAACAGTAAACAAAACCTCTTGACGTTTCCTGTCAAAGTACCTCTTGGATTTTTTGTTGGCCTCTTGAAGGTTACGACGTACATCAGTCCAAACTCTCTCCAAATCATCGGAAAAATTCTCCTCCTCCGGCACAGCCGATACCAATTTGGAGAATGACCCAAACGACGGATGTCTCCCAGTACAACAAAAAAAAGGAGAACACCCAGCAGAAGAGGATGTATGGTTGTTAAGAGCAAATTCAGCCAGTGGCAGAAACTCAGACCACCCCTCTTGATTGTCAGCCACAAAACAACGCAAAAACTGTTCAACATCCTGGTTCTTTCTTTCTGTCTGTCCATTAGACTCAGGATGATAACCAGACGAAAATGACAAATGGACTCCCAACCTGTCACAAAAGGCACGCCAAAAACGAGCCACGAACTGAGGTCCCCTATCGGAAACAATGTCGGAAGGAACGCCATGGAGCCTGACAATTTCTTTAACAAAAGCCTTAGCGAGTGTCCTGGCGAAGGGCAGTTTGATGAAGGGAACCAAGTGACACATCTTGCTAAAACGGTCCACGACTACCCAGATAACAGTGAAACCCTCAGAGGCAGGAAGGTCAGTAATAAAATCCATAGCAAGATGCGTCCAAGGAGCACTAGGAACCTCCAGAGGGCAAAGCAATCCCGCAGCAGGAGCATGTGAAGACTTAGATCTAGCACACACAGTACATTGACGCACCCACTTAATGACTTCCTTCTGCCACCCAGGCCACCAAAAACTGCGACCTACAAGTCTCTTAGTCTCCGAAATTCCTGGATGACCTGCCAACCGAGACTTATGACACTCCACAAACAAATCTCTCATAAAGTTCCTAGGCACAAACAACCTTCCATGGGGAGTGTTAGATGGGGCATACTCCTGGGCTTTCAGAATCCCATCTTCCAAAACGGAGTCCAATGCTGCTATCACAACATCTTCCTGTAAAATGCTCTCCTCCTCCTCGGTACCAACCATGGGAGAAAAACTGCGAGATAAAGCATCAGCTTTTACATTCTTGGTACACGGGATGTAAGTAACAGAAAAATTAAACCGCGAAAAAAAAAGTGCCCACCTAGCTTGACGGGCATTCAAGCGCTTGGCAGCATCAAGATAGATCAGATTCTTACGATCAGTAAAAACCTGAATGGTAAATTTAGCACCTTCCAAGAGATGACGCCAATGTTCAAATGCGAGTTTAATCGCCAGCAATTCCCGATTACCGACATCGTAATTAAGTTCGGTCTCAGAAAATTTTTTTTAAAAAAAAAGCACAGGGATGTACTCCATCCTTGTTTTCCTGAGACAAAACAGCACCGACCCCCACCGAAGAAGCATCAACCTCGACCAAAAAAGGCTTGGTCTCATCAGGCTGCATAAGGATGGGGGCAGAACTGAACCTCTCCTTGAGATACACAAAAGCTTCAATGGCCTCAGTAGTCCACTGAACCGTATTCGCACCTTTCCTGGTGAGATCGGTCAGCGGCTTAACAATTATAGAAAAATTCTTAATGAATTTTCTGCAATAATTGGCGAAACCCAAAAATCTCTGTATTGGTTTCAAACTAATAGGCCTAGGCCATTCCTGCACCGCCTGAACCTTCACCGGATCCATCTCAAAGCCCTCACTGGAGATAATGTAGCCCAAAAAACTAATTCTCTGCACAGCGAACTCACATTTCTCCAGCTTAGCAAAAAGTGAATTGTCGCTTAACAACTGCAATACCTCACGTGCGCTCTGCCAATGAGACTCCAGATCCGGCGCAAAAATCAAAATGTCATCCAAATACAACACCACATTCTTACCGATCAACGGTCTTAGGATGTCATTAATAAGGTTCTGAAAAAAAGCTGGTGCGTTGGTAAGACCAAAGGGCATAACCAGATTCTCAAAATGACCCACTGGAGTGTTAAAAGCAGTTTTCCACTCATCACCTTCCTTCATACGTAACAAATTGTATGCCCCCCGGAGATCAATCTTAGAGAACCACTTGGCCCCCACTAACTGGTTGAACAAGTCAGGAATTAATGGCAGTGGGTAGGAATTGCGTACTGTAATTTTATTAATTTCGCGAAAGTCCAGACATGGACGTAAACCGCCGTCCTTTTTTTTTCCAAAAAAAAATCCAACAACCACAGGTGACTTAGAAGGTCTAATGTGACCGGCGGCCAAGCTTGTCTGTATGTATTCCTCCAAGGCCTTTCTCTCAGGGATAGTAAGATTAAATAAGCGACTCTTGGGAAGAGTTGCTCCAGGGACAAACTCAATAGTACAATCATAGTCCCTATGAGGAGGCAAAACTTGCAACTCCTCCTCTGAAAAAACCTTCCAAAAATCCTGAATAGGTACAGGTAATTCCCCTCTTTCCACAGCAGCAATGCGACCTTTACAACATCTATCATAACACTTAGGACTCCAAGACTTAATTTCATTGGTAGACCAGTCCAGTACAGTATTGTGCAATTTTAACCAAGGTAACCCCAAAACCACTGGAGCAGGCAAATTATTTAACCGGTTCCCGACCGCCCACTGTAGATAAACGTCGGCGCTTGCTGGGCTCTGTGCAGCGCCGACGTTTAAAAATGGTGGGTGGTCTCGCAGCGCTCAGGACCCCCAGGGTCCTGCAAGCGCTGCGATTCCGGTGCAGAGCGTTAGCTCTGACAGGGGACATCATCGGGACCTGATTGGATCAGGTCCCAGTGATGTTAACCCTTTGCTATGTTCTATATGCCGCGATCTATAGTGATCGCGGCATATAGAAGATAGACAGAGGAGAGGGGGTCGTCTTACTTACCTCTCCGACGACCCCTGATACCTTCCAGGACCTGGGGTAGCTATGGCAGCTGGAGGTCACATGACCACCTCCAGATCTGCCATATATGGTGTCCTGCCTGGCTCAGCCTGCAGCTGAAGCCTGGCAGGAGACACGGTGTGAAACAGTCAGCAAAGATCTCATGTAATGTAATACATGTCTATTACATTACATGAGATCAGTGATCAGAAAAATAAAAATTAATGTCCCATACAGGGACTAAGTAAAAATGTAAAAAAAAGTTTAAAAAAAGTTTTTAAACTGTTAAAAAAAATCACAAAATAAATAAAAAATAAATAAAATATTAAACCAATAAATCCGTATATTTTTACAAAACCAAAAAAAGTACACATATTTGGTATCACCGCGTCCGAAACAACCCAAGCTATAAAAGTGTCACACTAATTAACTCCTTCTGTGCACACCGTAAAAAAAATAAATAAAAAACGGGGCAAAAAAATATGCTTTTTCATCATATCGCCAAACAAAAAGTGGAAAAAATGCGATCAAAAAGCAAAATAGAAATAAAAATGGTACCGCTGAAAACGTCATCTTGTTCCGCAAAAAAAAAGCCGCCATACAGCTCCATCAGCCGAAAAATAAAAAAGTTATAGCGCTCAGAATAAAGCATAAAATTGTTTTATTGTGTAAAAGCGCCAAAAAATAAAAAAAATACAGTAAGTGTAGCATCGCTGTAAATGTACTGACCCGAAGAATAACGCTGCCTGATCACTTTTACCACACGCAGAACGGCATAAAAAAAACCCTCAAAAAACAATTCCTGAATTGTTGGTTTTTGTTAATTTTACCTCCCAAAAAACGGAATAGAAAGCGATCAAAAAATGTCACGTACCCAAAAATGGTACCAATAAAAATGTCAACTCGTCCCGCAAAAAACAAGCCATCACATGACTCTGTCAGCCAAAATATGGAAAAATTATAGCTCTCAAAATATGGTGATGCAAAAACTAGATTTTGCAAAAAAAAGCGTCTTTTAGTCTGTGACAGCTGTCAATCATAAAAACCCGATATGATTCTGGTATCGCTGTAATCACACCGACCCGAAGAATAAAGTAATCTAATCAGTTATATCACACGAGGAAAGGAGTAAAAAATAAATAAAACCAATTCTTCACCGGCTACTGATTTGTTTATTATGTCTCCCAAAGATCGCAGTAAGGCTCTGCCCACATTTATCCTGCGCTCTGCGCTGAGCGCTTACACAAGAGTTTCCGTGTAAATCTCTGAAATACGTGATTCAGACAAAACCCATGACGGAAGATTCCCTCTAATGAGGCAGATATAGGCCACTGTGGATGCCGTCTGGCCTGGGATCCCACGGTGTCATTTGTTTTAGGCGTGCATAAAAGTGCGGTTGGCCACAGTTTTGTGCACTTCTGAAAAAAAGGACACCGTTAAACAGAGGCCAGACGGAGTCCAGAGTAACTCTGCTGCCTCATTATAGTGAATGGATCCCGCAGGGGTTTCATCTGAATTACATCACTTGGAAATTTAGATGGAAACCCCGATGTAAGTGCTCAGCCTAGAGCGCCGGATAAATGTTACGTAAAATGTTCCCAATAAAAGCTTCAACTCAGTCCTCAAAAAAAGCTAGTCCCCACTCAGGTCCGTCATCTGTTAAAAATATAAGGGACTTCCAAGTTACTGGTAGCAGAAAGGCTCTGGAAAAGCGAAATGGCCCTTGCCCCCCAAAAGAAATTCAGAAAATGTTGTGCTCCCAAATTCAAATGCCTATTCTACAATAATTTGTTCTCCAATTGTCAAATAGCACTCCGTCCCCCCAGATCTCGTCGTATGGCTGAGCGGTACAATACAGCCACATATGGGGTATTGCCACTTTTAGTAGAAATTGTGTGACACATTTCGGCACCATTTTTACCCATTGCCCTGTGTGAAAATGTAAAATCTGAGGGTAAAACATTTTTTTGTGGTAAAAATATAATTATGCTTTTTTCACTGCCCAATGGTATAAATTTAAAAATTAAAAAATACTCACTACTTCCCTAGATGAATTCCTTGAGAGATGTAGTTTACAAAATGGGGTCACTTGTGGGGGTTTCTGCTGTTTTGGCATGTCAGCGACTCTTCAAATGTGACATGGTGTCTGCCACCTATCCCAGCCAACATAGCGCTCCTTTCTCTTCCGAACCCTGCCGTACACCAAAGCAGTGCTTTTCCCCCACATATGGGGTATCGGCGTACTCAGTGCAATTTATCCTGTTACCCTTATGATAATGCAAAATTAGGGAATGAAAAACATTTTTTGTGGGAAAAATGTGAAAATTGTATTTTTACGGCTCAATATTATAAACTTCTGTGAAGCACTTGGGGTGCAAGGTGCTCACCACACATCTAGATAAGTTTCCTAAGGGGTCTAGTTTCCAAAATGGTGGCACTTGTGGGGGGTTTCCACTGTTTAGGCACATTAGGGGCCCCCCAAATGCGACATGGCGTCTGCTAATTATTCAAACAAATTTTCCATTCAAAAAGTCAAATGGCGCTCCTTCCCTTTCAAACCCTGCCATGCGCCCAAACAGTAATTTGCCTCCACATATGGGGTATCGGCGTGTTCAGGAGAAACTGCACAATAAATTTCATGGTGCAATTTATCCTATTACCCTTATGATAATGCAAAATTAAGGGATGAAAAACGGTTTTGTGGGAAAAATGTGAAAATTTTATTTTTACAGCTCAATATTATAAACTTCTGTGAAGCACCTTGGGGTTCAAGGTGCTCACCACACATCTAGATAAGTTCCCTAAGGGGTCTAGTATCCAAAATGGTGTCACTTGTGGGGGGTTTCCACTGTTTAGGCACATCAGGGGCTCCCCAAATGCAACATGGCGTCCGCTAATTATTCAAACAAATTTTACATTCAAAAAGTCAAATGGAGCTCCTTCCCTTTCAAACCCTGCCGTGCGCCCAAACAGTGGTTTGCCTCCACATATGGGGTATCGGCGTGTTCAGGAGAAACTGCACAATAAATTTCATGGTGCAATTTATCCTATTACCCTTATGATAATGCAAAATTAAGGGATATAAAACGTTTTTGTGGGAAAAATGTGAAAATTTTATTTTTACAGCTCAATATTATAAACTTCTGTGAAGCACCTTGGGGTTCAAGGTGCTCACCTCACATCTAGATATGTTCCCTAAGGGGTCTAGTTTCCAAAATGGTGTCACTTGTGGGGGGTTTCCACTGTTTAGGAACATCAGGGGCTCTCCAAACGCAACATGGCGTCTGCTAATTATTCAGACAAATTTTACATTCAAAAAGTCTAATGGCGCTCCTTCCCTTCCGAGCCCTGCAGTGCGCCCAAACAGTGGTTTTCCCTCACATATGGGGTATCAGCGCGCTCAAGAGAAATTGCACAAAAAATTTTGGGGTCCATTTTTTCCTGTTACCCCTGTGAAAATAAAAAAAATTAGGTCTAAAGTAACATTTTTGTGAAAAAAGTTAAATGTTAATTTTTTTCTTCCACATTCCAAAAATTCCTGTGAAGCACCTGAAGGGTTAATAAAGTTCTTGAATGTGGTTTTGAGCACCTTGAGGGGTGCAGTTTTTAGAATGGTGTCACTTTTGGGTATTTTCTGTCATAAAGACCCCTCAAAGTGACTTCAAATATGATATGGTCCCTAAAAAAATGTTTTTGTAAATTTTGTTGGAAAAATGAGAAATCGCTGGTCAACTTTTAACCCTTATTGCTCCCTAACAAAAAAAAAATTTTGGTTCCAAAATTGTGCTGATGTAAAGTAGACATGTGGGAAATGTTATTTATTAACTATTTTGTGTGACATATCTCTGATTTAAGGGCATGAAAATTCAAAGTTTGAAAATTGCAAAATTTTCAAAATTTTTGCCAAATTTCCGATTTTTTCACAAATAAACACAAGTGATATCAAAGAAATTTTACCACTATCATGAAGTACAATATGTCACGAAAAAACAATCTCAGAATCAGGGGAATCCGTTGAAGCGTTCCAGAGTAATTACTTCATAAAGTGACAGTGGTCAGAATTGAAAAAATTGGCCCGGTCACGAAGGCAAAAACAGGCTCTGGAGCGAAGTGGTTAAAACATTATCTTTCTTATTATTCTAACATTTGGCAAATATTAAAAATTATGGTAATCCTAATTGACCTAAAACGGGAAAGGTTTATTCTTATTTCATGTCAGATTTTGAGAAAAACATGCATATGTGTCTTTTTATATAGTGTATGTAAACTTCTGGTTTCAACTGTATATATGTATATATGTGCACATCTCATTGCTATAGCAAATCAGTGGGAGTCATCAACAGTGATAAAATAATAGAAAAAAAGGAAGAAAATTGAATCCTTAGAGGAAAAGTAAGATGATTTGTCTAAAAAATGCCAGTGTAAGGAGGCTCGTAAGCTCCCCGGGGAGCCATTGCATGGTTTATAAGCCTCCTTACTCTGGCATTTCACTCTCCTCACTAGGATCTAAGGGGTAAAGTTTTTCCTTCTGAAGTCTCTCACACAGCTAAATCAGATCTCATGCTTTGCACTGCTGAGGGGCAACACCCCGAAACACCATGGCTGCAAATTGAGATTCTAGTTTCCCATTTATCCTAAATCATGTGGAAAGGCTTGTTAAAAGGTTGATATTGACTTTTAGGATTGCTACTTCCAATAGGTGGCACTGGAAGAGACAGTTTGCAAGTTTTGGGTAGAATTTCTCTTCAATAAAAATACTTTTTGATTACACCAGTGATTTTTTTCCTTTCTTACAGACTGGACCAGTCATTGGGGAAGCCCTCACTGTTTCTTTCTGGATAGATTCCACTTCCTACCACTATGAAATGGAATAAATGCTATGTTTTAGAGAAATTAACAATAGTAATGGTAATAATCTGACACCATATGATGGCAAATCCAAGCAACATGCCGTCATTTGTAACAATGGGAAAGCCTTTTTTTAAGAGGTTGTCCAGAATAAGGATGCCATATTTCATCGCTTTGTGGAAAAATAGGTAAATCGTTTCTCATGTTATATTCTCTGAACTGTAAATCGTAAACAGTTTCACAAATTTGGTTGAATGCCAGTGGACCCAAAAAATGCTAATTTCTAATAGTAAATTTAAAAATGACTTTTTTTTACTTTTATTTATTTCCAGATAAAGTGAAAGATCGAGGCTCTAATACAATTGGGTCAAGATTGAACCGTGTCGAGGACAAGGTAAGAAAATAAGATAAAACCATATATATTTATATTATGCACAGCTACTACTTACACATACACACATGGAGTACAGGATATACAGACAATTACCACATACTACATACAGAATATTCCTCACTCTCTGAAAAAGTGTAAAATACATAATGGTGCATCCAGACACCAATTCTACAGTGCTGCTCATACACTGCAAAGAGTCTAAATACCTGTGGTCATCTGTGACTTGCACACACAAGTTAAGGTGGCCACACACAATAACTGAAAGTTGATTGCTGGTTCGGCCGTCCACTACCTCTCCCAACTCTCATACACGAGAAGGTTTGGCTTGGTTAAATGTTCATGTGTTTTCAAAGTGGAGAACTGTGAAAATCACTGCCAAACGGCTCTGGCAGCAGCTTATCACCTGAATAACAAAAGGGTCAGGCATTAAGGGTCAGGCAGTTTGAATTTTACCTCCTCTGACCTCATCTGTCAGGGAAGAGTCTGGATGTCCCCTTAGACTATTAGCTTAGTCTATTGTGTATGGAGGCTTAAAGGGGTTTTCCATTACTCAGACAACTCCTTCTCAATCCATATGTGTGTCCCCCAGTAAAATAATAACACCTATACTCACCTCCAGTGCCAGCACTATTCCAGCGGTGTCTGCACTGGCTCTCCTGGGGATTGCATGTGTCATGGGTGTGTCAGAAGTGACAGACAGTCATCCTGCAGTTGGTTGCAGGAGATCTCTTCATTTGGCCTTACAGACAACTTCTTAGAATATGTATCTCTAGGACCCAGGGGCTAGCTTCCTCTGGCTAATTAACACCCTGGCCTGGATGTATAAATACCTGTTGTGAGCCAGAGGGAGGTGCCAGCGATATTCATTGCCCCTTGTGAAGGCTTGAGCAAGAGCAGTACTTCTTCCTCTCTGGTGCTAGAGAACGTGTGCGCATTTGTCTGGAGTCGAGTAAAGCTAAGCGATTTTCCCTTGTTTGTCCCCCATTGTTGTCTTTAGTGTTCAGTGGGGATCAACTAGTGCTCATCCTTTCTGTTCCCTAGCCTGAGTCTAATGCCAGGGATAGACAGGCTGAGGTACGCGTGCGGCGATTGGTGAAGAACCAAT
Organism: Phyllobates terribilis; assembly: GCF_046119375.1. Lineage (NCBI taxonomy): Eukaryota > Metazoa > Chordata > Amphibia > Anura > Dendrobatidae > Phyllobates > Phyllobates terribilis. The sequence continues at coordinate 212,399 of NW_027363830.1, read as the reverse complement.
AAAGGGACATTAGTGGAGACAGGGTGACACTAGATCAGCCTAGGAGTTCTCCACTCCCCACTTTCCCTAGTCTGGGTTCCCTTTCCGTTTTACCTTTGTGTTGCACTTAGTCTTTCCCACACCTTACGTGACAGCATGACATTATGTCTCATGATTCCTAGGGACAATCAGTGCTGACTTTACTCTCCCCGCCTTTGGCCAACTTGCATACATCCAGAGGAAGTGAGAGATGTTGCTGGTCTTACTTCCTCCAGATGTACAGGTATGTGCTATAACTGGAGGCAGGAAGAGTGAAGCCAGCGCTGATTGGCAGCAGGGATCACTTGACATAAGTGTCACGTGATCCCAAGGAGAGCCAATGCCGACACGGCTGGAACACTGGAGGGGAGTATAGGTGTTATTATTTTACTGAGGGCAAAAATATATATATGGAGAAGGAAATGTCCGAGTAGTAGAAAACCCCTTTAAGTGTTGGCTACTACTTTCATGGATGTGGACAGAAAGCTCTTTCTGAGTTCATTAAGTAGTTCAATCTGACAAAGGTTTCCAATAGAGTTGGTGCGAGTCAATTCGCAGGACCCAGTCCATCAGCCACATCCATAATCTGTGACCGCTGCATCGGAGCCCTGAGAACCACCTCCTACATCCCGGCATCCACAGCTGTTCTACTGATTAGCCGGCCTGATGCAATGTCACATATGCATCATGCTGTAACCATAAAGATGCAGCTAATCAGAAGAGAAGCAGGGAATCTTGGAAGGTAGAAGGCAGGTCTTGAGGCTCCTGTCCAGCATCCAAAGATTACTGACGTGGCCGATGGACCGAGTGCTGCGAAACGAATCGCACCAACTATAGATTTCAATTAAAACAACAATGTCTAAATGGCTAACCAATATTGCATTAAGGGATCTATCTACTTTATTTCTCCCCAAAACTGTGCCTCTCTTGTCCATGGGGTGTGTCTGGTATTGCAACTCAGCGCCCCATTGATTTGGTTAGGGATAAGCTACAATATCAGGCAGCGCTCACGGGTAGTGTGAAATGTGTATGGAGTGTGGTCTGTATCTATGCTATTCTCTTTGTTTGAATTTTTTTTTATATATTTGTAGGTAACTCAAATGGATCATAAACTCAATCTCATAACCGATATGATTCACCACCTGATAGCAAACCAACAAAGCGGTCAGTCTACCAACAGAACACCGCACCGGAGCAACTCTCTGAACGACGGGAGCAACCTCTCCAGTACTCTGCCTACCTACCAACAGTTAACAGTGCCAAGACGAAACCAAGATAATGCATCTTGATGAACAAACACAAACTAGTTCTTCTACTGTCCTCAATGCAGATATTCATTATTTTAATGAATGCATTTATAAGCAGAAAGTAAAATGAATGATGAAATTAGACTGAGTATCGAGTAAGTGTGTAACACTGTAAAGGACGTCTTGTCTATTCTCTGTAGATCCTATCAGGGTTCATTGAAGGTTTCTTAGAGGAAGGGACATGGAACATATGTGTATTGCTCCATGTAGAAACATGCAAGAAAGCATCTGATACATTGATGAATCCTTTCTCAGGAAGATTGTAGCTCATCGGCCTGTGGGATCGTAAATCGCTACGGGTCGTGCTGTAAAACTGGCAATACAACTGAACAATTACCCTGATTTTTTTTATTGTATTAAAATACACTTTTTACATTGATTTTCAATTTTTGGGGGCCTAAAATGAAAATTCTTTTGAGAAAAATAGAAATAAATATTGTACTGTAGAAAATTACACTTCTTTTTTTTTACAATGTATTTTTGGTAAAAATGGTATTAAAGAGTTAATTTTTCTTTATGATTTCTGATCACAATTTTTTTTTTTCTGGAATATTTTTTGACATCTGATCAAATGTATTGTATTTTCTCAAAAATGTTGATATTTGCACATTGATTGGTTTAAAGCAGTGATGGCGAATCTTTTAGAGACCGAGTGCCCAAACTGCAATCCAAAACCCACTAATTTATCACCAAGTGCCAACACGGCAATTTATCCTAAATATTGAGGTTTTACTGATACAAACAACTGATACAAAGAGCAGACGTGGGCAGCATAGAGCAGCCACAGACAGGAGCAGGGGTAAGAGACTGCAGAAATAAAGAATGTGCTCACCCACATCCTGGTATATATGCTGGCCCTACCCTCAATCCTGGTATATATGCTGGCTCTCCCCTCAATCCTGGTATATATGCTGGCCCTCCCCTCAATCCTGGTATATATGCTGGCCCTCCCCTCAATCCTGGTATATATGCTGGCCCTCCCCTCAATCCTGGTATATATGCTGGCCCTCCCCTCAATCCTGGTATATATGCTGGCCCTCCCCTCAATCCTGGTATATATGCTGGCCCTCCCCTCAATCCTGGTATATATGCTGGCACTCCCCTCAATCCTGGTATATATGCTGCCCTCCCCTCAATCCTGGTATATATGCTGGCCCTCCCCTCAATCCTGGTATATATGCTGGCCCTCCCCTCAATCATGGTATATATGCTGGCCCTCCCGTCAATCATGGTATATATGCTGGCCCTCCCCTCAATCCTGGTATATATGCTGGCCCTCCCCTCAATCCTGGCATATATGCTGGCCCTCCTCTCAATCCTGGTATATATGCTGGCCCTCCCCTCAATCCTGGTATATATGCTGGCCCCCCCCTCAATCCTGGTATATATGCTGGCCCTCCCCTCAATCCGGGTATATATGCTGGCCCTCCCCTCAATCCTGGTATATATGCTGGCCCTCCCCTCAATCCTGGTATATATGCTGGCCCCCCCCTCAATCCTGGTATATATGCTGGCCCTCCCCTCAATCCTGGTTTATATGCTGGCCCTCCCCTCAATCCTGGTTTATATGCTGGCCCTCCCCTCAATCCTGGTATATATGCTGGCCCTCCCCTCAATCCTGGTATATATGCTGGCCCTCCCCTCAACCCTGGTATATATGTTGCCCTCCCCTCAATCCTGGTATACATGCTCCCTCCCCCCCCCCCCAGCCACTGTGCATCCCATATAAAAAAAATAAAAAAAAACACATAATAAACCCTCCTCCTCACCTTCCTTCTTCTCCAGCGCAGCGTCCTCTCCTGTAGTCGGCACATCTAGCTGAAGTGTATTGCAGCGCACGTACTAGCCAGGCCCGTGCGCGCTGCAGTACACGCTGCCGGCCAATCAGAGGCCAGCGGCCGCTGGCCTCTGATTGGCCAGCCGATGTCATGCTGGCCTCTGATTGGCCGGCAGCCGCTTCTGATTGTCCGGAAGCCGCTAGCCTCTGATTGTCCGGCCGAATTCATGCTGGCCTCTGACCGGAAGCCGCTGGCCTCTGATTGACCGGCCGACGTCATGCTGGCCTCTGATTGGCCGGCAGCCGCTGGCCTCTGATTGGCCGGCAGCGTGTATTGCAGCTCACGGGCCTGGCAAGTTCGTGCGCTGCAATACACTTCAGCTAGATGCGTTTCCGTCCGAGAGAGATCGCACATCTAGCTGCAGTAGCGGAGCTGGTGCCGGCACTCGGCGGCTCAGAGTTCTCCCCCGCCGGCCCGATCCAGTAGCGCTAGTGCTGCGGCCATGGTGCCCACCAGTAGGGCTCTGCTGCCCCCTCTGCACGCTGCCATAGGTTCCCAGCACTGGTGTAAAGCATTTCTTCTTTTACAGCTGACGACCCAAAATTGGTGATTTTCTGAAAAAAAAAAAAAAAAAATGGCCAGTATGCATTATATATGGTGGAAGTGAGAATCTATCATCTGGATAAGGGGGTGGTCTTCACAGAGGGGTCTATGGAGAGATGTCACTTTATAAGGAGCACATAGCATGGAATACCGGGGGGAAGCCTTTTGGCTCCTTATGTTGCTCCAGTCCGGAATGCTCCACTATGGTCCATCCTTCTATAGTTCTTCTCTTACACTTTCTGCTGGTCGGTATATGGACGTATTCGCTCTATGCTGACAGGCACTCCCTTAGTATAGCCCATGTAATGCACGGCACCACAATGTTGTAGGTTCTGACTACTGTGTAAAAAAAACAACCACCCAGAGACCGGCCATAATCTTATAGCCTGGGTGTGAATACGCTGCAGGTATAGCTACACTTTTGTTATGGAAATTTTGGTCATTTTATTTACCTTTTTGCATTTACCCAAATGAGGCTTGTGAGAAATCCTTAAATATGCTGCAGATTTCCCCTGTATGATGCTGACCAATCATAAGCAAGCAGCAACACTCAAAGAAAAGAAGAACACGCCCCCACCATAGCTCAAAGCGGGTTTCTTAGGGTATAAAGCTACGTTCTCACAATGAGTTTTTAGTGAGTTTTTACGCTGCATATTTTAGAAATAATGCAAGTAACCTATCTTAATGGGTGCAGAAATTCTGCAACATCAAAAACTCACCAAAAGCTCATCGTGGGAACCTAGCCTAAGATGTATAATGATGGAGAGTCCTGATCTCCTGGTCTAACCTTCTGCATGATTAGAAAGCAGAGATAACAGCTCTTAGACAAGGAAGGAGCCGCACAGCTGAGTTTCTCTGTGTCACATTACAAACCCTTTTATTGACTCCTGATTATGGAGTGTGCCAGTATCACACTTATGACTTCTGTGCTAAAGCAACTTGTATTCTTTCTGCAGTGATATTAGGCTGTTATTACACCTCACACAGGAGCAGTGTGTTCTGGGTTACTTCTATGGTGAAATGTAATGACAGTCTGCTCTAATCTCACTGCAGAATGAGTACAAGTTGAGCACAACGGATCTAAGTGTGATACTGACACTGTGCTCTCATTTCTGGACAGGCAGTTTGGGATAGGCGCAGTACAGCAGAGGTGAGAGTGCCATAAGAGGAGGAAAGCTGTTAGAAAGGTTTGTAATGTTGCACAACTAAACTCTCTTGTGCTGCCCCTTCACCCACAGAGACCTTAACTGAAAGGTATTAGTCAGTTGTGTGCTCTAATCATGCAGGAGGTTAGCCCAGGAGACCAGGTCTGTATCCTTACATCTTAGACACTGAGAAATCTGCTCTAAGCTATGGTGGGGATGTGATCATCTTTCTTTTCAGTGTTGTCGTCTGCTTATAATTGGTCAGCATCATGCAGGGAGAAGAATTTCGCACCCCCAGTGAAAACTCTGATAACATCTACTTGGACTTAATTTTTTTTAACTCATTAGGCGCCAAATACTTTCATTGCTAATATCTCCACAAATGAAAGATAAAATAGAAAAAAAAAACTTGAAAAATTTGGTGACAGGTCCTCTTTAGGATAAGACAACCCCTTTAAATGTAAGAATTGAATTTTAGTCGAAAAAATGTATGCAACAAAAATGCCACATGTGATTTGATCCAAAAACATGCTGCATTTCAGGATGAGAGAAGCAAGTATTTGCAAAAAAAAGTTAAAAGGGGTGTTGACTGTTATGATATTGATCACTTATACTTAGGATGGACCACCAAGATCAGATTGGTAGAGTTCCAACACTCTGCCACCCCATTGATTCCATGCTGGAGCTGGTAACAGCTGATTGGTGGTGTTAGGATTTGGACACCTATCAATCTGATACTACTGACTTATATTGATGCCTTCTCCTAATTGATAAGTGGTAGCATGCCCCTTTAAAACAATACGTAGTTTTTATTTAGTTGTAAGATGAAAGTGACTCTACACATTAAGGCGTGTCATGGTCTGAGCACAAAATGATTCTAAGATTAGTTGCTGGCCTCTTGACCCGAACTTAAGAGCTTAAGGCCATGTTCATACATTCAGTAATTTGGTCAGTATTTTACCTCAGTATTAGGAAGCCAAAACCAGGAGTGGAACAATTAGAGGAAAAGTATAATAGAAACACGTCACTGATGAAACTTACTGAACGTGTGAAGGTGCCTAATAGAGACGCTGTGGAGAAGGACAGGAGCGCACACAAAATAGGGCAATAGCGTCTGATAAGGGGTCGGGATAATTGATGGCAGCGCTCACCTAGAGGTGTTGTGTGCAGTCACCACAGCTATAATGGTGTAGAAAGCCGCTGCTGCCCTGTGGCTGGAGGAAAGGTTCTTCAAGAGGTGGAATGGCAAAAATGGAAGCTGGCACATTTAGGTGGGCTGTGCTGCGGGAGTGAAGAGCTTGTTTTTTTTTATACCTTGAGAAAGGCCCTGGTCCATTGCAGAAACGCATTGATATTAATAAAAAACGTTTGGGAATCCCAAGGCTCTTCATTCCCACAGTGCAGCCCACCTAAACGTGCCAGCTTCCATTTCTGCCAATGTGGCCTAATAGACGTATATGAGGCTGTCAAAGATCGGGGCAGGAGACTCGCAAACAGCTTGTGCATCACGATCTATGACACACAGATGTGTGAATACGCCATTACTCTCATATAAGATTACCTGCATCAAGTTTCAAAGGAGCAATTGTAACCCTCTTTCAATTATTTAAAGGCATTTTCCCACAAACAAAATTCATTTTAATCAATAGATCTTGGAATAATAATAAGTTCCACAATTGGATGTGTTTAAATAAAATGTTCCGGTGCTGAGATAATCTTAGAAATATGCCCCCGCTGTGTACTGTGTAATGTCTGACCATACAGGAACATGGTCTGAACATACCACATCTCCTGGACGGGGAGGATGCAAGAGAGTATACAGACATTACAGCCGGGGATCACAGCCGATTCTTTATGTGAGGTAAAACAAGTTTTTAAACAGGCAGGGAAATGTTTTACCTCACAGAATCAGCTGCCATCCTGTGCTGTCCTGTCTGTATACTCTTTCGCTTCCTCCCATGGCCAGCTGTGTTATGTGCAGACCATGTTCGCTCCAGTGGGAGTCTGTTTATGACACGACACAGTAAAAGTGCAGTCATCAGTAATGATGTCAGGTACAAAGCTATTATAGTAAGGCCCAGTGTAGTGTGGAGGTCCAATGTGACACTGAAGATGTCCGCCTAGAGATAGATGCTAGTTATTGAGCTGCAGCTGGTGATCCATGTAACGCATAGGTTCACCTTTATACACCATTTCACCCGTTTACCCAGATCATCAATCTTCAGAACGTCTTCAAATGTAGCATAAGTTTGTAAAAAATGATTCTGTACTTGTATCATAGCTCAAAGCTGCATTCACACTGAATTACTACTGAATGTAAAGGTGTGGGATGACACATGATTAGCTACAGCTTAGTTCTGCTGTACTGCTTTTTGTAGGGTCCTGTTCTGTGCTCCGGCCCTCCATCTGTAGCTCCATTATGCATTCATTTGCTTTTCATGGCAAAAAAGGTGCAGCATGCAGCGCTATTCCTACCATCCAAACAATGCAGACCTCGAAGACCACTCAGCGGCTTGCGTCAATGGGATCCAGGGGTGCCATATGGCAATGGATCCGCAGGGATCCAGCATTGAATTTTATTTCCCCTAATAGCTGACTTAATGATGCCCCTTCTAACACATCAGATGACTGTATGATGCCAAGAATACAAATAAAGTAAAGAGCATAATTGCTGTCCAGACACTGAACAAGCAGGCTATGCAGTAAAATTAAGAATGATCAATGTAGATGTGGAAGAGAATAAGGTATAACTCAGGGCCAGTGCAAGACAAGCAATTCTATCTAGTAACAAAGTTGCTCAATTTATTATGTAGATTATAAATGGATGTAATATAAAATTGTTTTGCGGATGAATCGCTGCTCTGAGTGTTAGATTTTCAAAGTGGTAAAAGGGTTTATCTGCCAGTAATGATATTTACCTGGGGACATCCACCTATTGGAGACAGGCCATTAAAACTGGCCAAACTTTCTCCTTACTTTCTTGGCCACTGAGGGGCTTTTTGGACTGCAAATGGTTGATAAGTGTTGGTAAGAGTTTTTGAAGTATATATGTCATAAGTGTCTATGGCTGGAGAACCCCTTTAAAGAAAAACATTGGTCAACAATTTTAGGAATTGTAAGGAAGGTTAGAAGATGTTTGGCTACGGTCACAGTCTGGTGGTTTCACATTTTATATAATTTAGGCTTTGCATGTGTTAGTTCACTATATCGCACCTCTGATCTCTCTATTGGACCATGTAAAACATAAAAAACCTATCGACAGGAGAAAGGATCTGCAGGATCGGTGATGGTAGTTACTGGGAACCCCACCAATCACTAGAGTGGGGATCCCTATCCTCTCTTATGGAGGAAATAGTATGGAGCCGTTGCCAGGCATGCGCACTGCCACACTCCATTCAGTGTCTATGGGACTGATGGGGACAGCCGAGAACATCAGCAGCCGCGTATGTGTATATATATATATATATATATATATATATATATATATATATATATATACATACACAGTACAGACCAAAAGTTTGGACACACCTTCTCATTTAAAGATTTTTCTGTATTTTCATGACTATGAAAATTGTACATTCACACTGAAGGCATCAAAACTATGAATTAACACATGTGGAATTATATACTTAACAAAAAAGTGTGAAACAACTGAAATTATGTCTTATATTATAGGTTTTTCAAAGTAACCACCTTTTGCTTTGATGACTGCTTTGCATACTCTTGGCATTCTCTTGATGAGCTTCAAGAGGTAGTCACCGGAAATGGTTTTCACTTCACAGGTGTGCCCTGTCAGGTTTAATAAGTGGGATTTCTTGCCTTATAAATGGGGTTGGGACCATCAGTTGTGTTGTGCAGAAGTCTGGTGGATACATAGCTGATAGTCCTACTGAATAGGCTGTTAGAATTTGTATTATGGCAAGAAAAAAGCAGCTAAGTAAAGAAAAACGAGTGGCCATCATTACTTTAAGAAATGAAGGTCAGTCAGTCCGAAAAATTGGGAAAACTTTGAAAGTGTCCCCAAGTGCAGTTGCAAAAACCATCAAGTGCTACAAAGAAACTGGCTCACATGAGGACCGCCCCAGGAAAGGAAGACCAAGAGTCACCTCTGCTTCTGAGGATAAGTTTATCCGAGTCACCAGCCCCAGAAATCACAGGTTAACATCAACTCAGATTAGAGACCAGGTCAATGCCACACAGAGTTCTAGCAGCAGACACATCTCTTCAACAACTGTTAAGAGGAGACTTTGTGCAGCAGGCCTTCATGGTAAAATAGCTGCTAGGAAACCACTGCTAAGGACAGGCAACAAGCAGAAGAAACTTGTTTGGGCTAAAGAACACAAGGAATGGACATTAGACCAGTGGAAATCTGTGCTTTGGTCTGATGAGTCGAAATTTGAGATCTTTGGTTCCAACCACCGTGTCATTAACTTGTAAATAACCTGAAGTCTATAATGAGCCATGTTAATAATATGATCCCACCAATAGTGACTCTGTATGGCCAATTTGACAATAAACTGTGTTGGTATTGTACTTTTTATTTTTCATCACTAGATGGCAGTGCAGCAGTGTAAATGTGTGAGAGAATGGGATGATGGCGCCATTACTGATCATTATGTAAAATCAGGAGCTGACCTTCTTTATTGGTAAATCACGATGTAATTCAGGTTAATGATTCTTATGATTTTGCTAATAAAAACACTATTGCATTGTACACGTGTCGTTGTGTGATTGATCTAGATCCCAGCAGCCTCAATTGTCCGCTATTATTGAGAAGTCTTGGCTGCTAGATATGGCAGTGTCATCAATCTCAAGAAGCCTTTTATTCTCACATACATGATAGAATCCAATAGTAAACATCAGCATATCCCTTCCAGGAGCGGAACGACATCGGTCACAGAGGGTGCGACCGGGCCCGTGCAGGAGGGGGGTCGGCCGCCACCAGCACCTATTTCAGTTAGAGGTGCATGCAAGGACACACATTCAGCTGAAATGTATTGAGACGCAGAGACCATCTGTGTCCCTGCACCGCAATACACCCTGCCAGCCAATCAGAGGCCGGCTGTTGACGTTGGTGTGCCAGTCACAGGTCGCACATGACCGTGACGTCATGCACCATGCCAGCAAGACGAAGTTAGATGCCAGTTCCTTCAAGTGCTATAAAAGAATACGCTGCGAGTTGTGGGAGTGGAGGAAGGGAAGAAGAATAATTTATTTATTTTTAAATGTATTGGAGAAGAACAGCAAACATTATTAATGGAAGGGGCACAGGATGGGGGACATTATACCAGGAAGGGTACAATAAGAAAGCACAGCAACACACTGCAAGGGACAATACATATGGAGACACTGAGAACATAAGAGCTAAACTGCATTATTGCTAAATAAAATGTACTTACAAAAAATGAAGGCTCTTAGCGCACAAATTGGCCAATTCATGTATGCCCATCAACCACGACAAGGTAGCCTCCGCATGATGGTTAACTAACCTCTTAAACATGCCGCTCTTGGGCTATAAGGCTACAATATAAATGGGCAAACATGCCTCTCTTGGGATAGAAACCTACAAATTTAAGTGGGCAGGTAGAAACCAACACTAATTAAAAGCACCCTTGGGCTGATGGGTGCTTATACCAGGAAGGGTCCCAGGATGGAGTGCATTATACCAGGAAGGGTCCCAGGATGGAGTGCATTATACCAGGAAGGGTCCCAGGATGGAGTGCATTATACCAAGAAGGGTCCCAGGATGGGGAACATTATACCAGGAAAGGGCTCAGGATGAGGGACATTATACCAGGAATGTGCTCAGAATGGGGTACATTATACCAGGAATGTGCTCAGAATGGGGTACATTATACCAGGATGATGCCCAGGATGGAGTGCATTATACCAGGAAAGGGCTCAGGATGAGGGACATTATACCAGTAATGTGCTCAGGATGGGGGACATTATACCAGGAATGTGCTCAGAATGGGGTACAATATACCAGGAATGTGCTCAGAATGGGGTACATTATACCAGGATGATGCCCAGGATGGAGTGCATTATACCAGGAAAGGGCTCAGGATGAGGGACATTATACCAGGAATGTGCTCAGGATGGGGGACATTATACCAGGAATGTGCTCAAAATGGGGTACAATATACCAGGAATGTGCTCAGAATGGGGTACATTATACCAGGATGATGCCCAGGATGTAGTGCATTATACCAGGAAGGTGCTCAGGATGTAGTGTATTATACCAGGAAGGTGCTCAGGATGGGGAACATACAGTTATATGAAAAAGTTTGGGGAACCCCTATTAATCTTAAGCTTAATGTTTTATAAAAATTGGTGTTTTTGCAACAGCTATTTCAGTTTGATATATGTAATAACTGTTGGACACAGTAATGTTTCTGCCTTGAAATGAGGTTTATTGTACTTACAGAAAATGTGCAATCTGCATTCAAACAAAATTTGACAGGTGCATAAGTATGGGCACCTCACCAGAAAAGTGACATTAATATTTAGTAGATCCTCCTTTTGCAAAAATAACAGCCTCTAGTCGCTTCCTGTAGCTTTTAATGAGTTCCTGGATCCTGGATGAAGGTATTTTTGACCATTCCTCTTTACAAAACATTTCCAGTTCAGTTAAGTTTGATGGTCGCCGAGCATGGACAGCCCTCTTCAAATGATCCCACAGATGTTCAATGATATTCAGGTCTGGGGACTGGGATGGCCATTCCAGAACATTGTAATTGTTCCTCTGCATGAATGCCTGAGTGGATTTGGAGCGGTGTTTAGGATCATTGTCTTGCTGAAAGATCCATCCCCTGCGTAACTTCAACTTTATCACTGATTCTTGAACATTATTGTCAAGAATCTGCTGATACTGAGTGGAATCCATGCGTCCCTCAACTTTAACAAGATTCCCGTTGCCGGCATTGGCCACACAGCCCCAAAGCAAGATGGAACCTCCACCAAATTTTACTGTGGGTAGCAAGTGTTTTTCTTGGAATGCTGTGTTTTTTTGCCGCCATGCATAACGCCTTTTTGTATGACCAAACAACTCAATCTTGGTTTCCTCAGTCCACAAGACCTTCTTCCAAAAAGAAATTGGCTTCTCCAAATGTGCTTTTGCATACCTCAGCTGACTCTGTTTGTGGCGTGCTTGCAGAAACGGCTTCTTTCGCATCACTCTCCCATACAGCTTCTCCTTGTGCAAAGTGCGTTGTATAGTTGACCGATGCACAGTGTCACCATCTGCAGCAAGTTGATGCTGCAGCTCTCTGGAGGTGGTCTGAGGATTGTCCTTGACTGATCTAACCATTCTTCTTCTCTGCCTTTCTGGCCTGCCACTTCTGGCCTTAACAAGAACTGTCCCTGTGTTCTTCCATTTCCTTACTATGTTCCTCACAGTGGAAACTGACAGGTTAAATCTCTGAGACAGCTTTTTGTATCCTTCCCCTGAACAACTATGTTGAATAATCTTTGTTTTCAGATCATTTGACAGTGGTTTTGAGGAGCCCATGATGCCACTCTTCAGAGGAGATTCAAACAGGAGAACAACTTGCAAGTGGCCACTTTAAGTAGCTTTTCTCATGATTGCATACACCTGGCTATGAAGTTCAAAGCTCAATGAGGTTACAAAACCAAAAAAAGTGCTTTGTCAGTAAAAAGTAGGTAGGAGTATTTAAAACAAGAAAATGATAAGGGTCCCATACTTATGCACCTGTCAAATTTTGTTTGAATGCAGATTGCACATTTTCTGTTGGTACAATAAACCTCATTTCAAGGCAGAAACATTACTGTGTCCAACAGTTATTACATATATCAAACTGAAATAGCTGTTGCAAAAACACCAATTTTAAGAAAACATTAAGCTTAAGATTAATAGGGGTGCCCAAACTTTTTCATATAACTGTAATACCAGGAAAGGGCACAGAATAGAGCACATTATACAAGGAAGAGGCCCAAGATGTACAGTTGAAACCAGAAGTTTACATACACTATATAAAAAGACACATATGCATGTTTTTCTCAATATCTGACATGAAATCAGAATAAACCTTTCCCGTTTTTTTAAATGCCTTAATACATTCTCTCTCTCCTTATTCTGGCATTTGGCAGATATTAAAAATTATGGTAATCCTAATTGACCTAAAACGGGAAAGGGCATCAGCGTTCCCATGTAACTTCCCAGGCCTATGCTCTACGTGAAAGTTGAAGTCCTGAAGAGCTAGGAACCATCTAGTTACCCTGGCATTGTTACCCCTCTTTTCCCTCAACCATCTCAACGGGGCATGGTCTGACAACGGGCACAGGACAGTGTACGGAACTATGCTTTAAACCTGCAGGAGGCGCTGAGGGCCATCAAACAGGTAGACCCTGACAGTGTGCGTGATGAAAACAGACTGTTAACTGAGCAGTTTATTGAGGGTTTACTGTCCAGCGCCCACCGAACCCAGCTGCGCATAGTGGCTCTGCAAAACCCTGACTTAGACTTTGCTAAGTTTAAGGACAGGGCCATCCGGGTGCTACGAGAACCAGCACCAGGTGGCGCTACAGCTCACCGCCGCCCAGATATCACCTACCACCAGGAGGTAGCACCCTTTTCCCCGAAGCCTGTAGGAGCTGATGCGCAAACTCTGGACAGTGCCCCGTCAACAGACCTGCACCATCAGGTCCAAGAGCTAACTAAAAGTGTAGCAGCACTAACCAAAACTGTACAGTCCTTGCAGGTGTATCCCAAAGGAAAGATCCAGCTGGCTTCCAGTCCGGAGGACATCCCGTGGCGCCAACAGAAGAGGATTCCACCATCCAGAGGGAGGAACAGCGATCGCTACGACCAGGACGGACAACCCATCTGCCGCCGCTGCAATCAGCCAGGACATTATGCAAGGTACTGTCATTTAAACGAGCAAAACCTGGGGCAGAGGGCCAACCCCCAGGCATAAGACCACCAGGCCCATCAAGCTGGCGAGACAAATATGTGGGAGGACGACCGGTCCTACCTGTCGTGCTGGACGGCTTTCCAATGAGCGCGTTGCTGTACACTGGATCCCAAGTGACCACCATCCCCTACATTCTTTTCAAACGGTACTGGACTGACTCTGATATTACCCGCCATCCAGATGAACATTTGAGTATTTATGCCAGCAATGGTCAACCAGTACCTCAGGTGGGGTTCAAAGAAGTGACCATAAAGTTGGCAAAGTGGAACTGCCAGCACAAGGACTGATTATTGTCGACATTGATCGCTGAGAAAGTCATCCCATGATAACCTTGGGCACTAATGTCATTGAAAATTGTCTTGCAGAGATAATTGTCTTGTTACAGCAGGTTGCGGAGACCGCCAGATCCAGCCAGCAGCCGGTTCTACAAAGAGAGATCAGAGCCCTGATGAAAAGACAACAGGTAGAACTGTCTGGTGGTGAAATTGGCAGTGTCAGGATGAGTGACCCATTTCCTATTGCCATGCCCCCAAGAAGTGAAATTATGATATGGTGCCGGGCAGCTATTGGTCTAAGGGGTAGAGATTACCAGGCCATGGTAGAGCCCGTCTACTCTGACAGTAGGCCCACCATTTTGACAGCCCAGAGGGTGGTTGATGTCCGCCATGGGAGGGTACCCGTCCGCATCCTAAACATTGGGGAGAGAGAAGTCCATTTGCCCCGGTATGCCACTCTAGCCAAACAGTTCACTGTCAACCAGAATTCTATAAAGACAGTGGAACCCTTGTCTCCATCCCAACAGGCAGAGGATAACGGCTCCAAGGAACAAATGGAGGACTGGTGCCAGAAGCTGCATGTGGGCACTGACTCCACCTCTCCACACCGAAAACAAGGAGTGTACCGGGTGGTACTGGAATACGAAAGGGTCTTCAGTAAACATCCACTTGACTTCGGGCAGGTAAAAGGGGTTCAACACCATATCCCCACGGGAGACCATCCATCCATTAAAGAAAGGTACTGGCCTGTACCCCCTGCACACTACCAAAATGCCAAAGGGATGTTGCGAGAAATGAAGGAGGCTGGGGTAATAAGAGACAGTTGTAGCCCCTGGACAGCTCCATTAGTTCTTGTAAAGAAAAAGGATGGCACTATGAGAATGTGTGTAGACTACAGTAAAATCAACCGCATAATACACAAAGATGCATACCCGTTACCCAGAATAGAGGAATCACTAGCTGCATTAAAGTCTGCTAACTATTTCTCCACTTTGGATCTTACTAGTGGGTATTGGCAGGTTCCTGTAGCAGAGGCGGATAAGGAAAAGACCGCATTCACCTCCCTGATGGGCCTCAGCGAGTTCAACTGCATGCCATTCTGGCTCTGCAACGCCCCAGGAACCTTCCAGCGGTTGATGGAGTGCTGTCTGGGACATAAGAATTTCGAGACAGTCCTGCTGTACCTGGATGACGTCATTGTATACTCCCAGACGTATGAGGACCATCTGAAGCACCTGAGGCACGGGGTGAGCGCTGACGGTGTAGCTCCAGATCCCGATAAAATCACAGTAATCAAGGACTGGCCAAGACCCTCCACCGTAAAGGAAGTGCGGCAGTTCCTCGGGTTGGTAGGCTACTACCGAAGATTTATTCCAGGCCTCACCAAGATGGCGGCACCCATGCTGGACCTCCTGATAGGCCAGTCCAGGAAGGCCAAAAACCAGAAGCCGCCATTCAAATGGGACAAGCTGGAAGATGAGTCCTTCCACCAGCTGAAAATGGCCCTCACGGGGGACGAGATCCTGGCTTACCCTGATTATGGCCAGCCCTTCATCCTCCACACGGACGCGGGCAACGTGGGACTGGGAGCGGTGCTGTCCCAGATCCAGCAGGGCAGAGAACGGGTAATCGCTTATGCCAGCAGGAAGCTCCGGCCCACAGAAAGGAACCCTGAAAATTACAGCTCCTTCAAGCTAGAGTTCCTCGCAGTGGTATGGGCAGTGACAAAGCGCTTTAAACATTACCTCGCCTCTTCAAGTTCACTGTATTCACAGACAAAAACATTCTGACACACCTGGACACTGCGAAACTTGGTGCCCTGGAGCAGAGATGGATGGCCCGACTCTCCAATTATGAGTTCACCATCAAGTACCGGGCTGGGCGCAAGAATGCCAATGCAGATGTACTGTCCAGGATGCCTAACTTGCCAGATGGGGGAGAAGACCCAGAAGAACTGGAAGAGATAGAAATCCCCGCTTTCCACCGTCATGGGATAACTCAGTGCTCCCACTGTGTGAAAGACAGGTACTCTTCCACCAAATAGGCCACGTTCAATCCCTTGCCCCACCAAGGCTGGGCAGAAACACAAGACAGTGACCCGGCCGTCCACCTAGTCAAAGAGTTGCTGACACGAGCTGACTCATACCCTGACCCAGATGCTCCAGAGGAGACCAAACAGCTGTGGAAAGAGAAGAGTAAGCTGTTCATCTATGAAGGGAAGCTGTGTCGAAGAACTGTCAACTCCCGGACGCATGAGCTGGTCTGGTAGGTGGTAGTCCCGAGGCGGGACGCGTCTATGGTCTTGGAAGCGTACCACGATGGAGCAGGACACTTCGGATGGAAAAAGCTGGAAGTCCTGCTGCGTGAACGGTTCTATTGGGTCGGCATGAGAGGAGCAATGGAGAGGTGGTGTCGAGACTGCGGACCGTGCAACCTGAGAAGGAAAGACCGTGACAGCCAGAGGGCTCCCCTGCAGCCCATTATCACCAAGCAGCCGCTCAAACTGGTAGCCCTAGACCATGTGAAGCTGTCCCCAAGCAGGTCAGGCTATGTCTACGCTCTCACCATCGTAGACCACTACTCCCGGTTTCTGGTAGTAGTGCCAGTCAAGGACCAAACAGCTCAGACAGCAGCCAGAGCTTTCCAACAGCACTTCTGCCACCCGCATGGTTACCCAGAACGTGTGCTAACTGACCAAGGTCCGGCCTTCGAAGCGGAGGTATTCCAGGAGTTCTGCAACCTGTACGGCAAGAAGATCAGGACAACGCCTTATCACCCCCAGACCAACAGGATGTGTGAAAAGATGAACCAGGTGGTGATAGACCTACTGAAGACATTTCCCCTGGAGGAACGCAGTCTGTGGCCAGAAAAGTTGCCAGACCTAGTGGACCTCTACAATCATATCCCAGTGAATTCCACCAACTGCACACCAGCTTACCTGATGAGAGCGAGACCTGGTAAGCTGCCCATAGATCTGGATATGGGAGTTCTGACACCAGAGGACGCCTCACCAGACACAGATTGGGACACTGAGCGGCAACAGCAATACCGCAAGGTACAGGAAAGTGTTGAAAGAAGTCTGTTCCAAGCAAGAGAAAGGCAAGAGAGGACTTACAATCAACATGCACCTGTTGCCCCCTTGTCACCTGGAGAGCAATTCCTAAAGAGGAAGAGGCGACTCCACAAGTTGGATGACCAGTGGGAAAAAGAGCCGTACACCATTCTACCATCAAGTCATGATAACACCAAGGTGTGCCTCATAAGTAAGGACGGAGGTGAGACAACAGCAACAGTTTCCAGAGACCACCTGAAGAAATGTCCCGAGCAGCTACAGCACGCCGAAGAAGTCCAAGATATCCCTCAACCCGCAGAGGAAGTGGAAGAATTGGTCAGCACGGTACTCGGAGAATTTCCCCGGTCATGGACACAAGTGAATAATGCCATTGTTGTGCCTGTCCTTACATTTCTCCAACCAGCCCCTCAAGCACCTACAGAAGTCTCAGTAGAGTTGGAAGAACCATTGGCCCCGGAGACAGAAGATTCCTCATCAGCAGACCAGGAGAATCTACCCTCTGCTAGTAGCGAGCCTGTCGTACCCACAGTAAGCCAAAGGATCCGTAGGAAGCTGCCCAACCTACCAGTGACACCTCAAAATACCAGTAGTGCAGGTCAAACAGTGCCCACCACACCAGGGGTAGGGAAAGGGGACCAGAGTGGAACACAGACAGACAGTGTGTTACGCAGGTCCACCAGAATCACCAGAGGTCAAATTCCTGCTCGTTGGAAAATTTAAATGTAACTATAACTATAACTGTAATGTTGAATTGTTTTGTGTGTGTAATGAATATGTTTTTCCAGTTACCCTACAGGGTCCAAAAAGACTTTCTGGTTATGGACAATGAATAACCAAAAACTCTGCCTGTAAATAGTTGCACCTGTAAAGTGCCCCTTTTGTGCCAGACCACAGAACAAAAACCCGTGGAGGTGGCTGAAGATGTGGTCCAACTCCGGATCATCAATGCCCTGTAGCCACCCTAGGGCCTACGTTGAGGGTTTGGGACGGGTCCCTCAGATTGCACCTTGTTTCAGTGAAATGGACACCTGGTTGCGGATGATACCGTGACCTTTAAAGACTCTAATGGTTGTAAATATGTTAATGTATTGTTACTTGTTGTATTTTTGCAAAATATGTTCAGTCCCGGAGTACTGAAATTTACTAGGGTGGAATGTGGCACCCCAGAGGGTCTGGTTGCCACAGTGGTAGTAATACCATGTCTGGGAGCAAAACAGGAAATTCCTGGTCAGGGAACACACGACAAGCAACACCTCCTGCTCCAGACCAGAAAAGGGGAGGATCCTGCCCTATATAACTGGATCTGGAGGCGGGGTTAGTCAGTCTAGTGAGAGTCTAGTTCAGTGTCAGGAGTCAGTTAGGACTAAGGAGCAAGGAGCTGAGGACTGGAGCTGTGCAGAGCTCGTCCTGGCCAGTGGATACAGAAGACCTGACACCGGAGTCCGAGGCTGTGAGGATTGTATATCCAGCAGCAGAAACCGCAAGGCAGGAGATTGCAGGTCTCCTGGCTCACAGAAGCCCGGAGGCTCAGCCACACGAAAGGACCAGTACCGCCACAGAGGAGCAAGGAATACACGGGATCCGAGTCGCCAGCCATACGGGTGAGCAGCACGTTACACTCAGGGACGTGGGCTACAACACGACTATAAGCGGGATAGCCAAAAGAGTACAGTCGGAACGGCAGGCCTACAACTCCACCTGGCCAGGGGATTCTAGGATTGCTCCCAGACTGACCAGGCCCTCATCCCTAGCAAGTACTCCCGTTGGGGCCTATATAATTACCACCAGTAAAGACCCTAGGACTGCACTGCAAAGACTCCGTGTTATTATTACTGATCCAGGCACTATTACCACCATCATCCATACACGCTGCCCTGAAGCTACACTCTTCCTGTGAGGAGTTACACTACCTTGCTGCGCATACCACCAGCTTCAGCGGACTGCCCTGCAGCGGCAGTTACCAATAACCGCAATCCACAGGTGGCATAGTCAGACTATCAATAACTGAGACACATAGACTACCCTGGTTTGACCGCCCTGGGTCACGGACCGGGTCGCTGCCACAGTGACTACAACCCCCAGCATCTACAGGCCCGGCTCCGGGTCTCCCCACGGCCCAGGGGGCGCGTCATTTATGTCACTTAATTGTGTGCCAGGCAGTGGAGCTGCTGAGGCCAAGCAGACATGCTGCACAGATCGGAGCAGTGGGGGAACGGGGAGAGGTGAGTATTGTATTTATTTTTTTACATCATTGAGAACATGGTGGTCACAAGGCTGGAGGGCTATGGGGGGTGCATTATAGTATATGTACTCTATGGGGCAGCATTATACTCTATGGGGGCTGCATTGTACTGTATTGAGGACTATGGGGAGTGCATTGTACTATATGAGGGCTGCATTATACAGTATTGAGAACTATGGAGAGTACATTATACTCTATGGAGGATTATGGGGCACATTATACTATATGGAGGACTATGGGGCATATTGTACTTAAGGAGCACAATGCTGCCTATTCATCGAGTGATTGGATTGTTTATGCCAAAACAAAGCTCATTGTTCTCAGCAGCACATCGCCCAGTGAAAACTGCAGATGTACTGCTAATAAAATGATACTGTAGGGCAGGGGTCTCAAACACGCGGCCCGCGGGCCGCATGTGGCCCCTGAGGCTGCTTTATGCGGCCCGCAGGCACAGACCCCTTGATGATCCCGACCTGGTCCAGGAGGAGCCGCCGACAGCAGCGCTGAATTGCCACACAGAGACTGTTTCCCAGCACTGCATTTCCAATGCCAGCCGCTGGCCAATCAGAGGCCAGCAGCTGATATCTGCGTGTCGGCGCAGCGAGTATGATGTCATTGCCATATGCAGATGTCAGCTGCTGGCCTCTGATTGGCCGGCGGCTGACATTGAAAATGCTGTGCTGGGAGACAGTCTCTGTGCGGCAATGCAGCGCTGCTGTCGGCGGCTCCTCCTGGACCAGGTCGGGATCGTCAAGGGGTCGGACTCTGTGGTGCCTGCGGGCCACATCTGCAGGAAGGCCGCCGAGGGAACGGAGGACAGGTGAGAATCATCTTTTTTTTTTTCTATTTTATATGTGTGAAGAACAGCACAGGGGGCACAGAGCCACAACATGGGGACCGGGATGGGGCACAGAGCCACAAGAGGGGACCTGGGTGGGGCACATAGCCACAAGAGGGGACCTGGATGGGGCACATAGCCACAGGATGGGGACCTGGATGGGGCACATAGCCTCAAGATGTGGACCTGGATGGGGCACATAATGGGGACCTGGATGGGGCACAGAGCCACAAGATGGGGACCAGAGCCACAAGATGGGGACCAGAGCCACAAGATGGGGACCTGGATGGGGAACATTGCCACAGGATGGGGACCTGGATGGGGCACATAGCCCCAAGATGGGGACCTGGATGAGGCACATTAGTACAAGATGGGCGCCAGGATGGGGAACGTTGCCACAGGATGGGGACCTGGATGGGGCACATAGCCACAAGATGGGGACCTGGATGGGGCACAGAGCCACAAGATGGGGACCTGGATGGGGCACAGAGCCACAAGATGGGGACCAGAGCCACAAGATGGGGACCTGGATGGGGAACATTGCCACAGGATGGGGACCTGGATGGGGCACATAGGCCTAAGATGGGGACCTGGATGAGGCACATTAGTACAAGATGGGCGCCAGGATGGGGAACGTTGCCACAGGATGGGGACCTGGATGGGGCACATAGCCACAAGATGGGGACCTGGATGGGGCACAGAGCCACAAGATGGGGACCTGGATGGGGCACAGAGCCACAAGATGGGGACCAGAGCCACAAGATGGGGACCAGAGCCACAAGATGGGGACCTGGATGGGGAACATTGCCACAGGATGGGGACCTGGATGGGGCACATAGCCCCAAGATGGGGACCTGGATGAGGCACATTAGTACAAGATGGGCGCCAGGATGGGGAACGTTGCCACAGGATGGGGACCTGGATGGGGCACATTAGTACAAGATGGGGACTTGGATGGGGAACATTACTACAAGATGTTTTCCATTATTACTATATGATGCTAATTGTAAGACAATATTACTGTATGTGGCCAATTGGGGGAAATAAAATTGTAAAAAAATAAAAAATAAAATAAAGCATTAAAAAATATTGGGCACTAAAAATGCTGTTTTATATGTAAACTAAAGTAAACACAAAAAAGTGCACGTTTATTATCGCCACATCCGTAACGACCCAAGCCATAAAAAAATAAACACGGCAAAAATGTTCAAAAGGTGTATACAAAAAAAATGGTATCACTAAAAATGTCACATTGAACAAAGAATGCGGCCCCCCAAATTCAAATTTTTTCCATGTGCGGCCCATATACCCAGCCGAGGTTGAGACCCCTGCTGTAGGGGGACAGATTGATCTACTAGTGACTGTTCTGTCCCCATCATTCTTCCTCAGCCGGTGTAAAGAAGCCGGGAAACAAGCGTCGAATGACTTCAATATTGTCGATCGCGGACGTTTAATGGCCTGAACTCAGCGCATGTAAATACAACCAAAATATTTCTGTGTGATGGTGCAATATGTTAGCATTTGGGGCCCCACTATCTCTAAAACAGGCCCTGAGTACAACTAAAGCTAGTCCATACATAGCCCATTCAAAAAGTGTGAAAATATATGTATATGTGGCACCCCAGGGGGTCTGGTTACTACAGTGGAAATACCATATCTGAGAGCGAGCATGGGTTTTCCTGGTCAGGAGCACATTTGCATGCAACGCTTCCTGCCCCAGTCCAGGGAGGGGAGGAACCTGCCATTTATAAACTGGAACTGGGGCGGGGTTAGTTAGTTAGTTCCAGAGAGAGGGACAGAGCAGCAAGGAGCCCTGTAGGAGACAGGAGCTGAGAGCCAGGGACTGGAACAGCAGAGCTCGTCCTGGCAGAAGACGCAGAGAACCGGACACCGGAGTCCGAGGCTGTGAGGATATTCACATCCAGCAGCAGAAACCACCTGGCAGGGGATTTCAGGTCCTCTAGCCGTAGAAAGTCCGGAGGCTCAGTCACACGCAAGGGACCGGCACCGCCATCGAGGAGCGGAAGAAACCAAAGGCCCCAAGTCACCAGCCATACTGGTGAGCACCACACGGTACACTCAGGGACGTGGGCTACTACACGACTACAGCAAGGTAGCCAGGAAGAGTGCAGTCAGACGGGAAGGCCTACACCTCCAACTGGCCAGGGGGATTCTTGTTCGCTCACAGACTGACCAGGCCTCTAATGTTAGCCAGTACTCCCAGCAGGGTCTCCTTCATCACCAACAGTAAAGACCCTGAACTACACTGCACGGACTTTGAGTCATTTCTGCTGCGCCTATGCACCACAACCCTCACCATCTACACACGCTGCCCTGAGGCTATACTCCTCCCGTGGGGAGATATACTACCCCCTGCTGCGCACACAACATCAGCCTCAGCGGTCTGCCCCGCAGCGGCGGTTCTCAGTGACCGCAATCCACGGGTGGCGTAGTCGGACATTTCAACATTAAAAACCAAGTAAACAGATCCACCACTGGTTTGACCACCCTGAGCCACGGTACCGGCTCGCCGCCATGGAGACTACAACCCCTGACATCACACAGAAACCCGGCTCTGGGTATTCCCACACACACGGCCCAGGGGGCGCATCAACTTTGGCGTAGTCGGCAGGATCTCGTGCCCGCAACCACCGGGTACTGCGTGCCTGAAGAAAGACTGTGATACTTACCGTGGTGAAGTTTCCCGCCATCCGCAGATGTTTTCCCGCCATCCGCAGCCATTTTCCCGCTATTGGGCGCCATTTTTGGGACGCCGCGTGGGAAGAAGAGGGGCGTGGACGCCAAAAGCGCGAAAGAGCTGAAGCCCCGCCTTACGTCCTGACACTGCGCAAGGTCCTGGAAGGAGCCCAGCGGACGCCGACGTCACCAACGCGCGACGCAAGGTCCTCGACCCCGACGATCGCCTGCGGAGCCGCAGCCTATGAGAAGAAGCAATGGAAGGTAGGCCACGGTTAACTAGGGGGGAGGAAGACACCAGGAATGGAGGGAGCTCCCACCGCCAGCGCGGCTGCTGCCGCAGTGATGCCGTTCACGATGCCGTATATCCCTGGAGCGTCATGGTTACCCCAGTACTCAGGGGAGTCGCATACCCTGAGCAACTTTAAAGAAAGACTGTATAGCCTATTCAAAGTATACCCCCCTGTCCGAGGAACATAAAGTGAGCATCCTGATAGGTCAGTTAATTGGAGCAGCCCAAAGAGAAGTGAAGTCCTGGTCAGCCAGGGAAAAGGGGACTGTAAAGGAAATACTGGCCCGTCTAAAGGACACTTTTGATACCCGCACCTCAGCAGAGATCAAGCTAAAATTTTATGGATGCAAACAGCGGGCACAAGACAGTATACGGGACTATGCTATGAATTTGCAGGAGGCCCTGAGAGCCATTAAGTAGGCAGACCCTGACAGCGTGCGCAATGAGGATAAGCTGTTGACTGAACAGTTCATTGAGGGTCTACTGTCCAGCGCCCACCGAACCCAGTTGCGTGTAATGGCCTTGCAGAACCTTGATTTGGACTTTGCGCTGTAACCCACAGGCGCCCTGCTATCACCTATCACCAGGAGGCGGCGCCCTTGCCTGCAGAGCCTGTGGGAGCTGATGCACAGGCTTTGGACAAAGCCCCGGCTGTAGACCTGCACCATTAGGTCCAAGAACTGACCAAAAGCGTTGCCGCGCTAACCAGAACTGTGCAGTCTTTACAGGTGTCTTCCCCAGGAAAGATCCAGCTGGCTTCCAGTCCGGAGGACGTCCCTTGGAGCCAACGGAGGAGGATCCCATCGTCCAGAGGAAGGCCCAGCGACCGCTATGACCAGGACTGACAACCCATCTGCCGCCACTGCAACCAACCAGGACATATGGCAAGGTACTGTCATTTAAATGGGCCCGACCTGGGGCAGAGGGCCGACCCCCAGGCATAAGATCATCAGGCCCATCGAGCTGGCATGATAAGTACATAGGGGGATGACCGGTCTTGCCTGTGGTGCTGGATGGCATTCCTATGAGTGCACTACTGGACACCGGGTCACAGGTAACCACCATCCCCTATGTGCTCTTTAAGCGGTACTGGAATGACTCAGATATTACCCGCTACCCAGATGACGATTTGAGCATCATCGCCAGCCATGGTCAGCCCGTGCCGCAGGTGGGATTCAAGGAGGTGACCATAAAGATTGGTAAAGTTGAACTGCCAGCGCAAGGACTGATTATTGTGGACATTGACCGTCGTGAAAGCCACCCTAAGATAACCTTGGGTACTAATGTTATTGAAAATTGTCTTGCAGAGATAATTCTCATATTACAGCAGGTTGCGGTGAACGCCAGCTCCAGCCAGTAGCGTGTCCCACAAAAAGAGATCAGAGCCCTGATGAAAAGGCAGCAGGTAGAACTGTCTGGTGGTGAGATTGGTAGTGTAAGGATGAGTGACCTGTTCCCTATCGCCATGCCCCCAAAGAGTGAGATGATGATCTGGTGCCGGACTGCAATCGGGTTAAGAGGAAGGGACTACCAAGCCATGGTAGAACCCGTCTACTCAGACAGTAGGCCCACCATTTTGACGGCACGGGGGGTGGTCGATGTACGCCATGGGAGGGTACCCATCCGCATCCTAAACATTGGGGAAAGAGAAGTATACTTGCCCCGGTATGCCACTCTAGCCAAATTGTTCACCGTTAACCAAAACTCCATAAAGGCCGTGAAACCCTTGCCTCCATCTCAACTAGAGGAGGGTAACGGCTCCAAGAAACGAATGGAGGACTGGTGTCAGAAGCTGCATGTGGGCACCGACTCCACTCCCTCACACCAAAAACAGGGAATCTACCGGGTGGTGCAGGAGTACGAAAGAGTCTTTAGCAAACACCCGCTAGACTTTGGGCAAGTAAAGGGGGGTAGAACACCACATCCCCACAGGAGACCATCCACCCATAAAGGAAAGATACCGACCTGTACCCCCTGCACACTATCAGAATGCCAAGGGGATGTTGCGAGACATGAAGGAGGCTGGGGTAATCAGGGACAGCTGTAGCCCCTGGGCAGCTCCACTAGTTCTTGTGAAAAAGAAAGATGGCACCATGAGAATTTGTGTAGATTACAGAAAGGTCAACCGTATCACACACAAAGATGCGTACCCGTTACCTAGGATAGAGGAATCTTTAGCTGCATTAAAGTCTGCTAACTTCTTCTCCACTTTGGATCTTACTAGCGGGTACTGGCAGGTTCTTGTAGCAGAGGCAGACAAGGAGAAGACCGCGTTCACCACCCCGATGGTTCTCAGCGAATTCAACTGTATGCCGTTCGGGCTCTGCAACGCACCAGGAACCTTCCAGCGGTTGATGGAGTGCTGCCTGGGGCACAGGAATTTCGAGACGGTCCTGCTATACCTGGACGATGTCATCGTGTATTCCAAAACATATGAGGACCATCTGAAACACCTGGCAGAGGTGTTTGACGCCCTGGCAGGCTACGGCCTAAAGGTGAAACCCTCCATGTGTCATCTACTGAAACCAAAAGTACAGTACCTGGGACACGTGGTGAGTGCTGACGGAGTAGCTCCAGAACCTGATAAAATTACAGTGATTAAGGACTGGCCAAGACCCTCCAGCATAAAGGAAGTGCGGCAGTTCCTCGGGTTGGTAGGCTACTACCGAAGATTCATCCCCGGGTTCACCAAAATGGCAGCCCCTATGCAAAACCTCTTGTTGGGTCAGTCAAAGACCAAGAATCAGAAGCCACCCTTCAAATGGGACAAGCTGGAGGATGAGTCTTTCCGCCAGCTGAAGATGGCCCTCACGGGGGATGAGGTCCTGGCTTACCCTGATTACGGCCAGCCTTTCATCCTCCACACGGACACGAGCAACATCGGGCTAGGGGCGGTGCTGTCCCAGATCCAACAGGGCAGAGAACGGGTAATCGCTTATGCCAGCAGGAAACTCCGGCCAACAGAGAGAAACCCCAAAATTATAGCTCCTTCAAGCTAGAGTTCCTGGCAGTGGTGTGGGCAGTTACAGAACGCTTTAAACATTACCTTGCCTCTTCCAAGTTCACCGTGTACACCGACAACAACCCGTTGACACACCTGGATACTGCGAAACTTGGTGCCCTGGAGCAGAGATGGATGGCCCGCCTATCCAACTATGAATTTACCATCAAATACCAGGCGGGACGCACAAATGCCAACGCAGACACCCTGTCCAGGATGCCGAACTTGCCGGACGGGGGGGAAGATCCAGAAGAACTGGAAGAGATTGAACTCCCTGCGTTCCACCGTCACGAGATTACCCAGTGTTCCCACTGTGTAAGGGACAAGCACTCTGTTCAATCCCTTACCCCACTACAGCTGGGCGGAGACGCAAGACAGTGACCCAGCCGTCCGCCTGGTAAAAGAGATGCTGACACAGGCTGATGCCCGCCTTGACCCAGACGCTCCGGAAGAGACCAAACAGCTGTGGAAGGAGAAGAGTAAACTGTTTCTCAACAAGGGGAAGCTGTGCTGGAGAATTGTTAACTCCCAGACACATGAGCTGACCTGGCAGGTAGGGGTCCCGAGACGAGACGCGGCTATGGTCCTGGAGGCATACCACGACGGAGCAGGGCACTTTGGATGGAAGAAGTTGGAGTTCCTGTTGCGTGAACGGTTCTTCTGGGTAGGCATGAGAGGGGCCATTGAGAGATGGTGCAGAGACTGCGGCCCGTGCAACCTGAGAAGAAAGGACCGTGCCAGCCAGAAGACTCCCCTGCAGCCCATCATCACCAAGCAGCCACTAGAACTGGTAGCCCTGGACCATGTGAAGCTGGCTCCAAGTAGGTCCGGGTACGTCTACGCCCTCACCATCGTAGACCACTACTCCCAGTTCCTGGTGGTGGTCCCTGTCAAGGACTTAACAGCTCAGACAGCAGCTAGAGCCTTCCAGCAGCACTTCTGCCATCCACACGGGTATCCGGAGCAAGTGTTGACTGACCAAGGTCCAGCCTTCGAAGCGGAGGTCTTCCAGGAGTTCTGCAACCTCTATGGCTGCAAGAAGATAAGGACAATGCCCTATCACCCCCAAACCAACGAATTGTGCGAGAAGATGAACCAGGTGGTGATAGACTTGCTGAAAATGTTGCCCCTGGAAGAACGCAGTCTGTGGCCTGAAAAACTGCCTGATCTGGTGGACTTGTATAACCACATCCCAGTAAATTCCACCAACTGCACCCCGGCTTACCTAATGAGAGCAAGACCTGGTAAGCTGCCTATTGACCTGGATATGGGAGTTCTGAGACCCGAGGACACCTCGCCAGAGGCAGACTGGGATACAGAATGGCAGCAGCAGTACCGGAAAGTGCAGGAGAGTGTTGAGAGAAGTTTGTCTCAAGCAAGAGAAAGGCAAGAGAGGACTTACAACCAGCATGCTCCCTCTGTTCCCCTGGCACCTGGAGAGCAGGTCTTGAAGAGGAAGAGGCGGCTCCATAAGTTGGATGACCAGTGGGAGAAAGACCCGTACACAGTACTGCCCTCAAGTCATGAAAACCCGAAAGTATGCGTTATCAGTAAGGATGGAGGAGAGAACACAGCCACTGTCTCTAGAGACCACCTGAAGAAGTGTCCCGAGCAGCTGCAAAGCACTGAATAAGACTAAGATAGCCCTCAACCCGCAGAGGAAAGGGAAGAAATGGTCAGTACAGTACTCGGAGAATTTCCCCGGTACTGGACACAAATTAACAACGCTATTGTGGTACCCGTCCTTACCTTTCTCCAGCCAGCCCCTCAAGGGCCTACAGAAGAGCAAGTAGTGTTGGAAGAGCAACCGGCCCCGGAGGCAGAGGATTCCATACCAGCAGCCCAGGAGAATCAACCCTCTGCTAGTAGTGAGCCTGCCGTGCCCGTGGTAAGCCAAAGAGTACGCAGAAAGCTGCCCAACCGACCCTAACATCTCCAAACACCTGTACTGCAGACACTAGCGAGCCCACTACATAAGGGGTGGAAACAGGGGACCCAGAAAGAACACCACCAGATAGTGTGTTACGTAGGTCCACAAGGAGCACTAGAGGTCAGAAGCCAGCTCGCTGGAGAATCTAGGAGAAATGATATATACCTGTATATTGCAAATGTTGTAATGTTTTATGTTTGTTACCTGAATACTGATTATGTTTCTCAAGTTACCCGACAGGGTCTATGGACGGACAGGTTATGGACAATGAATAACCGGAACTGTACCTTGTAAATAGTTGCACCTGTTAAGTGCCCCTTTTGTGCCAGACCACAGAACAAAAACCCGTGGAGGTGGCTGAAGACGTGGTCCAACACCGGATCATCGATGCCCTGTAGCCACCCCAGGGCCTACGTGGAGGGTTTGGGACGGGTCCCTCAAAATGCATCTTGGGTGACATGGACACCTGGTTACGGAAGCGCCGTGACCTATCAAGACTGAACTCCTTGTACATATATTGTTGTGTTATTGTTTATACCCTGTTATTTGTGTTTTCAAAAAAAAAAAGGTGTTTAGTCCCGGAGTACTAAAGTTTACTAGGGGGGAATGTGGCACCCCAGGGGGTCTGGTTGCCACAGTGGTAGAAATACCATGTCTGAGAGCGATCATGGGTTTTCCTGGTCAGGAGCACATTTGCATGCAACGCCTCCTGCCCCAGTCCAGGGAGGGGAGGAACCTGCCCTTTATAAACTGGATCTGGGGCGAGGTTAGTTAGTTAGTTCCAGAGAGAGGGATAGAGCAGCAAGGAGCCCTGTAGGAGACAGGAGCTGAGAGCCAGGGACTGGAGCAGCAGAGCTCGTCCTGGCAGAAGACGCAGAGAACCTGACACCGGAGTCCGAGGCTGTGAGGATATTCACATCCAGCAGCAGTAACCACCTGGCAGGGGATTTCAGGTCCTCTGGCCGTAGAAAGCCCGGAGGCTCAGTCACACGCAAGGGACCGGCACCGCCATCGAGGAGCGGAAGGAACCAAAGGCCGCAAGTCACCAGCCATACGGGTGAGCACCACACGGTACACTCAGGGATGTGGGCTACTACACGACTACAGCAAGGTAGCCAGGAAGAGTGCAGTCAGATGGGAAGGCCTACACCTCCACCTGGCCAGGGGGATTCTTGTTCGCTCACAGACTGACCAGACCTCTAATGTTAGCCAGTACTCCCAGCAGGGTCTCCTTCATCACCAACAGTAAAGACCCTGAACTGCACTGCATGGACTTTGAGTCATTTCTGCTGCGCCTATGCACCACAACCCTCACCATCTACACATGCTGCCCTGAGGCTATACTCCTCCCGTGGGGAGTTATACTACCCCCTGCTGCGCACACAATATCAGCCTCAGCGGTCTGCCCCGCAGCGGCGGTTCTCAGTGACCGCAATCCACGGGTGGCGTAGTCGGACATTTCAACATTAAAAACCAAGTAAAGAGATCCGCCACTGGTTTGACCACCCTGAGCCACGGGACCGGGTCGCCGCCACGGAGACTACAACCCCTGACATCACACAGAGACCCGGCTCCGGGTATTCCCACACACACGGCCCAGGGGGCGCGTCATATATAAAGGCATATACGACTAGTAATGCTAACTGTAGAATACCATGCTACAAACATAACAAATGCTAATAAATGTACAGAAAAAGTAATGGATGATGCATCAAGCTCATGTGTAGAAATGAAGCCTACCTAGTGATGTCCGGAGCCTCTCCATAGACTTCAATAGGCAGCTTCTATTGTATTCCTCACTGAGTTATCAGTCTGTCTTGTCTTTAGCTTGATGGATTTTACCTATTCTTCAGAGGACGCTACATTCACAAATCCTTGTCTATTTCTATATCCTTTTAAAACAGAACCTTTTTCTCCCATGTGTCTCCGCATTGTCTCCATTTTATATCCGTGTTGTATAGATATATTTTTTCCTCATACATTTGTAAAAACTGAAGCAGGTAGACAGTCTGAACTTTTATTTATCCATTGACTATTAATGGATCTAATAAAAATGGATGAAACACTGATGGAGCACTAAAGGAAAAGAAAAGTCTTCAGTGCTTCATCCGTTGTACATGGATTTCCTTAGACTTTAATGGCTGAGTCTGATCTGCAAAATGAATGAGAATAGAACCTGCTCTGAGTCTCACGGATTAGACACGGAACTGTTATTAAAAAACAGACGGCACATGGACTAGTGCAATAAATGTCATGCCACGTTCACACATTCAGTATTTGGTCAGTATTTTACATCAGTATGTGTAAGGCAAAACCAGGAGTGGGTGATAACTGCAGAAATGGTGACGTGTTTCTATTATACTTTTCCTCTGATTGTTCCTCACCTGGTTTGGGCTTAGAAATACTGAGGTAAAATACTGACCAAATACTGAACGTGTGAATATGGCCTGAAAGTGGTGGTCTGATATTTCATTAAATTAACCTGGTGTCTACAGCTCTGACTAGTGATGTAGAGGTGAATGAATCTCACTTTGCATTCTTGTGAGAGTCACATTAAGGCTCATTATATAGAGAAATTGTCTTCCACATCGCGTATAAGATCCTGTAGGATTCTGAGAGTCAGAAGTAACGTGGGACGACCGAAAGACCAGAATGGAGTGGACAGCTCCCCAACAAAGCGATTGATAAAACTGATTTCCCCTATGAGCAAAGGAGCATTGCTTTAATCACAGCTATGGTTGAAAAAACCCAGTAAACAGTCTTCATTTTTCTCTTCTTCGCAAAAAAGCCTTTAAATTTGACAAGTCAATGATTTCCATTGTACTGACTGCAATAGTGTATGGCACTATTCCTGCAAGAGGATCCAAACTGAACCACCAGTGCAGGCCCGGGACAAGGGGTAGGCACCCGCCTAGGACGCTACCTCTCTGAGGGGGGAGCAGTTTAAGAAAAAAAATTGACATTATTGAACGCCTGCAGTCAACTGGCACCTTCCTCCTGCCGCAAACATTCAGCATGCTGACAGCCGGTACACAGGAACAAAGGTGAGCGGAGTCAGTGGGTCACTAACACCGCTCAACGCCTGCGCCCTGGTTCTCATTCCCTCTCTGCATTGAAATGCATTTGTGTCTTTAAGACAATGTGAACGCTGCCCCCAGGACAGGAGCAGAGGAGCTGTAATCAGGTTGATGTTCTGGCGGTAATTCCCGCAATACGCAGGGTATGGACAGTCTGCCCCCTGTTAGAGGATGGCGCCACACAGGAATACGGCAGTAGAACAACCATCGGTTTTGTTACAAGCTGCATCTATTGTATCTCATTAATTGAAACCAAACGGCCCCCATTATAATTAAGCTATATTAGTTTCCATGACTATTCTTGGGTCTGACATTGTAAAGGAAGTGCTCATCAGAGCTTGTTACCTGATGGATCAGACGAGGAAGTTAGAGGTCCAGTTACCATAGAGTCTCACCTATTCCTTTTCTTGGTGGGGAAGCCATTTGCGTCATGTGCCTAAGGCAGCAAAATACCTTATCATGATATTAATAAAAATACCAAAAAGCATGTCAGTAATATAACCAAAAGCAACATAGATGTTTTATATATTTATTTTTATGCATAAAAGTTGTTAATATTATGCAAATATATAAAAAGAAAGTGTGTAGATATAGTCACTTTCTGTGGAAAGGAGCAGATGATGATGATTCCGCTCCTCAGGCCTCGGCCACTTCTATCGCTTTTGGACATCCAGGTCTGGATCACACATGAGAGAGGAGAAGAGCAGGAATGTGTGACTTGTGATCTGTGTAGCTGGAGTTTTCCTGGATTCCTACAGCATCGCGATCAGCCAAATGGCCTTCTGTCTGACCATGGTCAGGAAGGTGAAGGAGCAGCCGCTTCCTTCTGTCTGACCATGGCCTGGTAGAGGAAGGAGCAGCCGCTTCCTTCTGTCTGACCATGGCCTGGTAGAGGAAGGAGCAGCCGCTTCCTTCTGTCTGACCATGGCCTGGTAGAGGAAGGAGCAGCCGCTTCCTTTGTCTGTACATGGCCAAGTAGGAGAAGGAGCAGCCGCTTCCTTCTGTCTGTACATGGCCAAGTAGGAGAAGGAGCAGCCGCTTCCTTCTTTATGTCCATATCTTGTAGTCGTCTCCTTACCACCACATTGTAGATGAGTCATCCAGATGGTGACATAACAAGTATGGCTGAAAGAAGTCCTTCAATTTCAGCCTTTAATTACTTGCTATGTTGATCCAGAGGAAGGCGAAAAATAACCCTGAGGACTCGTTGTTGCATCATCCTCATATCAAGGGAAAAAAATTCCTTCCTGACCCCAAATATGGCGATCGGAATAAATCCCTGGATGTTTGGTGCTCAAATCTACTTGGATGTTATGTGGTGGAAGCTCGGTAGGTTGGTCACAGTCCGGTAAATAAGAAAGTCCAGTGTAATTGTCTCATCCGATTAATGTAAATCTTCATTCCTGGATGTTACTGGAATGGGGCTGATTTTTATTAGCCTAATACTCCTGCTGGAAGAAGAGAAATATACACGTCTGAGAATCAGCCCCTCACATACAGTATATACAGTACTAGGGGGATATAGCGATAAGGTGTATAGTGGGTAAGTGTGTTACTGGGTAGTGATAACACTTTGGATGTCTGTATGTGCTGTACTTACATAGTAATATGGGAATGGTGGGTCGGCTCTGCCGGACTCCACATCGCTCCAGTCTATAGAATAGAAAAACGGATGCGATCTGATGGATGATGTAATGGCAGATCGGGCAGATGGAGTTTTGCAGAGGAGCTAGAAAATGAAAACAAAGCATTAGTCATTATATTATGTATTATTACTGATAAATTATTACACAATGTCTATGGACTGTCCATATCTTATCTTCTATATCTTCTTGTAATCCCCCATTATCATTGTCCATCTGATCTTACTCACCCGTTTTATGATATCCATGGTATGACAGCAGATCCCAGGTGGAAAAGAAGGGATGTCGTCATACAGAGACTGGTGGTATTCGTCCATTGTGCCTCTGGTATAGAATGGCCAGTCACCTACAGTCATCATATATAAGATGACGCCAAAGGAAAAGGAGTCTGCCAGATGGTTGTATCCTTCACCGTCCATTACCTATGGGAACATGAGATTGGAGAGAATCTGAATATACCGGGAAGGGGATTTACACACAGAGACTATGAGGACCGGTCTGTGATTAGATATGAGCAGAATACATTGGGATCAGATTATCCCTCAATCCTACTATTGACATCAATCACACAGAGATGTTCCTTACCTCGGGCGCTATGTAACCCTTAGTGCCAGCAGTATATTCCACTATGTCACCCTCAAATACATTCATGGCTGCTAAGCCAAAGTCTGAGATTTTGATGTGTCCGGTGTCTTGGAGGAGGATGTTCTCTGGCTTCAGGTCACTGCAGGGAGAAGGAGCAGACACTGATTGTGAGGACAATTCATGGAAAGAACTTTCTACAATAGATATGTAAGGAGACAACAGAGAGTCACAGGTGACAGATTTATGAAGGAGAAATGATTACCTATGTATGACGCCGCGTTCATGCAGGAACTGGAGTCCGCACACCATCTCTGCCGCAAAGAGTCTGTGGAGTAGAAAGGATGGATCAGTGGTTACATGCACAATCATACAGAGAACATGAGGAGATCACACACGTGTCCTTTTCACATCATTAGTTTCTCCAGTTGTCGTTGTCCATTGATCTAAGACTACAATGTGCCGGCAGCGGATTATTCACATTCAGTACCGGACATTTACCTTATTGTCTTTGTGTTAAACATCATTGAATCTTTCATGTGGCCAAACAGGTCTCCTCCGACCATATAGTCCATGGCTATTTCATACTCCGTAGGTGTTTCCCTAAACGCCCGCATAGTCATTAGGTAGGGGCACCCGGCAGCCATTCTCAGGACTTTTAGCTCTGTAGAGATTAAGTCCTCACAAGAACTTTTGTCCATGATTTTGATGGCCAGCAGTCCTTCACTGACTGGATCTGATGCCAAGACGACCTGGAGAAAAATCACAACAGATCAGACCAAACTCTCATCTATTACTGTGTAGTAGTTCACTAGTTAATCCCAATTATCATTACATATGAGCATCCTGTAATGAATATGTACATCTCTCCTGTGTATCTGGTGCAGGAAACATTGGGGAACACGGACAATATAAATTGACACTTACTTTTCCATAGTTTCCTTTTCCAAGAACTTTCCAGAACTCGAGATTGGAAAAGTCTATAGGTTGGTCTGTGTGGACCAGTTCTCTTGGGTCAGAAATCTGTAAACTGGCATCATCAAGGCTTTGTGCCGGTATGTCCATTGTGTCGTAGGGCGTCTTATCGATTCCATCTGCTGAGATGATATAAAAAATTTGAACCCCTTAGTGAACACATTATTGGAAATGACTACCTCAGCCTGTTGAAAGCCCCTGTCTTTTCCTCTTCCTGTTAAGACCAGCCTGGCTTTCATATGAGATTTTTAATTTCGCTATATACAGTTCTATCACAGTATCTAGTAGAAGCGATCAGAAAATCGCAGGTTCAAGTCCCCAAAGGAGACTAAAGAAAAGAAGTAACAAAAAAAAGTTAAAAAAATAATAAAATGTAAAAAAAATACTTCCCCATTAATAATAATAATAATAATAATAATAATAATAATAGTAATAATTTGAATATCTAGTATAACCACATCCGGAACATTAATTAACCCAAACAGTAAATACTGAAATGAGAAAATAAATGTAAAGACCAGAATAGTGTTTTTGTGAGGGCGCAGTATACATCTAATAAATTGTAATAAAAGATATCACAATGTCTTGTCTACCCGAGAAAGTTATCTATAAAAGCTACAACTTGTCACGCAAAAAAAACTAAATCAAGTCCTCGCACAGCTCCATCCAGCGATCAAAATCCAAAAGATATAATGTCTCAGAATATAGGGACACAAACCAATTTATTTTTTATAAAATTCCTAATTTTCTTCTACCAGTTCAGTGAATTATAACCCCTATGCCTGTTCAACATTATCATAGTTGTAACTGACATGGAGAATCATTCTGTCAGGTCATTTTTACCACTCAATGAACACAGTAAAAAAAAACAATGGCGGAATCACTTTTTTCCACAATTTTACCACATTTTGAATCTTTTTCAAGAACATTGAATAGTAAAATAAATAATGTTCAAAACTACAGCTCGTCCACTAAAAAATCAAGTCCGCATAAAGCTACATTGGGAGACAAATTAAAAAATAAATAGTTATGGGTTTTCGAAGGAGGAAGGAAAAAACAACGAAAGGTTACCCGGACAAGAAGGGGTTAACAAATATAGCTAAAAGAAAATATTATAATTTTAAATAGAATTATGTAAATGAGCAGGAAATGTCTAATATTTGGGCTCTCATTTATCAAAACTGTCCAATAATAAAAATGTCCCTGCTGTCCATAGCAACGAATCACAGCATAGATTCCATCTCTTAACATTCTATGGAACAATGAAAGCCGCATTGTGATTGGTTGCTATGGGCAACAAGGACAGTTTTTCTGCACTTTTGATAATTGATGCCAGTACATAATATTAGGAGTATAATCCTCCTCACCCCCAGTCTTATTACACTGAGCAGTTTCCATCTTACCTGGTCCATCTGTATCCAGTGATGTGTTTGGTGGAGAAACACTCAGCTGTTTGTTCTCTGGGATGGAGATGTTTTCAGCTGATGACCTCGACCTCCGTAATGCACCATTCCCATTTATAATGGGGATGGCATAGATGAGACGTCTTCTACATTGGACAACCCAGTCTCTGCTGTTCCTGATCCTCTTCTGGGCTGCCGCTCTTTGTAGTTTTGGTGCCTCCAGACTTTCAGATCTGGAGGATGTCACTTGTCTCGGTGTCTCTTGGAGAACCTCTTCCAGCTCTAACTCTGCGTTGATGTTTCTCCTCTTATTGAGGATGGCTTCTTTGTTTCTCCTCCGTATTTCAGGGACCAGATCTCCGAGTTTTCTCAAGGAGA
Source organism: Phyllobates terribilis (assembly GCF_046119375.1). Taxonomy (NCBI): domain Eukaryota; kingdom Metazoa; phylum Chordata; class Amphibia; order Anura; family Dendrobatidae; genus Phyllobates; species Phyllobates terribilis. The sequence goes on along the minus strand of NW_027363830.1, from coordinate 176,206 downwards.
TAAGAATGGCCTTCTGAAGCTCAGCGGAGGCTGCAGAGTGAGACTCCGTGAGGGTCTCCATTTTCCTTCTCTCTGTAACGATCTCATGTCTTTTGGTCTTTCTCATTTTGTCTAGAATTTGACGTTTGGGCGCCATTTTTGAGGCGTCAGTGTCAATGTCCGGTAGTATAAAGTCTTTTCGCCCTAAAGCGAACAATGGTACCTGCTCTTCATTTATTCCTCTCTTCTCTCTGAGAACCCGATCTCTTTGGGCTCTTCTGTAATTATCCATTTTAAAATCAATTTTTGCTTCGTTTGTCACGAAAAACAAAAGGGGCTGCCTCACCCTTGGGAGTCTGTAAGGCAGTGGTTTCCCTTAGGACGGAACACTGGGATATAGAATGTGGTGATGTCATCACATCACTTGTGACATCATTTTTATTCTAATGTCACAATGATAAATAGATAGATATCAAATTTGAAGGATGGGGAACCAAACTTTTGCAGATGTATACATACAGTATACAGATATACACGGAGTGCACAATTTGTATTTTTAATGATTAATTTTAGTATTGAACAACTACAGTGCTGCTGGTTAATCATAAAGGTTAATAAAATCCGAAACCTGAATATTTACAAAAATAGAAGTGAGGTTTTGTCTTTCCTAGGCCACATTCACACATTCGGTATTTGGTCAGTATTTTGCATCAGTATCTGTAAGCCAAAACCAGGAGTGGAAGAATCAGAGTTAAAGTATAATAGAAACACGTGACTACTTCTGTATTTATCACCCACTCCTGGTTTTAACTTACAAATACTGATGTAAAATACTGACCAAATACTGAATGTGTGAATGTGGCCTTAGGGGAATATCTCTGTGTGCAGAACTGTTAATCAAAGAAATCAAAATGTTAAAAATACATTTCTGACATTTAAAAAAATATATCTGTGATCATGACGGTGTATGGCACAAATCGTTCTCCTGAAACCATCCCTCATATTAATTATTTTCTTTCTCCCCAAGCAGTGTCTCATACCACTTAACTTATAATAAATGATACACAGGAGACTTTTTTTTTGGATATAATTTGCCATATCGGCCATTTATTAACAAACAACAATAACCAATGAAAGAATTGGCGGAGGTCCTTGGGGCTACAAGATCCGGCACATGTAGAACAAGGCATTTTTCCATAGAATTATTTTACTCTCAGCCGTAACCCCAAGCTCAAGGGCACCACACCACAATCAGTGGTAAAGGAAACGCCACCACTGGCTCCAAGAGTACACCCCTGTCCAGAGCCCCACTAAGTGCCAGATCAGCCAATTAGTAATTCCATCCTGAAGGGAACCATCTCTGTAAATTCCCACCCATAAAAAATTCCACCAACCCCAAAGACCCCCCCTACTGCCCCAGCCACTGTGACTCACAGTAAAAATGTATAACCTGCATCATAAGCCCGAGCCATAAAACATAACAATATACAGTACAGACCAAAAGTTTGGACACACCTTCTCATTTAAAGATTTTTCTGTATTTTCATGACTGTGAAAATTGTACATTCACACTGAAGGCACCAATTTCTTCGACCACTTCACCACCTGGCTGCTTCACTTCCTTTCCGCTGACATCCCCACTATCATCATGGGTGACTTCAACATCCCCATTGACACTTCCCACTCATCTGTCTCTAAGCTTCTATCCCTCACTTCCTCCTTCCTCCTCAATGGTCTTCCGCAGCCACCCAAAAAGATGGCCACACACTGAACCTCATCTTCATCCGCCTCTGTTCCTTATCTAACCTCTCCAACTCACCTCTCCCTCTATCTGACCACAACCTACTAACATTCTCTTCCCTCTCCTCTCCCGGTGCACAATCCCCACTTGACAAACTTGCATACCCTTGCAGAAATCTCAAACACCTTGACCTACACTCACTCTCTTAATCCCTTCTCCCTCTTACAGACATAAGTTCCTTACACAATGCAGATGCTGCTGCTGCTTCATATAGCACCACAACAGCTACAGCTCTAAATTCGGTCACCCCCCTTACATATAACAAAGCTCGCACAATCAACAGGCAATCCTGGCACACCAGCCTGAAAAGAACTGAGACTGACCTCCAGGGTTGCTGAGCAGAAATGGGAAAAGTCCCACTCCAACGAGCACTCTATCGCATTCAAACAGTCCTTCACTACTTTCAAGTCCACACTCACTGCAGCAAAACAAACCTACTTCTCATCTCTCATAACTTCCCTGTCACACAACCCTAAACAGCTATTCAACACTTTCAATTCTCTCCTCCGCCCCCCATCGCCTCCTCCCTCTACTTTCATCTCAGCCGAGGACTTTGCCTCATTCTTCAAGCAGAAGATTGATACCATCAGACAAAGCTTTTTCCTAAAGTCCCCACAGCCCCTCCTCATATCTACTCAATCCTCCTCCTCCAAAACCAGCTTCTCCGCCAGTTCGGAAGATCAACTTTCCTCCTTACTCTCTAAGTCACACCTCACCACCTGTGAACTTGACCCTATCCCATTCCACCTCATCCCTAACCTTACAGTCTTCATCCCAACTCTAACCCACCTCTTCAACCTGTCACTAACAACTGGTGTCTTCCCCTCATGTTTCAAACATGCCTCCTTCACACCCATCCTCTCTGACTAGCTATCGCCCCATATCACTTCTCCCCTATGCCTCAAAACTACTGGAACAGCACGTCCATTTTGAACTGTCCTCCCACCTCTCCTCCTGCTCCCTCTTTGACCGCTTACAATCTGGCTTCCAACCGCACCATTCTACTGAAACTACCCTGACTAAAGTCACCAACGACCTACTAACCGCCAAATCCAAGCGACACTATTCTGTCCTTCTCCTCCTGGAACTGTCATCTGCCCTTGACACAGTGGACCATTCCCTATTACTACAGACTCTCTCATCTCTTGGTATCAAAGACTTGGCCCTATCTTGGATCTAGTCATACTTAACAGACAGAACCTTCAGTGTTTCTCACTCACACACCACCTCCTCATCTCGCACCCTATCTGTCGGTGTTCCCCAAGGTTCAGTCATAGGACCCCTGCTCTTCTCCATCTACACCCTCGGCCTGGGACAGCTCATAGAGTCCCACGGCTTTCAGTATCATCTCTATGCTAACGACACACAGATGTACCTCTCTGGACCTGGTATCACCTCCTTACTAACCAGAACCCCACAATGTCTGTTCGCTATCTCATCCTTCTTCTCTGCTAGATTTCTAAAACTTAACATGGATAAAACAGAATTCATCATCTTTCCCCCATTTCACTCAGCCCCCCCATCTGACTTTGGTGCCACAGACCCATATGGGTGCATGGATGGACTTCTCCACAAGAGGCCCTCACTACATTCACACACCTCCACCTTCCACCTCATACCAGCAGATGGAGCCCTGATAGAGACATATAAAGGGAAGGTGGAGCCAGGCAGCTCAGTTGGTTAGTCAGAGTTAGTTAGTCAGAGTCAGTCTGAGTTTAGTCAGTGCTCAGAGCAGAACAGAGCAGTCAGACAGAGAGAGTCTGAGAGCGTGCCGATGCTCAGAGAGCAGTGAAGACGCAGCACGTCAGCTGCCGAGTAGTGACGTCCCCGAGTGTGGCCGACGGCGAGGAGGAAAGGAGAGTCGAACCAAGGGGGCAGAGGAGCATAGTAAGCTCACCCCGTTATACATACCGGACTCCGGGTCCGTGCCTACAGGGACCCTTTACACCCAGTAGGGTCAACCGGAATCCCAGGAGGACTACAAGTCCCTGGCAAAACTTGAAAGCTAGACACACACAAGACCAGGAACCACGAAGGCCCCGACGTCCAGGGAAAGTGGTTACCAACCGGAGGTCCTACTTCTGAGCAACAGGTGAAGTAACACACAATCTAGGCCCAGTTGCAGGCTGGCCAGGAGCATACACAGAGGCAAACACGGATCAGGAGGCCGCCTTATACCCGCTCACTGGGGCGAAGTCCTGAAGTGCACCTATCCTATGGAGTACCCTGGACCATACCTAACAATTGCATGAGTAAAGGTAACAAAGCAAATTCCCTGTCTCTGTCCGTTACTCCTACTGCGCCATCGTTCCCCCTGCACCACAACGCCCAGCGCAACCTGCATCGTTTACACTACCCTGAGGCCTGCTCCACCTGTGGGGAGCCGTTCCATCTCTAGCTGCCCTAACATCTGCCTCAGAGGACTGTTGCAGTGCTGGTGATCCTCACCAGGTACCACAGGTGGCATTGTGGCGCCCCTGAGGGTTCGGTCGCCACAGAGATACTGCACCTCACCCAGAGGTGTGGTGTCTTCCTTCTCTCGGGTAAGATAGGTGTGCTGCACGGAACCCCAAACACCCACATCCAACACTACACCACTCCAGGCCAGCAGGAGGAGCAAGTTGCAATGTAGTTTCTGCTGAGCCCCGACCCTGGCTGGAGTAGGGGGGAATCCAAAGGTAGGGGGAACCAGTAGTGGGTGTGGGTGGAGGAAGCAGATACAGGAAGCACTTATACAGTAGGTATATAATAGGAAGCCATATTTGGAGTTGAGGTCAGTTAGTGAAGACTGTCTGGGAGCAGAGGCTCAGTCAGAACTCTGTTCCGCAAGTTAGGGCTCAGGATAGAGGCCCCGGAGTGGAGCAGGGAGTAGGCTCCATTCTCCAAAAAGGATCCCAGGGGGTACGGCGCGTGCAGGACGGCACCCGTACGTCCCGCTCCTGCCAGGTGTCAGGAGGGATCGGTTTGCTTCATTCTAATCCCCAGGGGGTCAGGTTGGTCCCGGATCCGACGTACAGGAAGGACTTCAGCATATCCCAGCGGGATTGAGAGTGGGCAGTGTAGGGCAGCGGTGAGAAGGACCAAGTGTAAAGATGGTCAAAGTAGGAACACGAAAAGTGGGGTTCTGCCAGGCACTAAGCTGCTTAAGGAAGGACTGAACCCCTGCCTGGTGAACGCAGCGCGACGCGGGAGGCCTTCACCTGTAAAGTGCACTTGTGAATTGCCTAAGAACTGTAAGTAAAACCTTGGACGACTGCATCGAACAGCCTCTGTCTGTTTCTTCACCGGCGCCATTTTCCATCACCGCACTACAACGCCCAGTGCACCATTCATCTATTTACACTGCCCTGAGGCCCGCTCCGCCTCTGGGGAGCTGTACCATCTTTAGCTGCCTTGACATCTGTCTCAGAGGACTTTCACCAGACACCACAGGTGGCGTCACGAACTCTCTGAACTTCTACTAATAATTGATACCCCTTTGAGCACTGACCGCCCTGGGCCAGCCACCGTGATAACCCTGGCGATCAGCTGCAGGCCCCCGGGGGCAAGTCAGCGTCACAAAATGTCCCTAACAATTATATCCCCTTTTTGCACTGACCGCCCTGGGTCACGAACCGGGCCAGCCACCGTGATATCCCCCCTGCAAGCAGCCATAAGGCCCGGCTGCCGAGTACCCCATGGCCCTAGGGGCGAGTCATATCCATCAAAATCAATGGCTGTCCACTTTCCCCAGTCCCATAAGCTCGCTGCCTCAGGGTAACCCTGGACTCTAACCTCTCCTTCAAACCACATATCAAAGCCCTTTCCTCTTCCTGCCGACTCCAACTCAAAAACATCTCCCGGATCTGCATATTCCTCAACCATGAATCTGCAAAACACTAGTGCACGCCCTCATCATCTCCCGCCTCGACTACTACAAAATCCTGCTCTGTGGCCTCCCCGCTAACACTCCCGTACCCCTCCAATCTATCCTAAACTCTGCTGCCCGACTAATCCACCTGCCTCCCGCCTACTCCCCAGACTCTCCTCTCTGTCAAATGCTTCACTGACTCCTCATTGCCCAGAGACTCCAGTTCAAAACCCTAACCGTGGCATACAAAGCCATCCACAACCTTTCTCCTCCATACTTCTGTGACCTAGTCTCCCGGTACACACCTACACGCAACCTACGATCCTCACAAGATCTCCTTCTCTACTCCCCTCTTATCTTTTCTTCTCACAATCGCATACAAGATTTCTCCCGTGTATCCCCCCTACTCTGGAACTCTCTACCCCAAAGCATCAGACTCTTGCCTACTGAGGAAACCTTCTAAAGGAACCTGAAAACCCACCTCTTCCGAAAAGCCTACAACCTGCAGTAATCATTGCTCCACCACACCGCTGCATGACCAGCTCTACCCTCACCTACTGTATCCTCACCCATCCCTTGAAGATTGTGAGACATCGCAGGTAGGGTCCTCTCTCCTCCAGTACCAGTTTGCCATTGCGTTTTTGTTCAAGATTTTTGCAATTGTGTTTGCTACGTATACCCCCTTTTTCACATGAAAAGTGCCAAATAATAATAATAATAATGTGCCACAGACAGTGTCCTGGAATCTCCTCCATGCTCTGGAGACTGTGCTGAAAGACATGGCAAACCTCTTTGTTATCCTTTAGGCACTGGACAACCTGTGCAACCTGAATGGGCTGCAGATACCGCCTTATGATAGCAGTATACAAGAACTCATGCAAAATGCAAAACTAGATACTATAATACCATTCCCTTTTTGGGGGCTGTCTTATTTTTGTCTCTCTGCTTCAAATTTCACAAAAAATTGGATTTTCCAGAACCCAAATTTTTGCAATTCAATGCTCATTAGGCATCAAGAGACATCATGACATCACTGGGTGATGCTCAACAGGACGTCATTTAAGTCCCAGTGACCACTGGAGGTTCTGAAGAGTGAAGTCAGATGGGAGAAAGGGAGTAAGCGAGCCAGCGGAGGACTGGGCAGAGACAGGAGAGGTGCAACATAAGTATATTGTACTTCTTTTATAACCTGTCTGTTTATTGTGCCCTGCATTCTGGAGAGACCTCAGAGAGAAATAGAAAGATTTTGTTACATGCACACCGCTAGGTTTAGATAGGGGCGAGACAGGTTTCATGAATTCTTTGGAATCCTTGGGGAACTGTTTATTCAGGGCGACCATAGACCATGTGCTGCAGCTTCTCTCAGTCATACAGGGGTACTTGCCCTCAGGCACAGACATGTAACTGGATTCACTTGCTGACCAGACACATTTGACACGAGTTCTCATGAACAGTTAAACAGTTGCATTTAATGAAGCCGCATGTGACGCGCCCCCTGGGCCTTGGGGTACCCGGTGCCGGGCCGGTAGATGCTGGGGGATGTCACAGTGGTGGTGACTCGGTCCGTGACCCAGGGCGGTCAATAAAAGGGGTTTATTTATAGGGGATTTATAGTGTTTGTATAAAGTTTGTGACGCCACCTGTGGTATGCGGCTACAGGAAGCCGCCGCTGCGGAGCAGGTCCTCTGGAGCTGATGTTAGTGCAGCAGGGATGGTGTGGCTCTGCACAGGTAGAGCTAGCTCCAGGGCAGTGTGGATGTTATAGGTGGTGCTGGGCGTTGTAGTGCAGGGATTGATGGCGCAGCAATAATCAGTCCACAACTTAATTGTTATCAGAGTATTAATCCGCGTGACATCCAGAGTTTAGAACACAGAATGTAGGCTTATTCATATCCAGCATAGGCACAGCATGGAGTCTGGTGTTACTGCAGCATGAGGAGAAACAAAACATATAACAACAATACAGGAAGAGAAGGAGGGGCATCCTGTCTGTGTGAGTTTTTTTTTTTTTAAAACACAACTTTGTTAACAACCTCACAATATGCACAACATATGAAACAGCACACAGTAGTTGTTGCAATACACATACAGATTAATATGTATTATTCCAACACCCCCACTCAACAACTACTTATCCTCTTAGTCCCATTGTGGTTCTCAATTCTTGGAACCTAGCTCGTGGCAATGGCTTTGTCATAATGTCAGCTACCATCTTATCAGTTTCACAATAGACAAACTGAATTATGCCACGATCTATCAAATCACGTAGCTGATGATGTCTGACGTCAATGTGCTTGGTTCTAGCACTGATCTTTTCACTGCATGCAAGTTTAATGCATCCTTGGTTGTCCTCACAAATTACAGTCGGCTGAGTTGACGGTTTGCCAAGATCGTCCATCAATTGTCTTAGCCAAACAACCTCCTGGCTTGCATAGGCTGCGGACACATACTCCGCTTCTGTAGATGACAAGGCAACAGACACTTGTTTCCTACTAGACCAGGAGATTGAACTTTCTCCAACTTTAAACAAGTATCCACTTGTGGATTTACGATCACGCGAATCACCAGCCCAATCCGCATCTACATAGCCGGTAAGTTCTAGATCTCCTGCTGCAGATAGTTTTAAATTTACATCTTGCGTTTCTTTCAAATATCGGAGAAGTCTCTTAACAGCATTCCAGTCTCTTTGGCGCGGTTTTTCCACATATCTGCAAAGGATTCCAACTGTTGTTGTGATATCCGGTCGAGTCATAGTTGATATGTATAGAAGTGCCCCCACTGCCTGACGATATTTCTCATTGTTAGGCAACAGGTCATCTTCTCCTTCCAGCTTCAGGTAGGATGGTTCCATTGGGGTTGATATACCTTTGGCCTCTGACATTTTAAACTGATTCAGAATCAAATTAATTTTTGCACTTTGGTTTAGAAGAAAACTTCCATCTTCCTCTCTCTGGATTTGGATTCCTGGATAATATGTCACACTTCCAAGGTCTTTTGTTTCAAAGTGCTGATTCAGAATTTCAGTCATTTTTCCAATTTCTGCGTCGTCTTGATGAACAACAATCACGTCATCCACATATAAGAGAATATACATCCACTTTCCATCTGTATATTTTGTGTATAAGCACGGATCTGCTTGACCTCTTTTAAATCCTTCTTCCAACAAGACTTAATTCATCTTGGTGTTCCATGCTCTTGCTGATTGCTTAAGACCATAGAGAGATTTTTGTAGTTTGCAAACAAGATTCTCTTCGCCTCCTTTTACACAACCTTCAGGTTGAGTCATGTATAAGTCCTCCTCAATGTCACCATTTAAAAAGGCAGTTTTTATATCCAAATGTCTGACATACATCTTTTGTACAGCAGCTACAGCTAACAAAGCTCTGAACGTGGTCTGTTTAGTGACTGGAGCAAATGTAGCATCGTAATCTTCGCCATACTTTTGAGAATATCCTTTTGCGACCAACCTTGCTTTGGATCTGTGGACTTTACCTTCAGAGTCATATTTGGTTTTGAAGACCCACTTGCACTTGATTGCCTTTTTGCCCTGTGGTAGCTTGGTGAGTTTCCAAGTTTGGAGTTGATGAAGCGATTTGATTTCCTCATTAGCGGCATCGATCCACTTTGTTCTTTCATGGACAGGTAGTGCTTGCATTTCATCCCATGACTGCGGCTCTGATTCAGGTAGTGTCTTGACAATGTAGGATAGACGTTTAGCTGGTATACCTTTGTTTGATCTTGACGATCTCCTGATTTCAGATTCACCTGATTTTTCTGTTGTTCCTTCATTAGTTGAAGAATCCAGCCAGACCTCTACATCCTCTTTGTTGCTGTCTTGTAATTGTGACTTCAGCTGGACTACTGGCGTGATGTCACAAAACTTAGGTGATACAAAGTTTTCATCAATCACTACATCTCTACTTATTGTGACCTTGTTTGTTTCTGGGTGTAGAATCCTATAACCTTTCTGGGTTTCGCTGTAGCCTACCAGGATACCTTCCTTAGCGTGAGATTCCCACTTAGTTCGCTTTTCTTTGGGAACATGTACAAATGCTTTACTTCCGAATATTCTTATGTGATGTAGTTTTGGCTTTCTGCTATTCCATTGCTCAAATGGAGTTTTCTCTGTAGTTTTACCTGGTAGTCTGTTCTGAAGATAGCAAGCTGTCATGATTGCTTCCCCCCAATATGCTGTGGGCAGATTTGCATCAAATAACATGCTTCTTCCACTTTCACATAGTGTTCGGTTCCTTCTTTCCGCGACACCATTTTGCTCTGGGTTGTACAGTACAGTGGTCTGAAATAGGATTCCATTTTTCTTGAAAATGCTCTGTGTCTCATTACTTGTATATTCAGTCCCATTATCTGCATGTAGAATCTTTGGCATTCTTCCAAATTTAATATATACTTCAGCTAGGTATATTTCAAGTTTCTCTGGAACTTCCTTCTTGCTGTGAAGCAGGTGGACAACTGTATATCTTGAATGATCATCAATAAATGTGAGAAAATATCTCTTCTTCCCTGGAGTCAGAGTGCTCATTGGACCACAGACATCTGTGTGTAATAAATCTAGTGGCTGTGCTGTTGTTGTACTAATTCTCTTAGGAAAAGCTTTCCTAGACATTTTCCCTTTGATGCAGCTAGTACACTTCATTGTCTGGTTACATAGATCAATTGTAATATCCTCAGCTAGTTGCTTTTGGACTAACTTTCTTATTGCTTCTGGGTCTCTGTGTGCCAGACGCCTATGCCACACATGTATACAGTTTTTATGCTCTTCTTGTTGCGTTGTATACACACACTCTTTGCATTTCAGCTGATAAAGTTCATCTGTGATGTTTCCCTCTGCTAGTGAGTGGCCTTCCTTTGAGATGATGCAGTTATCATGCTTAAACGTAACTTCATTTCCTTGTTTTGTGAGTTTCTTCACAGATAGTAGATTACTTTCAAGACTAGGCACATACAGCACATCCTTTACTGGGATCTTCCTGCTTTGTGTTGGTGAGATTTGACAATCAATATAACCATCTCCTATGCCTTCTGAAGTCATGTACTGACCATTAGCCATAATCACTTTCTCTGATTTACTTTGGTCAAGCTTAGAAAAGAAGTCTCTGTTATTAGTCATGTGACTAGTTGCTCCAGAGTCTATACACCATGCATGCTTTGATGTATTTGCACTGACAGTAAATGCAGTTTCAGTATTCACAGAATCATTTTCTCCAGATACAGCACTTTTAACCCTTTGATGACTGCTTTGCTTTTTCAGCTGATTCATTCTAGCTTTCCAGACTCTGCAGTCAGCTTTCAAATGTCCTGATTTCTTGCAAACAAAACATTCACGTGTTTCTTTTGTGTGCTTCCTGTTATCAGTTAGGTTTTGTGTCTGTAAAGCAGATTCTGTGCTGCATATCCTACTGTTTATACCTTCTGCCTTTCGCTTATATTCATCTATGAGCTTCCTCCTGACATACTCCAGTGTAAGCTCATCATCTGGACGCGCATCTAGTGCGGTTACAAGCGTATCATAGCTCTCTGGAAGGCCACTAAGCAGTAATGCAGCCACATGAAAGTCCTTTAGATCTTCCCCAATGCCTCTCAGGCGTTCTACAACTTCCAGAACACTTCTTATGTAATCCTGCATATCATGGCCTTTCTGTAACTTAGACTGGTACAGCTTTCTCATGAGATAGAGCTTATTGCTTAAATTTATCCTCTCATGTACCTTTTGCAACTGCTCCCACATTTCCTTTGCAGTATTACATTTACACACATGCACAATCTGGTCATCATCTATACTGAGTGATATGGTACTTTGTGCTTTCTGATCCATCTCTGTCCACTCCTGTGGCACTGGGTCAGGTATAGGCTCCTGTGTGTATTTCCACGTACCTTCTCTTATCAGCAGCATTTTCACTTTGAATTTCCAGGATTGATAATTCTGGTTAGTGAGACTTGGCACTGTAAATTTCATGGAGCTGCTGCTGGTGGCCATCTTTGCTTCTTCTCAGTTTGCTGTCTTTCTTTCTTTTCTTTCCTCTGTGTTCTGGGGATCTGTGACTCTGGGAACTCTGGTACATCTGGTACATCTGGGCCCATAACCTGTTAGCAGAGTATTAATCCGCGTGACATCCAGAGTTTAGAACACAGAATGTAGGTTTATTCATATCCAGCATAGGCACAGCATGGAGTCTGGTGTTACTGCAGATGAGGAGAAACAAAACATATATCAACAATACAGGAAGAGAAGGAGGGGGCATCCTGTCTGTGTGAGTTTATTTTTTTTTAAAACACAACTTTGTTAACAACCTCACAATATGCACAACATATGAAACAGCACACAGTAGTTGTTGCAATACACATACAGATTAATATGTATTATTCCAACATTAATGACGGTTTCCTCTTATCTTTACTGCTGGTGAGTAGACAAGCCGGGACTAGGGTACTGGCTAAAAGTGGAAGTCCGGGCAGCCTGGAAGCAAGTAAAGAATCCTCCTTGCTAGGTGAAGTTGGAGGCCTTCCCTTTCCAATAAACTCTTTGGCCCTGCTACTTGTAGCTGTGCGGTGGCCCTCGTCCCTGAGTGCAACGGTTCTGTGCTCACCCGTATGGCAGGCAGCTCGGGCCTTGCTGGTGCGTCGCTCCCACGTGGCGGTGCTGGGCCCTGCAGTGCTGCTGAGCCTCCGGCCGTCTGATGGGGCCAGGAGACCTACAATCTCCTGCCCTCCGGTTTCTGCTGCTGGGCCTTCAGTGCCCCACAGCCTCGGACTCCGGTGTCCGGTTCTTCTGTGCTGGTCCTTCTGGGGTGAGCTGCCGTGCAGCTCCAGTCCCTAGCTCCTCTCTCTTCGACGTCCTGACTTCAACTCCTCACACTAAGTCTCACTAACCCCGCCTCCAGATCCCAGTTGCCAAGTGGAGGAACTCCCCTTGCTGGTCTTGAGCCAGGAAAGTGTTGCATGCTTAGCAAAACCTGATTAGGGGACCCCTGCTTACTTCCAGGCATGGCATAACCTCTTGTGAGGGAGGCAATGCCACTGTGGCAACCGGACCCCTGGGGTGCCACATTCCCCCCTAGTTAACTTCACTACTCCTGGACTGAGGATACCTTTAAAATTAACAATTAACAATTTAAACAGGTTACAACAGTCAAAAATTACAAAAACCCAACAAAATTTGAAAGCAGTCACTACGGCGCTTAGTCTTTACGCCACAATCCTGGTAACTGTAATTTGGCTGGTGGGAACTGCATCAACCCACTTTGTGTGTCGTCCCTGGGCATGGCTTCGGGGCACTCTTTCGTTGGGCCTGGTCTTCAGCCACGCCTGCGGTTTATTTTCTAGGCCTGTTAGTAACTATATCCAACATTGTCCTGACCACACCTAGTCCTGTGGTCCAATTGTCCATAAATTTAACAAATATACTTTTCCATTTTATTTAACGGGTACAACTATATACAACATAAACTTTTATTCTCTTACACTTTAGTTTCTGCAGCGGGCATGGAGCTGACCTTTTGAACTTCTGGTCGATGTACGTAGTACGTTAGTTGTCACTACTCTACCCTGGTCCCTAGTGTCTACCCCTGGTGTGGTGGGTTCTGTGTGAACTACCCTACGGGTAGTTTGAGGTAACACAGGTAAGCTGGGTAATCTCCTACGAATTCTTTGGCTCACCCTGGGTACGACAGGTTCACTGCTAGCAGAGGGTAGATTCTCCTGGTCTGCTGATGATGAAACTTCTGTCTCTGGGACCGACTGGTCTTCCAGCTGTTCTGGAACTTCTGCAGCTTCCGGTGAGGCCGCTTGGAGAAAGGTAAGGACCGGTACTATAATTGCACTGTTCACCTGCATCCAAGACCGGGGAAGTTCTCCGAGTACTGTTTGGACCACTTCCTCCACTCCTTCTGTGGGCTGAGTGTTGTCTTGATCTTCTTCTGTGTGTTTCAACTGTTCAGGACATATCTTCAAGTGATCTCTTGAGACTGCCGCTGAAGTTTCCCCTCCATCCTTACTGATGAGGCACACTTTGATGTTATCGTAATTGGAGGGTAGGACTGTGTATGGCTCTACCTCCCACTGGTCATCTAATTTGTGGAGTCATCTCTTTCTCTTAAGTACCTGTTCTCCAGGTGACAAGGGAACGGCAGGTGCGTGCTGATTATAAGTTTTCTCTTGCTTCTGTCTCACCTGGAACAAACTTCTCTCAACACACTCTTGCACCTTGCGGTATTGCTGCTGCCACTCGGTATCCCAATCCGCATCTGTTGATGTCGTCTCTGGTGTTAAGACTCCCATGTCTAAGTCGATGGGTAGCTTACCAGGTCTTGCTCTCATCAGGTAAGCGGATGTACAGTTGGTGGAGTTCACCGGGATGTGATTATATAGGTCCACCAAATCTGGCAACTTCTCTGGCCACAGGCTACGTTCTTCAAGGGGCAACATCTTCAACAGGTCTATCACCACCTGGTTCATCTTTTTACACAACCCGTTAGTCTGGGGATGATACGGCGTCGTTCTGATTTTCTTGCAGCCATACAAGTTACAGAATTCCTGGAACACTTCTGCTTCAAAGGCTGGACCTTGGTCGGTAAGTACCCGTTCAGGGTAACCGTGCGGGCGACAAAAGTGCTGTTGGAACGCTTTGGCTTCCGTCTGAGCCGTCTGGTCTATCACTGGCTCTACTACCAAGAACCGGGAGTAGTGGTCTACTATGGTGAAAGCGTAGACATAGCCTGACCGGCTTGGGGCTAGCTTCACGTGGTCCAAGGCTACCAGTTCAAGTGGCTGTTTGCTGATTATGGGCTGCAGGGGAGCCCTCTTGCTGTCACGGTCTTTTCGTCTCAGGTTGCATGGACCACATTCTCGACACCATCTCTTAATTCCTTTCCTCATGCCAGCCCAGTAGAATCTCTCACGTAGCAGGACTTCCAACTTCTTCCACCCGAAGTGTCCTGCTCCATCGTGGTACGCTTCTACGACCATTAACGCATCCCGCCTCGGGACTACCACCTGCCAGACCAGTTCATGTGTCTGGGAGTTGATGCTTCTTCGACACAGCTTTCCTTCGTAGATGAACAGTTTGCCCTTCTCCTTCCACAACTGTTGGGTCTCCTGTGGAGCATCTGGATCAGGGTGCGAGTCAGCTTGCATCAGCAACTCCGTGACTAGGCGGACAGCGGGTCGCTATCCTGCGTCTCTGCCCATTCATGGTGGGGCAATGGGTTGAACATGGCCTCTCTGTTGGCGGGGCGCTTGTCCCTCACACAGTGGGAGCACTGGGTCACCCCATGACGATAGAAAGCGGGTATCTCTATCTCCTCCAGCTCTTCTGGGTCTTCTCCCCCATCTGGCAAGTTGGGCATCCTGGACATCGCATCAGCATTTGCATTTTTTTGCCCCGCCCGATACTTGATGTTAAACTCGTAGTTAGACAGTCGGGCCATCCATCGTTGTTCTAGGGCACCAAGCTTCGCAGTCTCCAGGTGCGTCAGCGGGTTGTTATCTGTGAAGACTGTAAATCTGGAGGAGGCGAGATAGTGTTTGAAGCGCTCTGTTACAGCCCAGACTATGGTGAGAAACTCCAACTTGAAGGAACTGTAGTTGTCGGGGTTCCTTTCCGTGGGCCAGAGCTTCCTGCTGGCGTATGCAATCACTCGCTCTCTGCCTTGCTGTACCTGGGACAGCACCGCTCCCAATCCCACGTTGCTGGCATCGGTATGAAATATAAAGGGTTGGCCATAGTCGGGGTAGGCCAGGACTTCATCTCCGGTCAGAGCCATCTTCAGTCGGGTGAAAGATTCGTCTTCTGGTTTATCCCATTTGAACGGAGGTTTCGGGTTCTTGGCCTTCTTGGACTGGCCTACCAGGAGGTCCTGCATGGGTGCTGCTATCTTGGTGAAACCCTTGCTAAATCTTCTGTAGTAGCCTACCAGCCCGAGAAACTGCCGCACTTCCTTGATAGTGGAGGGTCTTGGCCAGTCCTTGATTACGGTGACTTTTTCAGGGTCTGGCGCTACACCTTCGGCGCTTACCACATGACCTAGGTACTGCACCTTGGGCTTCAACAGGTGGCATTTGGACGGCTTTACCTTCAGCCCAAAACCAGATAGGGCTTCGAACACCTCGGCCAGGTGCTCCAGGTGGTCTTCATATGTCTTTGAGTAGACAATTACGTCGTCCAGGTAGAGCAGGACAGTTTCGAAGTTCTTGTGTCCTAGGCAGAACTCCATTATCCGCTGGAAGGTTCCTGGGGCGTTGCAGAGCCCGAATGGCATGCAGTTGAACTCGCTGAGGCCCATTGGCGTGGTAAACGCAGTCTTTTCTTTGTCCGCCTCTGCCACAGGAATCTGCCAGTACCCACTGGTGAGATCCAAAGTGGAGAAATAATTAGCAGATCTTAGTGCAGCTAATGACTCCTCAATTCTGGGTAATGGGTAGGCATCATTATGTGTAATGCGGTTAATTTGCCTGTAATCAGCACACATCCTCATGGTACCATCCTTCTTTCTAACGAGAACTAATGGAGCTGCCCAGGGGCTACAACTATCTCTGATCACCCCAGCCTCCTTCATCTCCTGCAACATTCCTTTGGCACATTGATAGTGAGCTGGGGGTACAGGCCAGTACACGAGTCCTCATGAACAGTTGAACAGTTGCATTTAATGAAGCCACATGTGACGCGCCCACTGGGCCTTGGGGTACCCGGTGCCGGGCCGGTAGATGCTGGGGGATGTCACAGTGGCGGAGACCCAGTCCGTGACCCAGGGTGGTCATTAAAAGGGGTTTATTTATAGGGGATTTATAGTGTTTGTATAAAGTTTGTGACGCCACCTGTGGTATGCGGCTACAGGGAGCCGCCGCTGCGGAGCAGGTCCTCTGGAGCTGATGTTAGTGCAGCAGGGATTGTGTGGCTCTCCACGGGTAGAGCTTAGCTCCAGGGCAGTGAGGATGTTATAGGTGGTGCTGGGCATTGTAGTGCAGGGGTTGATGGCACAGCAATAATCAGTCCACAACTTAATGACGGTTTCCTCTTATCTTTACTGATGGTGAGTAGACAAGCCTGGACTAGGGTACTGGCTAGAAGTGGAAGTCCGGGCAGCCTGGAAGCAAGTAAAGAATCCTCCTTGCCAGGTGAAGTTGGAGGCCTTCCCTTTCCACTAAACTCTATGGCCCTGCTGCTTGTAGCTGTGCGGTGGCCCTCGTCCCTGAGTGCAACGGTTCTGTGCTCACCCGTATGGCAGGCAGCTCGGGCCTTGATGGTGCGTCGCTCCCACGTGGCGGTGCTGGGCCCTGTAGTGCTGCTGAGCCTCCGGGCGTCTGATGGGGCCAGGAGACCTGCAATCTCCTGCCCTCCGGTTTTTGCTGCTGGGCCTTCAGTGCCCCACAGCCTCGGACTGTGGTGTCCGGTTCTTCTGTGCCGGTCCTTCTGGGGTGAGCTGCCGCGCAGCTCCAGTCCCCAGCTCCTCTCTCTTCGATGTCCTGACTTCAACTCCTCACACTAAGTCTCACTAACCCCGCCTCCAGATCCCAGTTGCCAAGGGGAGGAGCTCCCCTTGCTGGTCTGGAGCCAGGAACGTGTTGCGTGCTTAGCAAAACCTGATTAGGGGACCCCTACTTACTTCCAGGCATGGCATCACCTCTTGTGAGGGAGGCAATGCCACTGTGGCAACCGGACCCCTGGGGTGCCACACATGGCCAGTGCAATTTAAGTCTCTTGAGCAACAGGCTCCAGTAACAAACAGTTTCATCTTAAAGGCACATTAACAAACAGTCTTTCTTACTAGCACAGTACATCACAGATCAAGTCTCTTTAGCAGCACACTTCTATGCCCCATAACAGTAATGATCCCACCAGCAGTCCCCGGTCCACTGTGTCATAGACTTTAGCCTCTAGTGCAGTGAGGTACGAGGGATGGTTAGAACGCAAGGATGAGTCCAGTCCTCAGATGTGGTGTTCAATCCTTGCTTCTGCTAAACAACAGTTAACTCCTTTCTCCACTACTTTCTCTTGTAGATACCACTAGCAATTAAAAGGCAGTCACAGTGGGAGAGTCCCAGAACCCTCATCAGCCTGGTGAAGAGGTCTGTATCTTTTAAAGGGTTTGTCCACTACTTTAATATTGATGCCTTATCTGTAGAATAGGGCATCAATGTATGATCGTCTGGGGTCCTGCACCCGACACCCCTGCCGATCGGCTGTTATTGGTGGCGGCAGCCGCCGGCAGGAAGTGCTTACCTGGCCATCAAGTTACAGTGGCCAGTGCTTGTTACTGCACATCTGCCTTCTATTCAATTCAATGGGAGGTGGATGTGCAGTATCCCGCGGCGGCCACTACAGATGGACGGCCAAGCACCGCAGGTAAGCACTTCTGGCCGGCGGCGGCACCGATGACAGCTGATCAGCAGGGGTGCCGGGTACGGCATCACGGCCGATCATACATTGATGACCTATCTTTTGGATAGGGCATCAATGTGAAAGTAGTGGACAACTTCTTTAAGCTCGCTCTCCAGCTCAGAACTGACACTACCCAGTCTCACTGGGGCAGGCCTGACCACTCCCCTTAGCTGCACCCTGTTAACCCCCCTAGTTGCTGGATGCTTAAAGCGCACCTGCCAGCAGGATTGTGCTTAGTAAATTACATAGACTGACAGGTGGACACCGTTACACTGAGTAAAATGATACCTTTCATGATGAAATCCGTCCAGCGGTTCTTTTATAATCTTTATTTTCAGTTCTGCCATAATGATATGCATGTGCTCTGGTGCTCTCATTATGTATTCATATATTCCTATCTCTGGCCTCTGACAGGTCACTGTGCTTTCAGTGACCTGCCTACTATTTTAAATACTGACTGTGTAATTTCCCTGCCCATGTGAAATTTACATATCCCAAAATGGCCGCCCGATGCCCGCGCAGTAGCATCTTTCGGTTGCCGAGAGATGCTACTGCGCACATGCGGCGCCATATTTCTGCACCCACGCTCTTTTTCCAAAAGCAAAATGGTGCTTGTGCGTGCGCAGTAGTATCTCTTGGCAACCGAAAGTTGCTACAGCGCATGCGTGGGTGTTGGGCGGACATTTTGGGATATGTAGATTTCACATGGGCAGAGAAATTACACAGCCAGTATTTAAAATAGTAGGCAGGTCATTGAAAGCACAGAGACTTGTCAGAGGCCAGAGATAGGAATACATGAATACAGAAGCAGAGCACCAGAGCACATGCATATCATTATGGCAGAACTGAAACTAAAGATTATAAAAGAACCACTGGACGGATTTCATAATCAAAGGTATCATTGGCACCCACCTGACAGTGTATGTAGTTTACTAAGCACAATTCTGCTGACAGGTACGCTTATCAACACCTTATGTAATATCTACCTGTCACACTCTTCCCTCCTTTTTGAATGTCGTCCTCGACGTTTGCCTTCTACCTGGTTACCTTAACCAGCCTCTTGGAGTTGTGGTAGTTCTCCCCTAACTATCCTCAGATAGTGTTCCCCCAATACGGCCTCTTTACTTAAAGGTGAGTTGGTAGTTAGGCACTATGGACCCCTTTAAGCAATTTACACATACAGCACACTTACCCTATCTACATCTCTTGTCAATCGGTCTCCTGCAAGAAATACACAGATTTAACCACAATTTTAACCAACAACTATTCTTCAGCTGGAGCTTTTTGCTCGTCTTCAACCGGCTCTCCCTAACTACCACTAAACATTTTTCAAATTCAAGTGCAAAAATGTTAAATATAGCATAGTCTTTGTAAAATATTTGGCATGAAATAGAACACATATATTCAACACAACCCATTTTCTTGAGAGAGTGTGCCACTTTAAGAACACAGTCCTTTGTTTCTTAAGGCACGGGGTCCTCGGTCCTTCTAGGTAAGGACCCTGGAACAGGCAAGGGAGACAGTCCTTTAAAATGGGGGCAGAAACAATGTCCGTTTCTTGTAAACATCTAAGGCACAGTCCATAAAGTGAAATTTGGAAAACAGTTCCTGGACAGGATACGGCACAGTCCATAAGTTGAGAGTGAAGACTCCCCAACTCGCTTGAGGTGCCCGCATATCCAGCAGAAAAGGACACAACAGGTGCAAATAAAAAAAATAAGGCAAAACCAAAAATAAATATCAACTTGTCCAGCTACTACCGTAGTTTTTAATATACCATAGGCCTATCCGGCCTTAACAGGGAAGCAGTAGCGGTCCTTCTACTGTGGTCACAGTCTCTGGTGGCTTTACCAGCCTTCAAGGAAAGAACACGTCACATTACCTAGGCAGAGATGAGGAACTATCATTGGAACACGGCGTGCAACCAACACAACTCGGTGATTTTTTTTCTTTTTGAGAGAGAGCAACACTGTCCTAGTCCTTTTTATTCTTTGGTTGGCACCAGTCCACAGTAAATGGACACTGCGCGGCATTGATAGTGGGGAGTTGAACTGATGCTGGGAGGGGTTCCTCTCTTGCCACCCCAGCAGAAGTGGCCCCCTCCTTGGTTGTGGCCTGTGGGACAGGTTTGCTCTCCCAGTTGGGACGAATCCTGAAGCGGGGCCCAGTAGAGATGGGGAAGAATCCTCTCATTTGACACGAAGCTCTTGGTTCTTCTGCATCTGCCCAATCCTCGGGGTGGTACTACTCCATTTCAACTATGCGGGAGACTGAAATGGCGTACCAGCCCCGAGGTCCCCACATCTTTAAGAATCTGACCTTGTCTCCTGGCCAGAGACTCCGGGTCCGTCCTAGGGCATAATCCCTCTCCACCGACCTCCTGTTGACAAATATGTCCAGGCGAAGCCAAATCCCTTTAGCTGATAAAAATTTATGACCGTACCTCTGATCATCAGATCCTCCAGGCAGTCCCTTCCCGGGTACTTTCTCCACTCCTGGGCACACTCCTCCATCCGTCTCTTCTCCTGGATGATCTTTTCTTTCCATGCAGCCAGGCGTTGTTGGAAGTTGTATTCTTCCTGTTCTTCTTTGGAGACGATGGGCACAGGAACAGACCTTTCAGCCTGGCCAGGCTGAGCAACAACATCGGCAGGTGGTGGGATAGGTGCCCCCGGTGGAGTAGGTGGTAGGGTAGGTACTGGTTTCCTGGTGTTGATAGGCAAGGGGAACGCATATGACTCCTGTTTCCTCCAGGCCCCCATCCTTTCACCTCCTCTGGCTATCCAGGCTATATCATGTATTTCCCGGATCCATCCCCTCACTCCCCCATACTTGGGATTCACACAGTAGGCCCTAGGGGGTAAGAATGGACCCCGTGGAGGTGGCAGTTTGGTCATCCACTGCTCTCCAGGTAATGATAACAGAGAGTAATCCAACTCCTCTTCCTCCGCTGGCGGCTTTACGACCGGTCCCTGCTTGGTGGTGACCATCATATGGGTATGGAATGAGGCCGGGGGTTCCCTCACCCTTGCGCTGGGTGAGTGGCGGTCCGAGCGGATCATCACTACTGGTATCAGTTGGAGAGCGGGGGCTAGTGGCTCACCGGCAGGAACACAGAGCGCCGCCATCTTCCTTCCGGTCCCGCTGTGCACGCTGGTCCCGACCAGAAGTCCCGTCCCTCTCTCGAGAGCGGAGGTCGGGGTGGACGTCACGGCCCCAGTGGTGGCTTCCAGTGCGGTGGGCCGGGTCACGGTCAGGGTACCTGTGGGCAGCAGGTCCTCCGGTGAGTCCGGTACTGGTCGGAATGGTTCTGGAACGAGCAGCGGTCCTTCAGGTGGGTCCGGTGCTGGGCAGGATTACGCGGTGGCCTGCGGCGGGATGACAGCCGGGGCTCCGGACATCGGCTCACGGTCCACAGTTGGTGGTGGGATGGGCACAGGGTCCGACGGCAGACCTCGGGGTCCCAACTCCTGCCTTCGGGCTGCCTCCGGATTCTGATGAGGCGGTGCAGCCGTGCCCTGGCCTGGCTGGGTATTGCCCGGTACCTCGCGGTTGTGGGTGAGGTGATGAAGGGCTGCGTCCTCCCCTGCTTCTCTTCTTGCTGCAGACTGCTGGGACATAGCACACCTTCCTAGCTCCGACATACTGGCAGGCACTATGACTCGCACTCTCCTCTCCTTTTCACTCCTGACCAGAATGGAGTTCTTCTGGCCAGAAGAGCTCCAGCTCACTCTTACTCCTCCTCCTCTGGGACAGTACCTCACTGGCCATTGGTCCAACATGCTGGTGGTTGGGGTGTCTTTTCTCTGAGGCCAGCCTTCCCCAGCTTGTTCCACTGCAGGAGGTTTGGCCCTGTTTGGCGCTCTTTTATCATATACTCCTACAAGATGGGATGTCCTTCTTCTTCCCCACTGTGCTTTTAACAAAAACAGACACCATTTTAACTGTACAACATGTGTCAAGTCTTGCATTTTGCAGGTGCCTGTTTCTCTGTATTTTATCTCCTTATTTCTTCCCAGTCATCACTGGCTATCTTCCCTTTTCACTGGTATACCAGGGTTGAATTGAGGTGCTTTGCTGCTATGTTTTTCCAGACACTTTGCCTCTTCTCCCTCCTATACGCTAATTCCCGCTTAGGAATCCCCGTACGGGCCACCAATGTTACGTGCACACCGCTAGATTTAGATAGCGGAGAGACAGGTTCATGAATTCTTTCGAATCCTGGGCGAACCGTTACTCAGGGTGACCATATACTGCAGTTTCTCTCAGTCATACAGGGGCATTGACCCTCAGGCACAGACATATAGCTGGATTCACTTGCTGACCAGACACATTTGACACGAGTCCTCATGAACAGTCGCATTTAATGAAGCCGCACGGCCAGTGCAATTTAAGTCCCTTGAGCAACAGGCTCCAGTAACAAATAGTTTCTTCTTAAAAGCACATTAATAAACAGTCTTTCTTACTAGTACAGTACAGCACAGATCAAGTCTCTTTAGTAGCACACTTCTATACTCCCACAACAGCAATGCTCCCACCAGCAGTCCACGGTCCACAGTGTCACAGGCTTTACCTTCTAGTGCTGTGAGGTACGATGGGGCGATTAGAATGGAAGGATGAGTCCAGTCCTCAGATGTGGTGTTCAATCCTTGCTTTTGCTAAACAACAGTTAACTCCTTTCTCCACTACTTTCTACTATAGATACCACTAGCAACTAAATGGCAGTCACAGTGGGAGAGTCCCAGTATCCTCATCAGCTTAATGAAGAGGTCTGTATCCTTAAGGATATGTGCCCATGATGCCCAGCTCGCGGTACACTACACCGAAGGACCTGCCGTCACATGACTATGATGTCAGCGCAGGTCCTTCAGTCCACCGCGATCTGCCGGCAAGTGAAGACGATCGCAGCGGGGGCCATCAGAAGGTAAGTATAATATATATTTTATTCTTTCTTTTACAGGTTCTATGGTACCTGGGTCTGGAGGAGAGTCTCCTGTCCTCCAGACCCTGGTACCATCCGCACATTGAAACGTTTGGATTCCGCATCTACAGATGTAGTGATGCGGATTCCATGCGTTCCAATGAAAGTCAGTGGCGGCAAAAACGCTGTGCTTCCGCAAAATATTTGGTAGTGCTGCGTTTTTTCCCACAATGATAACCCGCAGCGGAAATTTCCGCAGCATGTGCAAAGCACATGCGGATTACCATTGGGGAACATGGCAGGCTTTCTACCATGCATTTTTGCAGCGTTTTTGCCGCTGCGGAAACGCTTAAAAAATGCATCGTGGGCACACAGCCTTAAGCTGGCTCTCCAGCTCAGAACTGACACTACCCAGTCTCACTGGGGCAGGCCTGACCACTCACCTTAGCTGCACCCTGTTAACCACCCTAGTTGCTGGATGCTTAACAACATCTTATGTAACATCTACCCATCACAAGTTTACCAGTAATTCAATTTGCGTTGAATACATTTGCCGCAAATCACATTTTCTGGCCGAATTCAAGTGAATTTGTCTCACTGAATTTTAGCAGTTTGACGCATCTCTAGTAGAGAGATAAATAGACACTCAGACATGAAGTACAGACAGATAGATGATAATAGATAGATGGATAGATGGATATTTTCTTTGTTTTTGCAACTACCTTTTAATAGTTTCCTACAACTCTACTGTAGTTCTAATACAGTATAATATCCTCAAAGCCCCCAATACTCAGTATAATGCTCTCTACACCAGGATGTCCGCATAGCTCCCATATCTATATATATAATCGTCTTATCCCGTCTGTCTGTCTGTCCAGGAAATCCCGCGTCGCTCATTGGTCCGGCAGCGGCCAATCAGCGCCGGGGGATTTCTAAAAAAAGATGGCGGCCGTTAGCGGCTCATCTGCGGGATGGAGCTGAGCGGCGATGCAGCCGGGAGATGAGCACCGCGAGGCGCTCATCTCCCGGCCGGCAACAGCAGAAGGAACCCGACCGCCGGACCCATCTGCGGGACGGAGATGCAGCCGGGAGATGAGCGGCGCAGCCGGTATCAGCGGAAGGACCGCCGGCGCCGCTGACCTCCATGCGGAAGGGAGGACCGGGGAGCGGCGCTGCGG
Organism: Phyllobates terribilis; assembly: GCF_046119375.1. NCBI lineage: Eukaryota > Metazoa > Chordata > Amphibia > Anura > Dendrobatidae > Phyllobates > Phyllobates terribilis. Next base: position 152,083 of record NW_027363830.1, on the reverse strand, counting down.
GTCGGGATACTTCTGCTGCGAGCGCCCGCGATGTCCCGGGTTCTCGCAGCGTAAGTAGCCGCACAGGCAGCGCCGCTCCCCGGTCCTCACCAAGACTATTCGATGATTGGTCGCGGTCTTCGGACCCGACCAATCACTGATCTTAGCGCAAAACTTAAACACCGCTGTGCTGATTGGTCGCCGACGCTGGCCGCGACCAATCACCGATTTGGGCGCCAAATTTAAATATCGGCCGCGACCAATCACCACAGCAGTGTTTAAATGTGGAGCCAAGATCGGTGATTGGTTGCGGCCGATATTTAAATTTTGGCGCCCAAATCCAAATCGCGGGCGAAGACAGCGACCAATCACCGATTTGTGCGGCAATTTTAAATAGCATCCGCGACCAATTGGATGTCAGCAACCACCGGCCGCTTTTTGTGCCAAATTTAAACACCGCTCTGCTGATTGGTCGCAGCCGGCGACCAATCAGCGATTTTGGCGCCAAATTTAAACCCCGCTCTGCATCGCTCTGCTGATTGGTCGCGGTCGCCGGCCGCGACCAATCAGCACTATTGTCGCCAAATTTAAACACCTCTTTGCTGATTGGTCGCGGTCGCAACTAATCAGCGATTTTGGTGCCAAATTTAAACACCGCACTGCTGATTGGTCGCGGCCGCCATCCGCGACCAATCAGCGAGATTGGCACCAAATTTAAACAACGCTCTGCTGATTGGTCGCGGTCGCTGGCCTCGACCAATCAGCGATTTTGGCGCCAAATTTAAACAACACTCTGCTGTTTGGTCGCGGCTGGCGACCAATCAGCGATTTTGGCGCCAAATTTAAACCCCGCTCTGCATCGCTCTGCTGATTGATCAAATTTAAACAACATTCTGCTGTTTGATCGCGGCCGGCGACCAATCAGCAGTATTGGCGCCAAATTTAAACACTGCTCTGCTGATTGGTCGCGACTAATCAGCGATTTTGGTGCCAAATTTAAACACGCTCTCCAGTCCTCACTAACACGCATCGCTGATTGGTCGCGGCCGCCGCCCGCAACCAATCATCGATATTGCCGCCAAATTTAAACACCGCTTTGCTGATTGGTCGCGGTTGCCGAACGCGACCAATCAGCGATTTTGGCCCCAAATTTAAACACAGCTCTGCTGATTGCGCCCGGTCGGCCGCATACCTATTCTAGAATACCCGATGCATTAGAATCGGGCCACCATCTAGTATACACTATAATGGCCCACATCTCCTGTGTACACAGTATAATACTCCTCACACTGTATGATAGCCAACTATACTAGTACTAACATTGTGTACTGCCCACAAAGCCCCCAATTCTAGCCGCAGAAGGCTTATTACGATCTGACTTTACAGGACGCAAAGGAATACGCCAAATTAAAAACCAAAATATTGGCACGCTCAGGAGTGACTATGTCTGTCAGAGCACAAAGGGTCCACCACTGGGCGTATGCTGGCGACAGATCTCCACGCTCATAGATGTTCGACTTGTTACATCTTGTACAAAAATGGCTGCAGCCAGTGTCTTCCTCTCCTGCCCAGATGGTTGAGCGTGTGGTGATGGACAGGTTCATCCATTCCCTAATCAGGCCGATGCAGACCTGGTTTGCCCAAGGTGACCCCCGGACGCAGACAATCTCGTAGGTCTGGTAGAAAGATACCAAGTGGTCGAAAAATCCCTGGGGAAACCCGACATAGCCACCTACCCTTACTGGAGTGCCCAAAAGGGGATAGGTTCACCATGGAAGGGATTCAGAGCTACAACTGATGGCATTCCATTTCCACTGAAGAGACTGCAAGGTCTGTTGTGAAGGATGTGATTTGTTGGCGATGTCGCAGTCCGGGACACGTAGCCGCCCAGTGTCATACATCTGCTGAGCCTAGGCAGATGATGTTCATACTATGCTTACCCAACATGCAGTGTGGACTGTCGACACGGCGAGGGGCCGCAGGGGTGTGCCATGTCCGTTAATGGAGTGATGGGCTGTTGGACTTCAGGAGTCTGGTGACCTTGATCAGGGATAGTGTTCTGGTTCTCATTTCCACTGTCGAAAGTAAGTTCCTGGCCAAGTGGCAGGGCCCATATGAGGTGGTGGAGAAACTCAGTTAAGTGAACTCCGAGTCCACCAGCATGGCTGAAGAAAGCCGCACCAAGTATACCATGTGAACTTGCTCAAGCTGTGGCGGAACCGGGAGCCTGTGGAAACTCCTTGCCTGGGAGCCGCTCCCGAAGGCAAGGTGGAAGAGGTCACTATTTCAGAGACTCTATTGCCAGCCCAGAAGCAAGAGTGTCGAGAACTACTATAGTGGAATCGGGAGCTGTTCTCAGAGTTGACGGAGCATACTCAGATGGTAGAGCATGACGAGTTAACAGAACCACATGTAAGAGTGAATCTGAAGCCGTATCAGGTTCCGGAAGCACGCCGGGAAATGATCTCGGCCGAGGTTAGACCTCGATGTGATAGAGGAGTCAAAGAGTGGGTGGTCGAGCCCAATCGTCCTCGTACCAAAACCCAGAGTGGAGGTTTTGTAATGACTAGCGCCGGCTGAATGAGGTGTCCAAGTGTGATGCATACCCGATGCCCCGCGTTGACGAACTCATCGAAAGGCTTGGACCGGCGAGATACATCACCACTCTCGACCTGACGAAGGGCTATCGGCAGATCCCCATGTCCCAGGTGGCCAAGGAGAAGACGGTTTTCTCTACACCCAGATGGGTGCTTTCAATACACTTGGATGCCATTTGGGTTACAGGGGGCCTCAGCCACCTTCCAGAGGGCTATGGATCGGATCATAGCCCCACATAAGAAGTATGCCGCAGCCTACCTTGACGAGATTGTAGTTTTTAGCCCAGACTTTAGAACTAAACTACAGCCCATTCTGGATGCTCTAAGGAAGGCGGGATTTGCAATAAATCTGAAAAAATGCACCTTTGGAAAAGAGGAGGCCAAGTACTTGGGCTATGTCGTCGGGAGAGGCGAAATAAAGCCGCAAGTTAATAAAGTGGAGGCAATCCAGACCTGCCCGCAACTGCTCTCCAAGAAGCAAGTGAGAGCATTCCTGGGAATGGTGGGATATTACCGGCAGTTTAACCCAAATTTTGCCATGATGGCTGCACCACTGACGGATCTCCTAAAAGACACCAGGTCAACCATGGGGAAATGGACGGAGAAAACAGAGACCACGTTCCAACTATTGAAGTCAGCACTGTGTAAACAACCGGTCCTGGTCGCACCAGACTTTAACCCCTTTACGACATAGGGCGTATTAGTACGTATCTGTGCCCTGGGCCTTATGGACCAGATACGTATTAATACGCCCTATCTTTAATGCGGCACCGCGACCGAAGTCGCGGTGATAGCATTAAAATTCCGGTGCCATCTTACCTTAGGGTAGATGGCGCCAGCATCTTGGGGGTGTCGCCGCCCCTTCACACCCACGATCGCAGTGATTGGCTGTTCAATTCTGAACAGCCAATCACAGCATTTCTCACTGTTTCCGGCAATCAGATTGCCGGAAACAGTGATGTGCAGCCTAGGATCGGTGCTCCTAAGAGCACTGATCCTAGGCTGTTGCCTAGTAACCCTGCCTGTCACCTCCCCATGACCCCCTGTGATGTCAAATAAGCCCCAGCCAGGTCTGATTGGAGCGATCGATGATGACATCGATCGCTCCAATCAGAGTACCTGAACACAGGTGACAGGGCGGTCACAGGGCGATGACCGGCTTGTGACCTGCCTGTCACCTCTTTGTGACCCCTTGTGATGCTGCCCAGGCCCCTGCCATCTCTGATTGGTGCGATCGATGTCATCATCGATCGCACCAATCAGAGTACCTGACCGGGAGGTGACCGGGTGGTGACCAGCCGGTGACCTGCCTGTCACCACCCTGTCACCCCCCTGTGACCGCCCTGCAGATCCTCACACTTGGTGAGGATTTCTACAGAGCGGTCACGTCTGATCTGAGCTGTGCTGGGCCTTGTAGTGCCACAGAATCTTCTGTTACACTACAAGACCTTTCTCCTACCTGCTCCAGTCACTGCTGCTGCTCCGGCATCCTGCTGCGGTCTCCAGGGTCCTGGATCTCCTGCTCCGGCATCCTGCTGCTGTCTCCAGGTTGCTGGGTCTCTAGCTTCGGCGTCCTGCTGCTGTCTCCAGGGTCCTGGGTCTCCAGCTCCTTATCCAGCTGCTGCGGATCCTGCTCCAGAGCCTCTTCCAGAACCTGCAGCTGATCCTGCTGAAAGAAGAACAGAGAAGACTTTGGTAAGTCCATCTCTGTTCTCCCCTCATTCACCCCTCTCCCCCCCTCCTCCCCCCCCCCTCCTTTTACCCCAATCCTCCTCCCCCCCAGTTTTTTTTTTTACGTGCGTCCTGCAGCGGCCGAGCGCTGAGCAGTGTCTATGTCACTGATCAACGTCCGTGCTCGCTGCTTTTCAGGACTTTTTCTTGCCCCTGTCAATTCTCCCCCCCCACCTTTGCACCACATCCGCGCACACACCCATCAGCTGCCGAGAGTTGATAGGTGACATAGTTCACCGATCCGCACTCGTGCTCGCTGTTTGCACCACCTACGGTAGTTCCTTTTTTTCTCTTTTTTTTTTCAGAGAAAAAAAATTCACACCAAGCACACTGACACACACACACTCTAAATAAAGTACTGACACACACGCACCACATACACGAGAAAAAAAAAATGTCTGGCTCAGCCCAAACTTGCTATTCAGCGGAGGAGGCATACGCTATTGTTGCCTCCGACACTGAGACTGACAGCGAGGGCGAGGATCCCACATTTCTTTACTTTTCCGACGCCTCATCGTCCTTCTCTTCCTCCTCTTCTTCCTCCTCTTCCTCCTCAGGTGCTGCTGGACCGCCCCGCAGTCGTCGCAGGAGAGAAGATGTTCCAGCGCCCCCCACTACTGACCCCATATGGACCTCGCCCCCCGAAAATGTTGAGCCACTGATTCCTGATTTCGTGGCGGAATCAGGAATCAAGTTTGACACCACCGGCCTCACAGAAATAGACTTTTTCAAAGTCTTTTTCTCTGAGGATTTTATAAACCTCATGGTGGGCCAAACTAATTTGTATGCTCATCAATTTTTGGAACAAAACCCCTCTTCATCATTTTCTAACTGGTCTCCTGTAGACGCAGAAGAAATGATGAAGTTTTGGGGCCTGGTCCTTCATATGGGGATCCTGAAAAAAACAGAGGTTCGGCAATACTGGAGTGTTGACGTTTTGTATAACACTCCAGTGTTCCGAATGGTCATGACCCAGACACGTTTTGAGGCCATCCGCAAGTTCTTGCATTACCAAGATAATGCAATGTGTCCTGCATGCGATGACCCAAACTTTGATCGTCTTTTCAAAGTTCAGCCGGTCATCGAGCACTTCAACAAGTTTGGTGAAGTGCACGTGCCCCAAAGGGACATCTGCGTGGATGAGTCCTTAATTTCTTTTAAGGGGCGGCTTGGATTCCGGCAGTACCTGCCCAGTAAAAGGTCCAGGTACGGGATCAAGCTGTATAAACTTTGGGGGAGTACCTCAGGGTACACTCACAAGTTTAGAGTTTATGAAGGGAAGGACTCCTGGATTGAACCCCCTGAATGCCCCCCTGTTCTGGGAGTGAGTGGGAAAATTGTGTGGGACTTGGTGCACCCACTGCTGGATAAAGGTTATCACCTGTACGTGGATAACTTTTATACAAGTAACCCGCTCTTCAAGTCCCTCTCTGCGCGACATACCGCAGCTTGCGGTACTGTCCGCAAAAATCAGAAAGGCCTCCCAAAGGCGCTAAGTGGGCAGCTGCTCAGAAGGGGTGAGAGCAGAGCCCAATGTAGCGACCACCTGTTGGTGGTCAAGTACAAGGACAAGAGGGATGTCCTTCTCTTGACCACCATACATGGTGATGGCAGCACCCTCAGCACTGTAAGAGGCTCCACTACACAGGTCGCCAAACCAGACTGTGTAGTGGGGTACAACAAGTACATGGGGGGAGTTGATCTCTCCGATCAAGTCCTCCAGCCGTACAGTGCTTTGAGAAAGGCCAAGGTATGGTATAAGAAGCCGGCCGTGCACATTGTTCAGATGGCAATGCACAACGCTTTCCTTCTGTCAAAATGTGCAGGCCAGACTTCTACGTCGTACCTTCACTTCCAGGAGACAGTTATCAAGGCCCTGATATTTGGCAGTGGTGGTGGAGCGGGCCCCTCTACTTCTGGAACTGAAGGACCTAGAATTGTACCTGGCCAGCATTTCCTGGGGCAGATCCCTCACAGCGGAAAAAAAGGTAAGTCACAAAAGAAGTGCCGAGTGTGTTACCGAAGGGGAATACGCAAGGACACCATTTACCAATGTGACACTTGCCCCGACAAACCTGGCCTCTGCATGAAAGACTGCTTCAAAAGGTACCATACTTCCATGGACTATTGAATTAATTTCTGATGTATGACAACCTGACAAACACTACACAGCTGACGTAATGTTCGTCAGGTTGTCATACTTCAGTTGTGTAGTGTTTGTCAGGTTGTCCTACACAACTGGCGTATAACACTACATTATAAAAGTGACAAATCAGGTATCTTCCAAAAAGGGGGCACTTGTTGGGCATTTCCACTGTTTAGGCACATCAGGGGCTCTGAGAACGTGACATGACGCCCGCAGACCATTCCATCAAAGTCTGCATTCCAAAGCGTCACTCCTTCCCTTCCGAGCCCTGACATGTGCCCAAACAGTAGTTTTCTCCAATACATGGGGTATCAGCGTACTCAGAAGAAATTGCACAACAACTTTTGGGATCCAATCTCTCCTAGTACCCTTGTGAAAATAAAAATATTGCGGCTAAAAGAGCATTTTTGTGGAAAAAAAAAATATTTTTTTTCACGGCTCTACGTCATAAACCTTTGCCAAACACTTGGGGGTTCAAAGTGCTCACCACACATCTAGATAAGTTCCCTGAGGGGCTAGTTTCCAAAATGGGGTCACTTGTGGGGGAGATCCAATGTTTAGGCACACAGGGGCTCTCCAAACGCGACATGGTGTCCGCTAACAAGTTGAAACCATGTCGCGTTTGGAGAGCCCCTGTGTGCCTAAACATTGGAGTTCCCCCACAAGTGACCCCATTTTGGAAACTAGACCCCCAAGGCACCTATCTAGATGCATATTGAGCACTTGGAACCCCCAGGTGCTTCACAAATTAATCCGTAAAAATAAAAAAGTGTTTTTTTTTCCACTTTTTCATTTTTACGAATCAATTTGTGAAGCACCTGGGTGTTCCAAGTGCTCACTATGCATCTAGATAGGTGCCTTGTGGGGTCTAGTTTCCAAAATGGGTTCACTTATGGGGGAGCCCCAATGTTTAGGCACACAGGGGCTCTCCAAACGCGACATGGCGTCCACTAATTATTCAAGCAAATATTTCAATCAAAAAGTCAAATGGCGCTCCTTCCTTTCCAAGCCCTGCCGTGCGCCCAAACAGTGTTTTTTCCCCACATATGGGGTATCTGCGTGCCCAGGGGAAATTGCACAACAAATTTTGGGGTCCATTTTTTCTTGTTACCCCTGCAAAAATAAAAAAAATTGGGTCTAAACTAACATTTTTGTGAAAAAAGTTAAATGTTCATTTTTTTCTTCCACATTCCAAAAATTCCTGTGAAGCACTTGAAGGGTTAATAAAGTTCTTGAATGTGGTATTGAGCACCTTGAGGGGTGCAGTTTTTAGAATAGTGTCACTTTTCGGTATTTCCTGTCATAAAGACCTCTCAAAGTGACTTCAAATGTGATGTGGTCCCTAAAAAAATGGTTTTGTAAATTTTGTTGGAAAAATGAGAAATCACTGGTCAACTTTTAACCCTTATAGCTCCCTAACAAAAAAAAAATTTGGTTCCAAAATTGTGCTGATGTAAAGTAGACATGTGGGAAATGTTACTTATTAACTATTTTGTGTGACACATCTCTCTGATTTAAGGGCATAAAAATTAAAATTTTGAAAATTGCAAAATTTTCAAAATTTTCGCCAAATTTCCATTTTTTTCACAAATAAACGCAAGTGATATCGAAGAAATTTTACTACAATCATGAAGTACAATATGTCACGAAAAAAGAGTCTCAGAATCAGGGGGATCCATTTAAGTTTTCCAGAGTAATTACCTCATAAAGTGACAGTGGTCAGAGTTGTAAAAATTGGCCTGGTCATTAACGTGCAAATCACCCTCGGAGGTAAAGGGGTTAAGAAAGAGTTTGTGGTCCAGACAGACGCTTCAGAGCTTGGTCTAGGAGCTGTACTCTCTCAAGAGATAAATGGATAAATGGGGAAGAACATCCCATTCTCTATCTGAGCCGGAAGCTGTCCTCCTGCGAGAAAAACTACGCAATAGTAGAAAAGGAGTGTTTAGCCATAAAGTGGGCCGTAGATACATTAAGATACTACCTACTAGGCCGGAAGTTTAAGTTGGTGTCAGACCATGCCCCGTTGAGATGGTTGAGGGAAAAGAGGGGTAACAATGCCAGGGTAACTAGATGGCTCCTAGCTCTTCAGGACTTCAACTTTCACGTAGAGCATAGGCCTGGGAAGTTACATGGGAACGCTGATGCCCTTTCCCGTTTTAGGTCAATTAGGATTACCATAATTTTTAATATTTGCCAAATGCCAGAATAAGGAGAGAGAGAATGTATTAAGGCATTTAAAAAAACGGGAAAGGTTTATTCTGATTTCATGTCAGATATTGAGAGAAACATGCATATGTGTCTTTTTATATACTGTATGTAAACTTCTGGTTTCAACTGTACATCTTGGGCCTCTTCCTTGTATAATGTGCTCTATTCTGCGCCCTTTCCTGGTATAATGTTCCCCATCCTGAGCACCTTCCTGGTATAATGCACTACATCATGAGCAACTCCTGGTATAATGCACTCCATCCTGGGCATCTTCCTGGAATAATGTACCCAATTCTCAGCACATTCCTGGTATAATGTACCCCATTCTGAGCACATTCCTGGTATAATGTCCCCCATCATGAGCACATTCCTGGTATAATGTCCCCCATCCTCAGCCCTTTCCTGGTATAATGTTCCCCATCCTGGGACCCTTCCTGGTATAATGCACTCCATCCTGGGACCCTTCCTGGTATAAGCACCCATCAGCCCACGGGTGCTTTTAATTAGTGTTGGTTTCTACCTGCCCACTTAAATTTGTAGGTTTCTCTCCTAAAAGAGGCATGTTTGCCCATTTATATTGTAGGCTTATAGCCCAAGAGAGGCATGTTTAAGAGGTTAGTTAACCATCATGCGGAGGCTACCTTGTCGTGGTTGATGGGCATACATGAATTGGCCAATTTGTGCACTAAGAGCCTTCATTTTTTTGTAAGTACATTTTATTTAGCAATAATGCAGTTTAGCTCTTATGTTCTCAGTGTCAGCATATGTATTGTCCCTTGCAGTGTGTTGCTGTGCTTTCTTATTGTACCCTTCCTGGTATAATGTCCCCCATCCTGTGCCCCTTCCATTAATAATGTTTGCTGTTCTTCTCCAATACATTTAAAAATAAATAAATTATTCTTCTTCCCTTCCTCCACTCCCACAACTCGCAGCGTATTCTTCTATAGCACTTGAAGGAACTGGCATCTAACTTCGTCTTGCTGGCATGGTGCATGACGTTACGGTCATGTGCCGCCTGTGTCTGGCACACCAACGTCAACAGCCGGCCTCTGATTGGCTGGCAGGGTGTATTGCGGTGCAGGGACACAGATGGTCTCTGCGTCTCAATACATTTCAGCTGAATGTGTGTCCTTGCATGCACCTCTAACTGAAATAGGTGCTGGTGGCGGCCGACCCCCCTCCTGCACGGGCCCGGTCGCACCCTCTGTGACCGATGTCGTTCCGCTCCTGGAAGGGATATGCTGATGTTTACTATTGGATTCTATCATGTATGTGAGAATAAAAGGCTTCTTGAGATTGATGACACTGCCATATCTAGCAGCCAAGACTTCTCAATAATAGCGGACAATTGAGGCTGCTGGGATCTAGATCAATCACACAACGACACGTGTACAATGCAATAGTGTTTTTATTAGCAAAATCATAAGAATCATTAACCTGAATTACATCGTGATTTACCAATAAAGAAGGTCAGCTCCTGATTTTACATAATGGAACATAATAGCCAAATTGTAAAATCCAGGATCTGGAGCATTTATTCAAGATTAATAGATTATTATTAAGTAAGTAAAATTGTGAAGGCTCCGGCTTATTTACGGATAATAATGGACTTTGAAGTGAAAAAACAAGATATATATGATGTTTAAGTCCTGGAATTCGGAGATGTCCACATGTGTAATGGAGGCCTCCACCATCCAGGTGCCTAAACTGTAAACAGGAAAATTATGTGCAAATTAATCAATATGGCAAAAGTCTGAAATATTCTATCTGCTGACAAGAGCGGTTTATCTCCAGTTTACCCAATACAGAGAAAATGCCGCCAGTGATCAATAATGGCGCCATCATCCCATTCTCTCACACATTTACACTGCTGCACTGCCATCTAGTGATGAAAAAAAAAAGTACTATACCAACACAGTTTATTGTCACTATTGGTGGGATCATATTATTAACACGGCTCATTATAGACTGCAGGTTATTTACAAGTTAATGAACGTTACAGAATATAATAACTAAACTATTGTACATGGCTTTATCAGTGAAGAAGGGTCCTTGTACATACCTCACAAATAAGAAAGAGAGCGAGTGTATAGTGCTGGGACCCTAATCACACCTGCTCCTTTATATGTGCTCACACAGAAATATTCTCCTAATGAAGCCATGCTGGTTCAGTATGCCTTCAATTTTGAATAAATCCCCAACAGTGTCACCAGCAAAGCACCCCCACACCATCACACCTCCTCCTCCATGCTTCACGGTGGTAACCAGGCATGTAGAGTCCATCCGTTCACCTTTTCTGCGTCGCATAAAGACACGGTGGTTGGAACCAAAGATCTCAAATTTGGACTCATCAGACCAAAGCACAGATTTCCACTGGTCTAATGTGCATTCCTTGTGTTCTTTAGCCCAAACAAGTCTCTTCTGCTTGTTGCCTGTCCTTAGCAATGGTTTCCTAGCAGCTATTTTACCATGAAGGCCTGCTGCACAAAGTCTCCTCTTAACAGTTGTTGTAGAGATGTGTCTGCTGCTAGAACTCTGTGTGGCATTGACCTAGTCTCTAATCTGAGCTGCTGTTAACCTGCAATTTCTGTGGCTGGTGACTCGGATAAACTTATCCTCAGAAGCAGAGGTGACTCTTGGTCTTCCTTTCCTGGGGCGGTCCTCATGTGAGCCAGTTTCTTTGTAGCACTTGATGGTTTTTGCAACTGCACTTGGGGACACTTTCAAAGTTTTCCCAATTTTTCAAACTGACTGACCTTCATTTCTTAAAGTAATGATGGCCACTCGTTTTTCTTTACTTAGCTGCTTTTTTCTTGCCATAATACAAATTCTAACAGTCTATTCAGTAGGACTATCAGCTGTGTATCCACCAGACTTCTGCACAACACAACTGATGGTCCCAACCCCATTTATAAGGCAAGAAATCCCACTTACTAAACCTGACAGGGCACACCTGTCAAGTGAAAACCATTTCCGGTGACTACCTCTTGAAGCTCATCAAGAGAATGCCAAGAGTGTGCAAAGCAGTCATCAAAGCAAAAGGTGGTTACTATGAAAAACCTATAATATAAGACATAATTTCAGTTGTTTCCCACTTTTTTGTTAAGTATATAATTCCACATGTGTTAATTCATAGTTTTGATGCCTTCAGTGTGAATGTACAATTTTCATAGTCATGAAAATACAGAAAAATCTTTAAATGAGAAGGTGTGTCTAAACTTTTGGTCTGTACTGTATATATATCAGCAGCCGCGTATATATATATATATATATATATATATATATATATATATACGCGGCTGCTGATGTTCTCGGCTGTCCCCATCAGTCCCATAGACACTGAATGGAGTGTGGCAGTGCGCATGCCTGGCAACGGCTCCATACTATTTCCTCCATAAGAGAGGATAGGGATCCCCACTCTAGTGATTGGTGGGGTTCCCAGTAACTACCATCACCGATCCTGCAGATCCTTTCTCCTGTCGATAGGTTTTTTATGTTTTACATGGTCCAATAGAGAGATCAGAGGTGCGATATAGTGAACTAACACATGCAAAGCCTAAATTATATAAAATGTGAAACCACCAGACTGTGACCGTAGCCAAAAATCTTCTAACCTTCCTTACAATTCCTAAAATTGTTGACCAATGTTTTTCTTTAAAGGGGTTCTCCAACCATAGACACTTATGACATATATACTTCAAAAACTCTTACCAACACTTATCAGCCATTTGCAGTCCAAAAAGCCCCTCAGTGGCCAAGAAAGTAAGGAGAAAGTTTGGCCAGTTTTAATGGCCTGTCTCCAATAGGTGGATGTCCCCAGGTAAATATCATTACTGGCAGATAAACCCTTTTACCACTTTGAAAACCTAACACTCAGAGCAGCGATTCATCCGCAAAACAATTTTATATTACATCCATTTATAATCTACATAATAAATCGAGCAACTTTGTTACTAGATAGAATTGCTTGTCTTGCCCTGGCCCTGAGTTATACCTTATTCTCTTCCACATCTACATTGATCATTCTTAATTTTACTGCATAGCCTGCTTGTTCAGTGTCTGGACAGCAATTATGCTCTTTACTTTATTTGTATTCTTGGCATCATACAGTCATCTGATGTGTTTGAAGGGGCATCATTAAGTCAGTTATTAGGGGAAATAAAATTCAATGCTGGATCCCTGCGGATCCATTGCCATATGGCACCCCTGGATCCCATTGACGCAAGCCGCTGAGTGGTCTTCGAGGTCTGCATTGTTTGGATGGTAAGGAATAGCGCTGCATGCTGCACCTTTTTTGCCATGAAAAGCAAATGAATGCATAATGGACCTCCCATGAACACAGCTGGCCATGGGAGGAAGCAAAAGAGTATACAGACAGGACACCACAGGATGGCAGCTGATTCTGTGAGGTAAAACATTTCCCTGCCTGTTTAAAAACTTGTTTTACCTCACATAAAGAATCGGCTGTGATCCCCGGCTGTAATGTCTGTATACTCTCTTGCATCCTCCTCGTCCAGGAGATGAGGTATGTTCAGACCATGTTCCTGTATGGTCAGACATTACACAGTACACAGCAGGGGCATATTTCTAAGATTATCTCAGCACAGGAACATTTTATTTAAACACATCCAATTGTGGAACTTATTATTATTCCAAGATCTATTGATTAAAATGAATTTTGTTTGTGGGAAAATGCCTTTAAATAATTGAAAGAGGGTTACAATTGCTCCTTTGAAACTTGATGCAGGTAATCTTATATGAGAGTAATGGCGTATTCACACATCTGTGTGTCATAGATCGTGATGCACAAGCTGTTTGCGAGTCTCCTGCTCCGATCTTTGACAGCCTCATATACGTCTATTAGGCCACATTGGCAGAAATGGAAGCTGGCACGTTTAGGTGGGCTACACTGTGGGAATGAAGAGCCTTGGGATTCCCAAACGTTTTTTATTAATATCAATGCGTTTCTGCAATGGACCAGGGCCTTTCTCAAGGTATAAAAAAAACAAGCTCTTCACTCCCGCAGCACGGCCCACCTAAATGTGCCAGCTTCCATTTTTGCCATTCCACCTCTTGAAGAACCTTTCCTCCAGCCACAGGGCAGCAGCGGCTTTCTACACCATTATAGCTGTGGTGACTGCACACAACACCTCTAGGTGAGCGCTGCCATCAATTATCCCGACCCCTTATCAGACGCTATTGCCCTATTTTGTGTGCGCTCCTGTCCTTCTCCACAGCGTCTCTATTAGGCACCTTCACACGTTCAGTAAGTTTCATCAGTGACGTGCTTCTATTATACTTTTCCTCTAATTGTTCCACTCCTGGTTTTGGCTTCCTAATACTGAGGTAAAATACTGACCAAATTACTGAATGTATGAACATGGCCTTAAGCTCTTAAGTTCGGGTCAAGAGGCCTGCAACTAATCTTAGAATCATTTTGTGCTCAGACCATGACACGCCTTAATGTGTAGAGTCACTTTCATCTTACAACTAAATAAAAACTACGTATTGTTTTAAAGGGGTATGCTACCACTTATCAATTAGGAGAAGGCATCAATATAAGTCAGTAGTATCAGATTGATAGGTGTCCAAATCCTAACACCACCAATCAGCTGTTACCAGCTCCAGGATGGAATCAATGGGGTGGCAGAGTGTTGGAACTCTACCAATCTGATCTTGGTGGTCCATCCTAAGTATAAGTGATCAATATCATAACAGTGAACACCCCTTTTAACTTTTTTTTGCAAATACTTGCTTCTCTCATCCTGAAATGCAGCATGTTTTTGGATCAAATCAAATGTGGCATTTTTTTTTGCATACATTTTTTTGACTAAAATTCAATTCTTACATTTAAAGGGGTTGTCTTATCCTAAAGAGGACCTGTCACCAAATTTTTCATGTTTTTTTTTTTCTATTTTATCTTTCATTTGCGGAGATATTAGCAATGAAAGTATTTGGCGCCTAATGAGTTAAAAAAATTAAGTCCAAGTAGATGTTATCAGAGTTTTCACTGGGGGTGCGAAATTCTTCTCCCTGCATGATGCTGACCAATTATAAGCAGACAACAGCACTGAAAAGAAAGATGATCACATCCCCACCATAGCTTAGAGCAGATTTCTCAGTGTCTAAGATGTAAGGATACAGACCTGGTCTCCTGGGCTAACCTCCTGCATGATTAGAGCACACAATTGACTAATACCTTTCAGTTAAGGTCTCTGTGGGTGAAGGGGCAGCACAAGAGAGTTTAGTTGTGCAACATTACAAACCTTTCTAACAGCTTTCCTCCTCTTATGGCACTCTCACCTCTGCTGTACTGCGCCTATCCCATACTACCTGTCCAGAAATGAGAGCACAGTGTCAGTATCACACTTAGATCCATTGTGCTCAACTTGTACTCATTCTGCAGTGAGATTAGAGCAGACTGTCATTACATTTCACCATAGAAGTAACCCAGAACACACTGCTCCTGTGTGAGGTGTAATAACAGCCTAATATCACTGCAGAGAGAATACAAGTTGCTTGAGCACAGAAGTCATAAGTGTGATACTGGCACACTCCATAATCAGGAGAGTCAATAAAAGGGTTTGTAATGTGACACAGAGAAACTCAGCTGTGCGGCTCCTTCCTTGTCTAAGAGCTGTTATCTCTGCTTTCTAATCATGCAGAAGGTTAGACCAGGAGATCAGGACTCTCCATCATTATACATCTTAGGCTAGGTTCCCACGATGAGCTTTTGGTGAGTTTTTGATGTTGCACAATTTCTGCACCCATTAAGATAGGTTACTTGCATTATTTCTAAAATATGCAGCGAAAAAACTCACTAAAAACTCATTGTGAGAACGCAGCTTTATACCCTAAGAAACCCGCTTTGAGCTATGGTGGGGGCGTGTTCTTCTTTTCTTTGAGTGTTGCTGCTTGCTTATGATTGGTCAGCATCATACAGGAGAAATCTGCAGCATATTTAAGGATTTCCCACAAGCCTCATTCGGGTAAATGCAAAAAGGTAAATAAAATTACCAAAATTTCCACAACAAAAGTGTAGCTCTACCTACAGCGTATTCACACCCAGACTATAAGATTATGGCCGGTCTCTGGGTGGGTGTTTTTTTACACAGTAGTCAGAACCTACAACATTGTGGTGCCGTGCATTACATGAGCTATACTAAGGGAGTGCCTGTCAGCATAGAGCGAATACGTCCATATACCGACCAGCAGAAAGTGTAAGAGAAGAACTATAGAAGGATGGACCATAGTGGAGCATTCCGGACTGGAGCAACATAAGGAGCCAGAAGGCTTCCCCCCGGTATTCCATGCTATGTGCTCCTTATAAAGTGACATCTCTCCATAGACCCCTCTGTGAAGACCACCCCCTTATCCAGATGATACATTCTCACTTCCACCATATATAATGCAGACTGGCCTTTTTTTTTTTTTTTTCAGAAAATCCCCAATTTTGGGTCATCAGCTGTAAATGAAGAAATGCTTTACACCAGTGCTGGGAACCTATGGCAGCGTGCAGAGGGGGCAGCAGAGCCCTCCTGGGGGGCACCATGGCCGCAGCACTAGCGCTACTGGATCGGGCCGGCGGGGAGAACTCTGAGCCGCCGAGTGCCGGCACCAGCTCCGCTACTGCAGCTAGATGTGCGATCTCTCTCGGACGGAAACACATCGCGCTGAAGTGTATTGCAGCGCACGAACTAGCCAGGCCCGTGCGCTGCAATACACGCTGCCGGCCAATCAGAGGCCAGCATGACGTCGGCCGGTCAATCAGAGGCCAGCGCCTGCCGGCCAATCAGAGGCAAGCATGACGTCGGCCGGCCAATCAGAGGCCAACGGCATCCGGCCAATCAGAGGCCAGCATGACCTCAGCAGGCCAATCAGAGGCCAGCGGCTTCCGCCAATCAGAAGCCAGTATGACGTTAGCCGGTCAATCAGAGGCCAGCGTCTGCCGGCCAATCAGAGGCCAGCATGACGTCGGCCGACCAAACAGAGGCCAGCGGCATCCAGCCAATCAAAGGCCAGCATGACCTCGGCCGGCCAATCAGAGGCCAGCGGCTTTTCCACCAATCAGAAGCCAGCATGACGTCGGCCGGTCAATCAGAGGCCAGCGTCTGCCGGCCAATCAGAGGCCAGCATGACGTCGGCCGGCCAATCAGAAGCCAGAGGCATCCGGCCAATCAGAGGCCAGCATGACCTCGGCCAGCCAATGAGAGGCCAGCGGCTTCCGGCAATCAGAGGCCAGCATGACGTCGGCCGGTCATTCAGAGACCAGCAGTTTCCGGCCAATCTGAGGCCAGCATGACGTCGCCGGCCAATCAGAGGCCAGCGGCTGACGGCCAATCAGATGCCAGCATGACGTCGGCCAGCCAACAGAGGCCAGCGGCTGCCGTCCAATCAGAGGACAACATGAATTCGGCCGGAAAATCAGAGGCCTGCGGCGTCTGGCCTATCAGTGACCAGCATGACGTTGGCCGGCCAATCACAGGCTAACTGCTTCCGGACAATCAGAAGCGGCTGCCGGCCAATCAGAGGCCAGCATGACGTCGGCTGGCCAATCAGAGGCAAGCGGCGCTGGCCTCTGATTGGCCGGCAGCGTGTACTGCAGCGCTCACGGGCCTGGCTAGTATGTGCGCTGCAATACACTTCAGCTAGATGTGCCGACTACAGGAGAGGACGCTGCGCGGGAGAAGAAGGAAGGTGAGGAGGAGGGTTTATTATGTGTTTTTTTTTTTTTTTTTTAATATGTGATGCACAGTGACTGGGGGGGGGGGGGAAGGGAGCATATATACCAGGATTGAGGGGAGGGCCAGCATATATACCAGGATTGAGGGGAGGGCCAGCATGTATACCAGGATTGAGGGGGGGGGCCAGCATATATACCAGGATTGAGGGGAGGGCCAGCATATATACCAGGATTGAGGGGGGGCCAGCATATATACCAGGATTGAGGGGGGGCCAGCATATATACCAGGATTGAGGGGAGGGCCAGCATATATACCAGGATTGAGGGGAGGGCCAGCATATATACCAGGATTGAGGGGGGGGGCCAGCATATATACCAGGATTAAGGGGAGGGCCAGCATATATACCAGGATTGAGGGGAGGGCCAGCATATATACCAGGATTGAGGGGAGGGCCAGCATATATACCAGGATTGAGGGGAGGGCCAGCATATATGACGTGCCCCCTGGGCCCGTGCTGCTGCTGCTGTGCAGGGGGAATACCCGGAGCCGGATCGCTGGGGGTTGTAGTTCTCCGTGGCGGTGACCCGGTCCGTGCCCAGGGTGGTCAAACCAGTGGCAGTCTATTTGTATGGTAATAAGTGTCCGACTACGCCACCCGTGGATTGCGCCACTGTGCTGCAGACCGCTGAGGCTGATGTTGTTTGCGCAGCTGAGTATGGGATGACTCCCCACGGGAGAAGTATTGCCTCAGGGCAGCTAATGTGGATGATGGTGGTAGTGATGGTGTGAGGGTCCCAGTGCTAGTGGTGCTGGAGCGGCAAGGAATCACAGAGACGTGTGGTGCAGTTTCCAAAGCTTTACTCACAGTTGTTGCTCCGGTCACTTCGGCCAGCAGTGACCGCCCGAGCCGTGCTGCGTCCACCAGGTGAGGGACTCGGTCAACTCCCAAGCAATTCCAGAGTGTGGCTAAAAGCTCCCCTCTCTTCCTTTCTACTGGCCGTCCCCACCAGTGACCCACCTTTGTCCAGCTTCCTCGGGCCTTCTGTTGGTGAAACCTTTCTCCGGTCTCCCTGACCCTATGCGGTATGCCTTTCTGGTGGATGTAGTGAGGGGTCGCACCAAGATGTGGTCACGACCTCCGGTTTTGGCTGAGGATTAGTCGCCTCCACCAATTCGGGTTCCGGTACCCTGCTCTGCCAACCCTTCACCCAGTATCTCCTCTGGGAATATGGGGTTCCTTCTGCCTTCGTGTCTCTGGGCCTTTCTTTGTGTTCCTTGCCTCCTTTCTCCTCCGTTTCAGTTCCTTTCTCACTTTCCTTCCTGTTCCTTCTCCTTTCTCTTTCTGCTGTTTCTGGCCTCCACTCCAGGCCTGCCTCTCGAGCTGGGCCCAGACTGAGCCACAGCTCCCTGTCAGCCCTCTCTGGCTGAGCTCCTCTCTTCTTCTCCTCCTCTCTGAACTGAACCCTGATCTAAGATGGTGCCCACCTTATATACCTCCCTCTATGTGTGAGCCCAGGTGACTAGCAACCAATGGGCTCCTACCTATGCCCAGAGACCCACCCCTATCTGCTCCTACGCCACTGGGTTTTCCTCCCCCTCCCCACTCCAGCCAGGAACAGAAGCTGTCGTGCCTGCACTCTGTCTAGTGGGAGCACCGTTGGTCTGTTCCTCGGAAATGGGGTGTGTGTGGTGCATGCAGCCTACTGAGCCCCGGTCCACACTCCATCCTTACCCGGGAGTGGAATATCACACCTCTGGACTGCTACCCCTGTAGCAGCCGAGTCCTCGGGGTGCTACATTCCCCCCTGATAAATCACAGCACGTCCTCGGGCTGGAAAAGAGCAAAGACAATTTAAAACATACAAATTTTTAAAGTGCACTCATATATAAGACATTAACTTTTCACTCATCCCTTTATGGGAGGTACTCTTCTCTTTTTAACGTTACTGGTATAAAACATTTTTATAAAACATTCTACTAATGCCACTGGAACTCTTTTTGCAAAACACCATATAAAACTTTTGGCATTATTATTTTAGCAGCATATTAAACTTTCCATTATAAGACATTTTCACATAAACATTTTCAAAACATATTCTTGAGCTCTGGCCGCTGTGCAACTTGCGACCAGGTAAAAGTGCAACAGTCCATTTTAATCCGCCTTCAGGTAGACATTGCGGTTCTTGTATAAAACCAATAGGGGGCGCTTTAAGAAGCCCAACTATGTACAAGGGTATGGCCGCTCTCAGTCCTCGGCCAGTGGGAATAGGGGAATGGCTGCTCACAGTCCTCAGCCTGGTTAGGGATTAGGGGCACACAGGTAACAGTTCTTTAACAGTTCCATACTAGTCCCAACGGGGACCACACTTCAATCAGCAAGAGTTCTTGTACCCCGACGGGTAACTATATACAGTTCCACTTTACCATTCTCTAATAATGGTGTCCTCCTTGCTCTTCCGGGTAGTCTTCAGGTCCGTCCGGACCCTCGGTGTACTCTGTTTCTGGGCGGTACTGTAGTTCCTCCTCCGTGAGCCGGTGAACGTGGAGGGCGTACGGTCCCTTGGCACCCTTGTGCCGGGTGAAGGTGACCACATCACCCGGGTAGAGATCACGTCCACGGTGTCCCTCCGGCAGGTGGCTCTCGACGTCCCTGCGGGTGACAAAGACGTCGCCGGGGGTTCGATGGTCCCGGATAAAGCCCCAGCCATGCTCTAGCTGGAACTTTATTACGTTGGCGCGGGGACCGTGGGCCGTATGGGGGTTTTGTCGGGCCCTACGCTTCTGTTCCGCGCTTCGGGCCTGCAGCTGTTCCTCGCGGATCCGCCTCTCTCGCCGTTCTCTTCCAAAGACCTCCAGCTGTTGACGGCAGCACTCCTCACGCCGGGCTGCGTCCGCCCGGGTCTCCTGGGTGAACCCCATGAGGTTCTCACCGGTCGGATCCCATTCAAATTGGGCGTCCTCTAACGGGAGCGGAGCAATTTTGGCGGGCGCCGGGGCCGGGATCAGAGGCTCACACAGGGGCCGTTCCCTCCGGAGTCGGGGGTTGATGTACTCCGGTGGCCACACAAAGGGCAGCCCTTCCGGGCAAGTATGCTGTGCGAATAGGTCTGCTCCCAGGGGTGGCACTGTGGAAGCAGAGTGCGCGGTGGGGGCCGCGGCGCCCGGGGGTATTCGGCCTTGCGTCCAGGCCGGAGGCATCCTATTCGGGTCTAGGAATGGCACTTTCGGGGCAGAAGGCACTGTGGAGACCGCGGCGCCCGGAGGTACTCGGCCTTGCGACCAGGCCGGGGGCGCTTTAGAGGTAGAGGGCGCTGTTGGGGCAGCGGCGCCCTGGTTCACTAGGCCTTGCGACCAGGCCGGTGGCACTTCCTGTTTCGCCGCGCTCAGGGTCAAGGGGCGTGGCGCGGAAGAGGGCGTGACCGCGGCTCCTGCCGCTTGAGGCCTAGTTGGGAGTAGTGGCGGTGCGGCAACGGGCGTGGTGAGTAGGACTTCGGGCTCTGCGACGGGGAGCTGGGGCAGGCTTGCGGCTACTGGGCTCGGGGTAGTGACGTCCCCATTACCTGCTTCCATCCTTGCAGCTCCCTCCGCGGCGTCGTCTCCGGCCTTCGTCCCTCCTGCACCATCCTCAGAGGCGGACATGCTCCTCGTTGCGGGTGGCGCCTCCTGCTGGCGAATTCCAGCCTGCCGGGCCATCTCCCTTCTCCACTCGGCCAACGCATCCTGCTGTGCCCGGGCCATCCTCCGGTCCAAGTCCTCCAGCGCAGCCTGTGCACGCTCCGGATCTCTGGGGAGCTGTGCCAGGATCTCCACTAGGCTGTCTGGCGTTGCGGCCTGCAGCAGGCCCCGGCCCGAGGTGCTGGCATTGCTGGGCGCTTCCTCCATTCCCGGGTGCGATCCATCCAGACTCCTCCAGGCCGCACCCATCCTCTCCGTTTTGATCTCTATCCGCCCCCATTGGGAGTGGTCCCGGGGCAACTTGGTGACTGTCAGTTTCAGGGGCAGCCCCCCCACTCTGATGGACATCTCCATTATTGTACTCTCGGCTGGTGGGGGCGGTCTCTTCCTTTGGCGCCACTCTGGGACCATGCCCACGATGGGAGGTGGTCTCTTGCCACCCTCTGGCACGCCCACAATGGCGTCCGCTCTGCCAGGGCGGGAAACTGTCCAAGATGGCGGGAATCGTCCACTGTTGGCGGGAAACTCCGCAGATGGCGGGCAAAGGCTGCAGATGGCGGGCAAACGGCGGGAAACGACCCCAGATGGCGTCCGATGGCGGGTACCCTCTGGAATTGGCGGGAGACTCCTTTTTGAGGTATATATGCACTTTTCTTCAGGCACGCAGTACCCGGTGGTTGCGGGCACGAGATCCTGCCGACTACGCCAAAGTTGACGCGCCCCCTGGGCCCGTGCTGCTGCTGCTGTGCAGGGGGAATACCCGGAGCCGGATCGCTGGGGGTTGTAGTTCTCCGTGGCGGTGACCCGGTCCGTGCCCAGGGTGGTCAAACCAGTGGCAGTCTATTTGTATGGTAATAAGTGTCCGACTACGCCACCCGTGGATTGCGGTCAGTGGGGACCGCCGCTGCGCTGCAGACCGCTGAGGCTGATGTTGTTTGCGCAGCTGAGTATGGGATGACTCCCCACGGGAGAAGTATTGCCTCAGGGCTGCTAATGTGGATGATGGTGGTAGTGATGGTGTGAGGGTCCCAGTGCTAGTGGTGCTGGAGCGGCAAGGAATCACAGAGACGTGTGGTGCAGTTTCCAAAGCTTTACTCACAGTTGTTGCTCCGGTCACTTCGGCCAGCAGTGACCGCCCGAGCCGTGCTGCGTCCACCAGGTGAGGGACTCGGTCAACTCCCAAGCAATTCCAGAGTGTGGCTGAAAGCTCCCCTCTCTTCCTTTCTACTGGCCGTCCCCACCAGTGACCCACCTTTGTCCAGCTTCCTCGGGCCTTCTGTTGGTGAAACCTTTCTCCGGTCTCCCTGACCCTATGCGGTATGCCTTTCTGGTGGATGTAGTGAGGGGTCGCACCAAGATGTGGTCACGACCTCCGGTTTTGGCTGAGGATTAGTCGTCTCCACCAATTTGGGTTCCGGTACCCTGCTCTGCCAACCCTTCACCCAGTATCTCCTCTGGGAATATGGGGTTCCTTCTGCCTTCGTGTCTCTGGGCCTTTCTTTGTGTTCCTTGTCTCCTTTCTCCTCCGTTTCAGTTCCTTTCTCACTTTCCTTCCTGTTCCTTCTCCTTTCTCTTTCTGCTGTTTCTGGCCTCCACTCCAGGCCTGCCTCTCGAGCTGGGCCCAGACTGAGCCACAGCTCCCTGTCAGCCCTCTCTGGCTGAGCTCCTCTCTTCTTCTCCTCCTCTCTGAACTGAACCCTGATCTAAGATGGTGCCCACCTTATATACCTCCCTCTATGTGTGAGCCCAGGTGACTAGCAACCAATGGGCTCCTACCTATGCCCAGAGACCCACCCCTATCTGCTCCTACACCACTGGGTTTTCCTCCCCCTCCCCACTCCAGCCAGGAACAGAAGCTGTCGTGCCTGCACTCTGTCTAGTGGGAGCACCGTTGGTCTATTCCTCGGAAATGGGGTGTGTGTGGTGCATGCAGCCTACTGAGCCCCGGTCCACACTCCATCCTTACCCGGGAGTGGAATATCACACCTCTGGACTGAGGTGCAATACCCCTGTAGCAGCCGAGTCCTCGGGGTGCTACATATATACCAGGATTGAGGGGAGGGCCAGCATATATACCAGGATTGAGGGGAGGGCCAGCATATATACCAGGATTGAGGGGAGGGCCAGCATATATACCAGGATTGAGGGGAGGGCCAGCATATATACCAGGATTGAGGGGAGGGCCAGCATATATACCAGGATTGAAGGGAGGGCCAGCATATATACCAGGATTGAGGGGAGGGCCAGCATATATACCAGGATTGAAGGGAGGGCCAGCATATATACCAGGATTGAGGGGAGGGCCAGCATATATACCAGGATTGAGGGGGGGGCCAGCATATATACCAGGATTGAGGGGAGGGCCAGCATATATACCAGGATTGAGAGGAGGGCCAGCATATATACCAGGATTGAGGGGAGGGCCAGCATATATACCAGGATTGAGGGGAGGGCCAGCATATATACCAGGATTGAGGGGAGGGCCAGCATATATACCAGGATTGAAGGGAGGGCCAGCATATATACCAGGATTGAGGGGAGGGACAGCATATATACCAGGATTGAGGGGAGGGACAGCATATATACCAGGATTGAGGGGAGGGACAGCATATATACCAGGATTGAGGGGAGGGCCACCATATATACCAGGATTGAGGGGAGGGCCAGCATATATACCTGGATTGAAGGGAGGGCCAGCATATATACCAGGATTGAGGGGGGGGCATCATATATACCAGGATTGAGGGGAGGGCCAGCATATATACCAGGATTGAAGGGAGGGCCAGCATATATACCAGGATTGAGGGGAGGGCCAGCATATATACCAGGATTGAGGGGAGGGCCAGCATATATACCAGGATTGAGGGGAGGGCCAGCATATATACCAGGATTGAGGGGAGGGCCAGCATATATACCAGGATTGAGGGGAGGGCCAGCATATATACCAGGATTGAGGGGAGGGCCAACATATATACCAGGATTGAGGGGAGGGCCAGCATATATACCAGGATTGAGGGGAGGGCCAGCATATATACCAGGATTGAGGGGAGGGCCAGCATATATACCAGGATTGAGGGGAGGGCCAGCATATATACCAGGATTGAAGGGAGGGCCAGCATATATACCAGGATTGAGGGGAGGGACAGCATATATACCAGGATTGAGGGGAGGGACAGCATATATACCAGGATTGAGGGGAGGGACAGCATATATACCAGGATTGAGGGGAAGGCCACCATATATACCAGGATTGAGGGGAGGGCCAGCATATATACCAGGATTGAAGGGAGGGCCAGCATATATACCAGGATTGAAGGGAGGGCCAGCATATATACCAGGATTGAGGGGGGGGCCAGCATATATACCAGGATTGAGGGGAGGGCCAGCATATATACCAGGATTGAAGGGAGGGCCAGCATATACACCAGGATTGAGGGGGGGGGCATCATATATACCAGGATTGAGGGGAGGGCCAGCATATATACCAGGATTGAAGGGAGGGCCAGCATATATACCAGGATTGAGGGGAGGGCCAGCATATATACCAGGATTGAGGGGAGGGCCAGCATATATACCAGGATTGAGGGGAGGGCCAGCATATATACCAGGATTGAGGGGAGGGCCAGCATATATACCAGGATTGAGGGGAGGGCCAGCATATATACCAGGATTGAGGGGAGGGCCAACATATATACCAGTATTGAGGGGAGGGCCAGCATATATACCAGGATTGAAGGGAGGGCCAGCATATATACCAGGATTGAGGGGAGGGCCAGCATATATACCAGGATTGAAGGGAGGGCCAGCATATATACCAGGATTGAGGGGAGGGCCAGCATATATACCAGGATTGAGGGGAGGGCCAGCATATATACCAGGATTGAGGGGAGGGCCAGCATATATACCAGGATTGAGGGGAGGGCCAGCATATATACCAGGATTGAAGGGAGGGCCAGCATATATACCAGGATTGAGGGGAGGGCCAGCATATATACCAGGATTGAGGGGAGGGCCAGCATATATACCAGGATTGAGGGGAAGGCCAGCATATATACCAGGATTGAGGGGAGGGACAGCATATATACCAGGATTGAGGGGAGGGCCAGCATATATACCAAGATTGAGGGGAGGGCCAGCATATATACCAGGATTGAGGGGAGGGCCACCATATATACCAGGATTGAGGGGAGGGCCAGCATATATACCAGGATTGAAGGGAGGGCCAGCATATATACCAGGATTGAGGGGAGGGCCAGCATATATACCAGGATTGAGGGGGGGGCAGCATATATACCAGGATTGAGGGGAGGGCCAGCATATATACCAGGATTGAAGGGAGGGCCAGCATATATACCAGGATTGAGGGGAGGGCCAGCATATATACCAGGATTGAGGGGAGGGCCAGCATATATACCAGGATTGAGGGGAGGGCCAGCATATATACCAGGATTGAGGGGAGGGCCAGCATATATACCAGGATTGAAGGGAGGGCCAGCATATATACCAGGATTGAGGGGAGGGCCAGCATATATACCAGGATTGAAGGGAGGGCCAGCATATATACCAGGATTGAGGGGAGGGCCAGCATATATACCAGGATTGAGGGGAGGGACAGCATATATACCAGGATTGAGGGGAGGACCAGCATATATACCAGGATTGAGGGGAGGGCCAGCATATATCCCAGGATTGAAGGGAGGGCCAGCATATATACCAGGATTGAGGGGAGGGCCAGCATATATACCAGGATTGAAGGGAGGGCCAGCATATATACCAGGATTGAGGGGAGGGCCAGCATATATACCAGGATTGAGGGGAGGGTCAGCATATATACCAGGATTGAGGGGAGGGCCAGCATATATACCAGGATTGAGGGGAGGGCCAGCATATATACCAGGATTGAGGGGAGGGCCAACATATATACCAGGATTGAGGGGAGGGCCAGCATATATACCAGGATTTAAGGGAGGGCCAGCATATATACCAGGATTGAGGGGAGGGCCAGCATATATACCAGGATTGAAGGGAGGGCCAGCATATATACCAGGATTGAAGGGAGGGCCAGCATATATACCAGGATTGAGGGGAGGGCCAGCATATATACCAGGATTGAAGGGAGGGCCAGCATATATACCAGGATTGAGGGGAGGGCCAGCATATATACCAGGATTGAGGGGAGGGACAGCATATATTCCAGGATTGAGGGGAGGGCCAGCATATATACCAGGATTGAGGGGAGGGCCAGCATATATACCAGGATTGAAGGGAGGGCCAGCATATATACCAGGATTGAGGGGAGGGCCAGCATATATACCAGGATTGAAGGGAGGGCCAGCATATATACCAGGATTGAGGGGAGGGCCAGCATATATACCAGGATTGAGGGGAGGGCCAGCATATATACCAGGATTGAGGGGAGGGCCAGCATATATACCAGGATTGAGGGGAGGGCCAGCATATATACCAGGATTGAGGGGAGAGCCAGCATATATACCAGGATTGAGGGTAGGGCCAGCATATATACCAGGATGTGGGTGAGCACATTCTTTATTTCTGCAGTCTCTTACCCCTGCTCCTGTTTGTGGCTGCTCTATGCTGCCCTCGTCTGCTTTTTGTATCAGTTGTTTGTATCAGTAAAACCTCAATATTTAGGATAAATTGCCGTGTTGGCACTTGGCGATAAATAAGTGGGTTTTGGATTGCAGTTTGGGCACTCGGTCTCTAAAAGATTCGCCATCACTGCTTTAAACCAATCAATGTGCAAATATCAACATTTTTGAGAAAATACAATACATTTGATCAGATGTCAAAAAATATTCCATAAAAAAAAAATTGTGATCAGAAATCATAAAGAAAAATTAACTCTTTAATACCATTTTTACCAAAAATACATTGTAAAAAAAAAAGAAGTGTAATTTTCTACAGTACAATATTTATTTCTATTTTTCTCAAAAGAATTTTCATTTTAGGCCCCCCAACAATTGAAAATCAATGTAAAAAGTGTATTTTAATACAATAAAATAAATCAGGGTAATTGTTCCGTTGTATTGCCAGTTTTATAGCACGACCCGTAGCGATTTACGATCCCACAGGCCGATGAGCTACAATCTTCCTGAGAAAGGATTCATCAATGTATCAGATGCTTTCTTGCATGTTTCTACATGGAGCAATACACATATGTTCCATGTCCCTTCCTCTAAGAAACCTTCAATGAACCCTGATAGGATCTACAGAGAATAGACAAGACGTCCTTTACAGTGTTACACACTTAGGCTATGTGCCCACGTTGCATTTATGAAGCAGAAAATTTCTGCTGCATAAATGCAAGTCCTCTCCCGGAAAAACGCATGCGGAATTCCGCACGCGTTTATCGCGCATTTTTCGCGCGTTTATCACGCGTTTTCTACATGCGGAATTGCCTTTCGTTTTTTATGCATTGGACAAAGGCAATTCCGCTTGCGGAAACGCAAAATTAAATGACATGCTGCGGATTTTTGAACGCGGCATAAACGCTGCGGAAAAATCCGCAGCATGTGCATAGAACTTGCGGAATCCCATTAGGGACCATGGGGTGCGGATATACATGCGTTTTTCAAGCGTTTACGCTGCGGAAATTCCGCAGCATATATGCTTGAAAAATGCTACTTAGGCTGTGTGCCCACGTAGCATTTTTCAAGCGTATATGCTGCGGAATTTCCGCAGCGTAAACGCTTGAAAAACGCATGTATATCCGCACCCCATGTTCCCCAATGGGATTCCGCAAGTTCTATGCACATGCTGCGGATTTTTCCGCAGCGTTTATGCCGCGTTTAAAAATCCGCAGCATGTCATTTAATTTTGCGTTTCCGCAAGCGGAATTGCCTTTGTCCAATGCATAAAAAACGAAAGGCAATTCCGCATGTGGAAAACGCGTGATAAACGCGCGAAAAATGCGCGATAAACGCGTGCGGAATTCCGCATGCGTTTTTCCGGGAGAGGACTTGCATTTATGCAGCAGAAATTTTCTGCTGCATAAATGCAACGTGGGCACATAGCCTTACTCGATACTCAGTCTAATTTCATCATTCATTTTACTTTCTGCTTATAAATGCATTCATTAAAATAATGAATATCTGCATTGAGGACAGTAGAAGAACGAGTTTGTGTTTGTTCATCAAGATGCATTATCTTTGTCTCGTCTTGGCACTGTAACTGTTGGTAGGTAGGCAGAGTACTGGAGAGGCTGCTCCCGTCGTTCAGAGAGTTGCTCCGGTGCGGTGTTCTGTTGGTAGACTGACCGCTTTGTTGGTTTGCTATCAGGTGGTGAATCATATCGGTTATGAGATTGAGTTTATGATCCATTTGCGTTACCTACAAATGTATAAAAAAAAATTCAAACAAAGAGAATAGCATAGATACAGACCACACTCCATACACATTTCACACTACCTATGAGCGCTGCCTGATATTGTAGCTTATCCCTAACCAAATCAATGGGGCGCTGAGTTGCAATACCAGACACACGCCATGGACAAGAGAGGCACAGTTTTGGGGAGAAATAAAGTAGATAGATCCTTTAATGCAATATTGGTTAGCTATTTAGACATTGTTGTTTTATTTGAAAACTCGGTCCATCGGCCACGTCAGTAATCTTTGGATGCTGGACAGGAGCCTCAAGACCTGCCTTCTACCTTCCAAGATTCCCTGCTTCTCTTCTGATTAGCGGCATCTTTATGGTTACAGCATGATGCATATGTGACATTGCATCAGGCCGGCTAATCAGTAGAACAGCTGTGGATGCCGGGATGTAGGAGGTGGTTCTCAGGGCTCCGATGCAGCGGTCACAGATTATGGATGTGGCTGATGGACTGGGTCCTGCGAATTGACTCGCACCAACTCTATTGGAAACCTTTGTCAGATTGAACTACTTAATGAACTCAGAAAGAGCTTTCTGTCCACATCCATGAAAGTAGTAGCCAACACTTAAAGGGGTTTTCTACTACTCGGACATCTCCTTCTCCATAAATATAATTTTGCCCTCAGTAAAATAATAACACCTATACTCCCCTCCAGTGTTCCAGCCGTGTCGGCATTGGCTCTCCTTGGGATCACGTGACATTGTTATGTCAAGTGATCCCTGCTGCCAATCAGCGCTGGCTTCACTCTTCCTGCCTCCAGTTATAGCACATACCTGTACATCTGGAGGAAGTAAGAGCAGCAACAGCTCTCACTTCCTCTGGATGTATGCAAGTTGGCCAAAGGTGGGGAGAGTAAAGTCAGCTCTGATTGCCCCTAGGAATCATGAGATATAATGTCATACTGTCACGTAAGGTGTGGGAAAGACTAAGTGCAACACAAAGGGAAAAGGGAAAGGGAACCCAGACTAGGGAAAGTGGGGAGTGGAGAACTCCTAGGCTGATCTAGTGTCACCCTGTCTCCACTAATGTCCCTTTATTGGTTCTTCACCAATCGCCGCACGCGTACCTCGGCCTGTCTTTCCCTGCCATTAGGCTCAGGCTAAGGAACAGAAAGGATGAGCACTAGTTGATCCCCACTGAACACTAAAGACAACAAGGGGGGACAAACAAGGGAAAATCGCTTAGCTTTAGTCGACTCCAGACAAATGCGCACACGTTCTCTAGCACCGGAGAGGAAGAAGTACTGCTCTTGCTCAAGCCTTCACAAGGGGTAATGAATACCGCCGGCACCTCCCTCTGGCTCACAACAGGTATTTATACATCCAGGCCAGGGTGTTAATTAGCCCGAGGAAGCTAGCCGCTGCGTCCTAGAGATACATATTCTAAGAAGTTGTCTGTAAGGCCAAATGAAGAGATCTCCTGCAACCAACTGCAGGATGACTGTCTGTCACTTCTGACACACCCATGACACACGCAATCCCCAGGAGAGCCAGTGCAGACACCGCTGGAATAGTGCTGGCACTGGAGGTGAGTATAGGTGTTATTATTTTACTGGGGGACACACATATGGATTGAGAAGGAGTTGTCTGAGTAACGGAAAACCCCTTTAAGCCTCCATATAATAGACTAAACTAATAGTCTAAGGGGACATCCAGACTCTTCCCTGACAGATGAGGTCAGAGGAGGTAAAATTCAAACTGCCTGACCCTTAATGCCTGACCCTTTTGTTATTCAGGTGATAAGCTACTGCCGGAGCCGTTTGGCAGTGATTTTCACAGTTCTCCACTTTGAAAACACATGAACATTTAACCAAGCCAAACCTTCTCGTGTATGAGAGTTGGGAGAGGTAGTGGACGACCGAACCAGCAATCAACTTTCAGTTATTGTGTGTGGCCACCTTAACTTGTTGTTTCCCAAATTTTTTGTGTTAAGTATATAATTCCACCTGTGTTAATTCATAGTTTTGATGCCTTCAGTGTGAATGTACAATTTTCATAGTCATGAAAATACAGAAAAATCTTTAAATGAGAAGGTGTGTTCAAACTTTTGGTCTGTACTATATATATATATATATATATATATATATATATATATATATATATATATATATATATTATTTAGAATAATTTATTTTTATTTCAGACATGTAGTTCATACACATTCTAAAATATGTAGATCTATATTCTTTCTATTTGAACAAAGGAAATGGTTGATGAATAAAAGGAGTTTTCATAAGTGATCTCTTGAGTAGCTCAGAGCTATGCAGTCTCCTTACTTCCTGATTTCTGGCAGGACGGGCTCTTCTCCCTGAGTGAGAGCTCTGATGAGCAGCAGAGCTGTAGTATTATTAGAACTATAAAGCTCAGCACAAGTTCTGCTGTAACACATTCAGCCATCAGTGGTTGGTTCTGGAATGTACTCTATCACTATCACTATTTTTACACATAGAGACAACAGGGTATTTGAGCAAGCACACAGCCACAGACAATGAGAGCCTAGATACTGGGTGCAGGAATTGCGATTCTACAGGATGGATAAGAGCATCTCGTCAAAAGCCTAAAGGGAGCAGCTAACTGATGTATAGAAATGAATGGGCTTGGACAGAGATAACGGTATGTTAGGAGTTAACTTTTCTCCTGGAATGTGACTACTGCACACTCTCTACCAAGGTCTACTAGTGGCTGAACTCCATGGAAATGAGCTTTACACTATGTAAGATAAAAGCTCTCATTGCAGGAGAATGACAGCAGATAGAAAAAGCAAGTCAGTGGCAAACTTGCGTATTTTCATGCTGTTTAACTAATTAAAGCAACTTAGTAATTTGAGAATACCTGTTTATTGACAAAGGTGTTATGAGACTTAATGAGGTTGTCTGGTTTAGAAACCACTTGCACATACTTGGGGCACTATACAGGTTAATAGTGGGGATTCTCCGTTGCAAACCTGAATCCATTTTATGCAGACTAGAGAGCAGTTACATGGAGTCATTCCCACTTTGAAGGTCCCAGTACTTCATTCATTACATAGTCAGCTTATTGATTTCACTGGATACTGTGCAGTACCTCCTGTTTCCTTTGGTGGCAGTGCAGGAGAATTAAATGCTTGTTGCCAGATTTTTCAACAAATGGCGTATTGCTGAGATTGCCAGCAACAGATCATCCTTTAGTCAGCATATTGGGGCCCTTCTAACAAAAAGACATTAACTAATGCAGACATTCCCTTTAAGTACAAAGGATATGCCAGTATACTATCTGCAAAGTAAAAAATAAATAAATTCTTAAGTGCTTAAAAGGAACGTGTCCTCTGTTGTTTAACCCCTATCTGCCCTACATGTATAGTGCATGTTGGGTGCAAGTGTGTGGAGTGGACTCTGCAACTCCACCCGCAATATACCTGCAGATTCCAGCTGTGTTATACTGCCGGTATTTGTCTGTAAAAGCCGCTATTAGAGCAGCTCTGGTTGCTGCTGTTAACCCCTTAGATGCTGCAGTAAATCCCTGACCGTGGTAGTTAAGGTGCGATGTCCCAGAGGTTCACCATTTTGGATGCCCATGGGATGTTGCCTTCCACTCCCCTTCACTAAGTGAAAGTGCTGCTTATGGATTTCAGTGGCAACCATGAGCCTGCTGACCGTCCCCATGGCTGCCATGTTGGTACATGAAAAAGTGGGATTGAAACATCGTATATAACCCAAAAAATGTTATTAATGAAAACCTCAGCAATTAACAAGCCCTCATAAAGCTCTATCGACCGAATCTCTGAAATATTTTCACCATCAAAATAAAACTACAAGTTTGATATCTGGTTTTTCAAGTTTGCTCGACATGAAGAATCATGTTCACAGGTCATTTTCACTGCACAATGAAACCTTAGAAACAAAACCCAAATACAATGAAAAACGCAATCCCATTTAACTTCACTTTGAATTTTTGTTCCAGTTTTCCAGTATATTGTAGGGTAAAAAAAACAGCCCTCATACAGCTATGTCACACAAAAGGGGAGAAAGAAGGCGAGGAACAAAGAAAAAGCACAAAAACTAAAACTGTCCATGGTGAGAAGGGATTACATTAAATTTACTTTAAATGTCATTTTTTTTAGCTTTTCACTTTTTAACATCACAATAAAAAAAAACAATCCTGAAGTCTTACAATTTTCACACTGGCCACTAGTCCTAAGAATAGACTCATTGTGAAGGAAGGGTGAGGAGGTGAGCTGTGACTATCATTTCTTGTGAATGGTGGCTACTTTATCTGCTTTATATAGAGGTGTCATCTTTCATTGTCATTTTCAGTCATGATAATAAAACTGCTGAAAAATCTTCTGCATACAACAGGAAATATGAAACTAATTTTGGCCAGGGTGATAATTGCAGGATCTGTGGGTGTGTTTTTTTAGTTTAGATGGTTACTATAGTGAAAAAAAAGTAAAAAAATAAAAAATAAATTTCATGTAAAAAGGTAATTGAAACAATTGGTTATTTTTTGATAACACATTCTCTTTAACTGCTCTTCTCTAATAAGATGGCAATATTGCACCGCTGCAAAAATAGGAAGAAGTAGTTTGTCAATTTTAAAGCAGCTTCTTGGAAACTAATGACTTAGTCATTGATATAACATCCTGACAAAATGACTGTTCACTGTCTGTTTCTGAGAAATTAATTCAAAGGTCACAACCGATATGGCTGCACTTCCTATTATCACTTTTGGAAAGACAGACAGTGGATAATGATTATTTCTATTATATATGATCTACGGTATATTCTGATTTGCTAAAAGTGAGATAAGTGACAAGTCTATTGGAAGTAGCAATCCTAAAAGTCAATATCGACCCTTTAACGAGCCTTGTCACATGACTTGGGAGAAAAGCCAAACCAGAATCTCAATTTGCAGCCACGGTGTTTCAGGGTATTGCTCCTCGTCAGTACAAAGCATGAGATCCGATTTGACTGTATGAGAGGCTTCTCACTGGGATCTAAAGGGTCATTTTTCTCCTTGTGGAGATTGACATGCCTGGCATGCCAGTGTATATATAGATACTCGGCACTCAAATATTCATAATGATAATGCAATTCTTTATTTCATAAAGAAATCCCAAAATTCAATGTAACGTTTCAGCCTTATGCAAAAGGCCTTTTTCAAACACTGAGACATAAATGAAACAGATAAAGAAATCAATATTACAAAATTAACACCACAATAGAATTTTTTATTTTAATTTTTTTATTATAAGAAAATAACATCCTGTTGTATTGTTGAAATCACTGAGATTTATTTAAATATAAAGACATTATTATATAATGTCAAATTAATGTGGGAATTCACTTACTTCATTCAAAATAAATTACAATATGACCAATCACATTTCAATATCTCATATACAGTTGAAACCAGAAGTTTCCATACACTATATAAAAAGACATACAGTATATGCATGTTTCTCTCAATATCTGACATGAAAGCAGAATAAACCTTTCCTGTTTTAGGTCAATTAGGATTACCATCATTTGTAATATTTGCCAAATGCCAGAATAATGAGAGAGCGAGAATGCAGTAAGTAATAAAAATGCTTAAAACAAAGTCAAAGCTTTCCATCCATTTCATTAGTATTTGGTACCATTGTCCTTAAAGTGAATGACTTGGGTGAAACATTTGGGATTTCCTCCCACAAGCTTCTCACAATATAAGGCTATGTGCCCACGTTGCGGAAATGAAGAAGAAAATTTCTGCTTCATTTCCGCATGTCCTCTCCCGGAAAAACGCATGCGGAATTCCACGCGCGTTTATCCTGCGTTTATCGCGCATTTTCCACATGCGGAATTCCACGCGCGTTTATCCTGCGTTTATCGCGCGTTTTCCACATGCGGAATTCCACGCGCGTTTATCCTGCGTTTATCGCGCTTTTTCCACATGCGGAATTACCTTGCGTTTTTTATTGCATTGCAAAGGCAATTCCGCTTGCGGAAACGCAAAATTAATCGACATGCTGTGGATTATTGCGCGCATCAAAAACGCTGCGGAAAAATCCACAGCATGGGCATAGAACTTGCGGATTCCCCTTGGGGACCATGGGGGGCAGATTACCTAGCGTTTCACAAGCGTTTACCCTGAGGAAAGTCCGCAGCATATACGCTTGTAAAACGCTACGTGGGCACATACTCTTAGGTCGGAATTTGGGCCCATTTCTCCTGACACAACTGGTGTAACTGATCCAGGTTTGTAGGTCGTCTTGCTCGCAGCCTTTTCAGCTTTGCCCATACATTTTCAATAGGACTAAGATCAGGGCTTTGTGATGGCCGCTCCAAAACATTGACTTTGTTATCCTTAACCCCTTATTGACCAATAGACGTCTTTTTACTGATCTGCAATATAAGAGACTAGCGTTCCCCGACAGGTGACTATCCTGTAGCTGTCACCTGTACATTATAGCTGACAACTTGCTGCATCAGCCATGATCAGTGTTGGCACAGACCATGGACGTTTAACCCCTCTGATTCTGTTGTCAATAGTGATTATAGAATCTAAATAGTTAACACAGTGTGGGGGCTTCCTTTTAACTTTATCGGCACCTTGATATCTTGATTGTGTGGTCCTGATGTTTGCCTTGGCAGTTCATGGCCAAATAACTACCTTTAAAGTATGCCGGCTATAATTGCCTGTTCAGAAGTTATCAAAATCTAGATTGTAAAAATAAACTTTTTCATTCTTGTCATTCCACTTTCCATTACTTCCTGAAAAGAACCAGAAGGGTTAATGAACTATATGAAAGCAATTTTAAATACGTTGAGGGGTGCAGTGTTTAACCCCTCTACAACCCAAGGTGGTTTGAACGTTAATGACCAGGCCAATTTTTACAATTCTGACCACTGTCACTTTATGAGGTAATTACTCTGGAACGCTTCAACGGATCCCCCTGATTCTGAGATTGTTTTTTCGTGACATATTGTACTTCATGATTGTGGTAAAATTTCTTCAATATCACTTGCGTTTATTTGTGAAAAAAATGGAAATTTGGCGAAAATGTTGAAAATTTTGCAATTTTCAAACTTTGAATTTTCATGCCCTTAAATCAGAGAGATATGTCACACAAAATAGTTAATAAATAACATTTCCCACATGTTTACTTTACATCAGCACAATTTTGGAACCAAAATTTTTTTTTGTTAGGGAGCTATAAGGGTTAAAAGTTGACCAGCGATTTCTCATTTTTCCAACAAAATTTACAAAAACATTTTTTTAGGGACCACATCACATTTGAAGTCACTTTGAGGGGTCTTTATGACAGAAAATACCCAAAAGTGACACCATTCTAAAAACTGCATCCCTCAAGGTGCTCAAAACCACATTCAAGAACTTTATTAACCCTTCAGGTGCTTCACAGGAATTTTTGGAATGTGTAAGAAAAAAATGAACATTTAACTTTTTTCACAAAATTGTTAGTTTAGACCCAATTTTTTTTATTGTTGCAGGGGTTACAGGAAAAAATGGACCCCAAAATTTGTTGTGCAATTTCCCCTGGGCACGCAGATACCCCATATGTGGGGAAAAAACACTGTTTTGGCGCACGGCAGGGCTCGGAAGGGAAGGAGCGCCATTTGACTTTTTGATTGTAAAATTTGCTTGAATAATTAGCGGACGCCATGTTGCATTTGGAGAGCCCCTGATGTGCCTAAACAGTGGAGCTCCCCCACAAGTGACCCCATTTTGGAAACTAGACCCCCCAAGGCACCTATCTAGATGCATAGTGAGAACTTGGAACCCCTAGGTGCTTCACAAATTGATTCGTAAAGATGAAAAAGTATTTTTTTTCCCACTTTTTCATTTTTACGAATCAATTTGTGAAGCACCTGAGGGTTCCAAGTGCTCACTATGCATCTAGATAGGTGCCTTGGGGGGTCTAGTTTCCAAAATGGGGTCACTTGAGGGGGAGCTCCACTGTTTAGGCACATCAGGGGCTCTCCAAACACAACATGGTGTCCGCTAACAAATTGAATGGAAAATCGGCTCAAATTGTTAGCGGACACCATGTTGCATTTGGAGAGCCCCTGTGTGCCTAAACATTGGAGCTCCCCCAAAAGTGACCCCATTTTGGAAACTATACCCCTCAAGGATTTTATTAAGGGCTATAGTGAACATTTTGAACGACACAGAATTTGATAACATTAGGTCATCATATTGAATAAGTTGTCATTAGTCTTGAGCGCAAGTGCTCGCTACTTGAGTTTGCATCGGGTACTCAGGTATGCACCATGTATCACGGGTGCTCAAGTGAAATGCTCGAGTCCCCGCCCGCATGTTTCACGGTTATTAGACACCCCCAAAAAAACATGCGGGGATCTCTCGTGCATGGCAGGCAATCCCCGCGAGGTTTTTTTGGCCGCGAAGCAAATGGGGCGGAGACCGGAGACTCGAGCACACACGATACTCAATGCATACCCGAGCACCCGATGCAAACTCAAGTAGCGAGCTCTTGCGCTCAACACTAGTTGCCATATCGTCATCTTTTTTTTTTTTTTCTTTACTTTTGAAAAAAAAAACAACCCCAACCATAACATTAGCACAACCCCAACCCCAGCCCTAGCGTTTATTTTTTACGCCGTTCCTCGTGCGGTATAAGTGATGAGATTACTTTATTCTTCGGGTCGGTGCGATTACAGCGATACCAGAATCATATGGGGTTTTTATGATTGACAGCTGTCACACACTAAAAGACACATATTTTGTAAAATCTAGTTTTTGCATTGCCATATTTTGGCCGACAGAGTCATGTGATGGCTTGTTTTTTGCGGGATGAGTTGACGTTGTTATTGTTGCGATTTTCAGACACGTGACATTTTTTGATCGCTTTCTATTCCAGCTTTTGGGAGACAGAATAAATAAAAGCCAACAATTCAGGAATTGTTTTTTTTTTTTTTGTTTGTTTTATTCTGCTCCGGGTGTGGTAAAATTGATAAGGTAGCTTTATTCTTTGGGTTAGTACATTTACAGTGGTACCACATTTATATAATTTTTTATGTTTTGGCGCTTTTACACAATAAAAGCTATTTTATAGAAAAAATTATTTTTTTGCATTGCTTTATTCTGAGAGCTGTAACTTTTTGATTTTTCGGATGATGGAGCTGTATAGCAGCTTGTTTTTTGCGGGACGAGATGACGTTTTCAGCGGTACAATTTTTATTTATATTCGTCTGTTTGATCGCGTGTTATTCCATTTTTTGTTTGGCGGTATGATGATAAAGCATTGTTTTTTGCTTTGTTTTTTATTTTTATTTTTTACTGTGTTCACTGAAGGGGTTAACTAGTGGAATCATTTTATAGTCCAGGTCGTTACGGACGCGGCGATACCAAATATGTGTACTTTTATTGTTTGTTTTTTCAGAATAATATTTATTGATGGGTACATTATATTTTTATTTTTAGTGGATTATTTTTTTTATTTTTTTTTTATTGTTTTACAATTTTTTTTTTTTTTTTTTTTCACTTTCTGGGAGTTTTTACACTTTTTTACTTTGTCCCACTGTGGGACTTTCACTTTTTTATTCTGATCGCCTGCACAGCATAGGGATGGAGCACCATCCCTGTGCCATGCAGGCTGTCAGCGCTGGACAGGGAGAAGATTGTTTGGACATGCGCAGTGCATCTCCAAACTATCTTACTGCTGTCTGGTGACCCAGATGTTGTCATGACGACATCGGGTAGTCATGGCAACACCCGGGAAGCCGCGGCAGACAGCGCTGGAGGCCGGAAGAGGAGGTGAGTATACCGATCACCTCCCCTTGCCTCCGCAATGCTGTGATCGACTTCGATCGCAGCATTGCGAGGGTTAATGTGTTGGGAGCGGTGCGGGACCGCTCCCTGCACATAGTACCGGGTGTCAGCTGTGACAATCAGCTGACACCCGGCGGCCATCACGCCCGCACAGCCTGTGTGCGCGCGCGATCGCGATGACGTACTAATACGGGTCAGGCTCTTAAAGCCCAGGGCACAGACGCGTATTAGTACATCATGGGCTTTAAAGGGGTTAAAATGGTAACACTTTTGGGTGGTTTCCAACATATAAGACTCGCAGGCTAAGTGCCCACGAAGCAAAAATGCTCCGGATTTTTTCTGTATCTCCCTGGCAGGAAAAATGCATGCGGATTTTACATGCGTTTTTCCCGCCAGGTAGAAGCGTTTGTCAAGCGTTTTTGCATGCATTTTTGCATGCGGGTTGTCAAGCGCTTTTCCAAGCGATTTTAGCATCACTTGGAAAAGTGCTTGACAACTTGGTCACACTATATAAATCCATGCAACCGGCATGGATTTATATAGTGTGACCAAGTTAATAGTTAAAAAAAGAATAAAAATGGTAAACAAAAAGAACATTCTACTCGCTTTCCGATAGCCCCCAGTCTCCTTCTCCGGTGCGTCCGGTGTCTTGGGCGGCTCGCGATGGTGTAAAAGGACTTTCCATGACGTCATTTAGTCATGTGACAGGTCAAGCGACCGCCGACATCAACGGTCACGTGACCTGTCACATGACTAAATGACGTCATGGAAGGTCCTTTTACACCACCACGAGCTGCCGAAGACACCGGACGCACCATACAAGAGACCGGGGGCCATGAGAAGGTAAGTATAATGTTATTTTTTATTTTATTATTTTTTAACTACAGGTACTATGGTACCCGGGTCTGGAGGAGAGTCTCCTCTTCTCCAGACCTGGGTACCATCCGCACATTGAATCACTTAATATCCACATGTGTACATGTAGTCATTAAGATATTATGCAATTCAATGGAAGTCAATGGCGGCAATTACGCCGCGTTTCCGCAAAATTAATGGATATGCTTCAGATTTTTCCGCAATGACAATCTGCAGCGTAAATTTCCGCAGCATGTGCACAGTGTTGCACAGCTTCTGGATACCCACAGTTGCAGTATAAAACTTCACAGAGCAGATTACTGGGGATGACAAGCTTTTACTTCTCAGAACATGAGGTAAAGGAAAAAACGCACAGTCACACAGTACTGCATCAGGAAGTAAGAACAGAATAGAAAATACAAGAGAGACTTTTTTTCTTTTACAATACAGCAAACAAGGAAACTTTACACAACATCACCATCTACTGTCAGATCAGCATAAAGTCCTCCTTCACACAAACAAAGAAGTCCAGAACTGTTGCATATACCAACACACAGCACATGCGGGTTATCATTGAGGACCATGGGGCACGCATTACCAAGCGTTTAAGCGTTTTCGCTCCTAAAATTCCGCAGCAAAAACGCTTGAAAAACGCACAGTGGGCACGCAGCCTCAAAGTCACTTCAAAACTGAACAGGTCCCTATAAAAATAAGTTTTGTAAATTTCCTTGAAAAAAATTAAAAATAACTGCTACATTTTTAAATCTTCTAAAATGCTAATAAAATAAAACAACGTTTTACAAATGGTGCTGATGTAAAGCAGACATGAGGGAAATGTTATTTATTACTGTTTTTGTGTGGTATGACTATTGGGATTAAAGGCATAATCAATCATAGTTTGAAAAGTGCAATTTTTAAGACATTTTTGCCAAGTTTCTGATATTTTTATAAATAAACGCAAACCATATCAGCCTAAATTTACCATTATTATGAATGAAGTATCATGTGTCACAAAAAACAGTCTCAAAAGCTATGGGATATGTTATTCCAGAGTTATTACTACATAAAGTGACACTGGTCAGATTTAAAAAAATTGGTTTGGTCACGAAGGGGTTAAGCCACTTTGTTACCATTTTGGCAGTATGCTTCAGGTCATTGCTCATTTGGAGGACCCATTTCTGCTCAAGCTTTAACTTCCTGGCTGATGTCTTGAGATGTTGCTTCAGTATTGCCACATAATCTTCTTTTCTCATGAAGCCATCTACGTATTTTGTGATGTGCACCAAGTCCCTCTTGCAGCAAAGCAACCCCACAACATGATGCTGCCACCCCCGTGTTTCACAGTTGGGATGGTGTTCTTAGGCTTCTAAGCTTCTCCCTTTTTCCTCCAAACTTAACGATGGTCATTATGCACAAAAAGTTCAATTCTAGTTTCATCAGACCACAGGATATGTCTCCAAAAATTAAGGTCTTTGTTCCTGTGTGCATTTGCAAACATTAATCTGGATTTTTTATGTTTCTTTTGGAGTAATGGCTTCTTCCTGGCAGAGTGGTCTTTCAGCCCATGTTGATACAGTACTCGTTTCACTGTGAATTGTCACTCTGACAATCTTACTAGCTTCTGCCATCCTCTTCACAAGGTCTTTTGCTTTTGTCCTGGGGTTGATATGCACATGTCGGACCAAAGCACGTTCATCTCTGGGACACAGAACCCGTCTCCTTCCTGAGTGGTATGATGGCTGGACATTCCAATCTTGTTTGTACTTGCATATCATTGTTTGAACAGATGAACGAGGCACCTTCAGATATCTTGAAATTGTACCCAAGGATGAGCCAGACTTGTGCAAGTCCACAATTCTCTTCCTGATATCTTGGCTGATTTATTTACACTTTCCCATGATGCTACACAAAGAAGCAGTGTGTTTCAGGTGTGCATTAAAATACATCCACAGGTGTGTCTCTAATTAACTCAGATGTTGCCCAAAAAACTATTAGAAACTTCCAAACACATGGCATCATCATATGGGCAGTTGAGAATTGTTTAACCACTTCGCACCAGAGCCTGGTTTTGCCTTCGTGACCGGGTCAATTTTTCCAATTCTGACCACTGTCAATTTATGAAGTAATTACTCTTGAACGCTTCAACGGATCCCGCTGATTCTGAGATTCTTTTTTCGTGACATATTGAATTCATGATAGTGGTAAAATTTCTTCGATATCACTTGCGTTTATTTGTCAAAAAAATCGGAAATTTGGCGAAAATTTTGAAAATTTTGCAATTTTCAAACTTTGAATTTTCATGCCCTTAAATCAGAGAGATATGTCACACAAAATAGTTAATAAATAACATTTCCCACATGTTTACTTTACATCAGCACAATTTTGGAACCAAAATTTTTTTTTGTTAGGGAGCTATAAGGGTTAAAAGTTGACCAGCGATTTCTCATTTTTCCAACAAAATTTACAAAAACATTTTTTTAGGGACCACATCACATTTGAAGTCACTTTGAGGGGTCTTTATGACAGAAAATACCCAAAAGTGACACCATTCTAAAAACTGCATCCCTCAAGGTGCTCAAAACCACATTCAAGAACTTTATTAACCCTTCAGGTGCTTCACAGGAATTTTTGGAATGTGTAAGAAAAAAATGAACATTTAACTTTTTTCACAAAATTGTTAGTTTAGACCCAATTTTTTTTATTGTTGCAGGGGTTACAGGAAAAAATGGACCCCAAAATTTGTTGTGCAATTTCCCCTGGGCACGCAGATACCCCATATGTGGGGAAAAAACACTGTTTTGGCGCACGGCAGGGCTCGGAAGGGAAGGAGCGCCATTTGACTTTTTGAATGCAAAATTTGTTTGAATAATTAGCAGACACCATGTTGTGTTTGGAGAACTCCTGATGTGCCTAAACAGTGGAAGCCCCCCACAAGTGACACCATTTTGGAAACTAGACCCCTTAGGGAACTTATCTAGATGTGTGTTGAGCACCTTGAACCCCAAGGTGCTTCACAGAAGTTTATAATATTGAGCTGTAAAAATAAAATTTTCACATTTTTCCTACAAAAATGTTTTTCATTCCCTAATTTTGCATTATTATAAGGGTAATAGAATAAATTGCACCATGAAATTTGTTGTGCAATTTCTCCTGAACACGCCGATACCCCATATGTGGGGGAAAACCACTGTTTGGGCGCACGGCAGGGTTTGGAAGGGAAGGAGCGCCATTTGACTTTTTGAATGTAAAATTTGCTTGCATAATTAGCGGACGCCATGTTGCATTTGGGGGGCCCCTGATGTGCCTAAACAGTGGAAACCCCCCACAAGTGACACCATTTTGGAAACTAGACCCCTTAGGGAACTTATCTAGATGTGTGGTGAGCACATTGGGAGACAAAATAAACAAATCAGTAGCAGGTGAAGAATTGGTTTTATTTATTTTTTACGCCGTTTCTCCTGCGGTATAAGTGATGAGATGACTTTATTCTTTGGGTCGGTGCGATTACAGAGATACCAGATTTATATCGGGTTTTTATGATTGACAGCTGTCACACACTAAGAGACGCTTTGTTTTGCAAAATCTAGTTTTTGCATCGCCATATTTTGAGAGCTAAAATTTTTCCATATTTCGGCCGACAGAGTCATGTGATGGCTTGTTTTTTGCGGGACGAGTTGACATTTTTATTGGTACCATTTTTGGGTACGTGACATTTTTTGATCGCTTTCTATTCCGTTTTTTGGGAGGTAAAATTAACAAAAAACAACAATTCAGGAATTGTTTTTTGAGGTTTTTTTTTATGCCGTTCTGCGTGTGGTAAAAGTGATAAGGCAGCATTATTCTTCAGGTCAGTATGTTTACAGTGATACTACACTTCACTTACTGTATATTTTTTTATGTTTTGGCGCTTTTACACAATAAAACAATTTTATAGAAAAAATATATTTTTTTCATTGCTTTATTCTGAGAGCTATAACTTTTTTATTTTTCGGCTGATGGAGCTCTATGGCGGCTTGTTTTTTGCGGAACAAGATGACGTTTT
The DNA here is from genome assembly GCF_046119375.1 of Phyllobates terribilis. NCBI lineage: Eukaryota > Metazoa > Chordata > Amphibia > Anura > Dendrobatidae > Phyllobates > Phyllobates terribilis. Next base: position 109,005 of record NW_027363830.1, on the reverse strand, counting down.
CAGCGGTACCATGTTTATTTCCATTTTGCTTTTTGATCGCATTTTTTTCTACTTTTTGTTTGGCGATATGAGGAAAAAGCATAGTTTTTTGCTCCGTTTTTTATTTATTTTTATTACGGTGTGCACAGTTGTTTCGGATGCGGCGATACCAAATATGTGTACTTTTTTTGTTTTTGCATAAATATATGGATTTATCGGTTTAATATTTTATTTATTTATTTTTATTTATTTTGTAATTTTTTTTTTAGTAGTTTGAAAACATTTTTTTTACATTTTTACTTAGTCCCTGTATGGTACATTAATTTTTATTTTTCTGATCACTGATCTCATGTAATGTAATAGACATATATTACATTACATGAGATCTTTGCTGACTTTCACAGTCAGTGTCTCCTGCCAGGTTTCAGCTGCAGGCTGAGCCTGGCAGAACACCGTATATGGCAGATCTGGAGGCGGTCATGTGGCCTCCAGCTGCCATAGCAACGCCAGGTCCTGGAAGGTATCAGGGGTCGTCGGAGAGGTAAGTAGACGACCCCCTCTCCTCCTGCTGTCTTCTATATGCCGCGATCACTATAGATCGCGGCATATAGAAGACAGCAAAGGGTTAACATCACTGGGACCTGATTCAATCAGGTCCCGATGATGTTCCCTGTCAGAGCTATCGCTCTGCACCGCACCCGCAGCACTTGCAGGACCCTCGGGGTCCTGAGCGCTGCGGGACCACCCACCGTTTTTAAGCGTCCGCGCTGCACAGAGCCCAGGCTGCGCAGACGTTTATCTACAGTGGGCGGTCGGGAAGCGGTTAAATAAAAAAAAGTTTTCACAAAGTAAAATAGAGAGTTACCTTTTTGTTATCATCTAGGACTGTGTTCATACTTTCTATCCCTAGCGTATCAATAGGTCCATCAAAGATAACCCATTTTCTTTCCGGGGTCTCAGATAACGCAAACTCCCGGAAAGTATTAGCGACTATCCCATCGGTCCACTGCAAATGAAGAGAGGCATCAATAAAATTGCTCTTCCCATAAAATCCAATACAATCCCACAATTGAAAGGATTATTAAAGGGAATGCCTGGGATTATGATATTGATGATACACATGTATTGACTACACGTGGCCCCTATTGAAGTGAACATGCCGGCACCGGGAGAGACCGCAAGTAAGTGATTTGCATATATGCGGTCACATGCCAACTAGAAGTGCGTGACCTCACTCAAAGCAAGTGTATTGAGTGAGGCCAGACACAGTCTAGTCAGAATGTGGCTGGAAGTATGCAAACTTATGCTAATTTCTGGCATAAATAATACAATTTGTTGTTTCCATGTCTGATGGGGAAAATAAAACAGTTTCCAATTTTTGTGCAAACAGGGAGTAAGTCATAATAAAATGATTGCCCGGCAATGTATGGCTGGGGTCTATGTCTCTGAAGGAACCCCTTCTACCATGTCCATAAGCCATAAAAGGGCTTTTTCCCATTTTCAGCAAAGATATTAGAATTATCTATATATATAATCGTCTTATCCCGTCTGTCTGTCCAGGAAATCCCGCATCGCTGATTGGTCCGGCCGCGGCCAATCAGCGACGGGGGATTTGAGAAAAAGATGGCGGCCGTTAGCGGCTCATCTGCAGGACGGAGGTCAGCGGCGATGCAGCAGGGAGATGACCGGCGCGAGGCGCTCATCTCCCGGCCGCTAGCTGAACGGAGGACCGGGGAGCGGCGCCGCCGGTCGGGATGCTTCTGCTGCGAGCAGCCGCGCATCTCCCGGCTTCTCGCAGCGGAAGTAGCAGCACAAGCAGCGCCGCTCCAAGGTCCTCACTAATACGACGCTGATTGGTCGCGGTCGACGCCCACGACCAATCAGTGATATGAAAGGAAAATTGAAACGCCGCTCTGCTACTTGGTCGCGGTGGCTGGCCGCGACCAATCAGAATCATTGGCGCCACATTTAAACCCCGCTCTGCTGATTGGTCGCGATGGCCGGGCGTGACCAATCAGCGATATGGGCGGTAAATTTAAACGCCGCTCTACTGATTGGTCAATTTAAACACCGCTCTGCTGATTGGTCGCGGCCAGCAGCCACGACCAATCAGCGATTTTGGCCCCAAATTTAAACACCGCTCTGCTGATTGGTCGCGACCGCCGACCGCAACCAATCAGCATTATTGGCGCCAAATTTAAACCCCGCTCTGCTGATTGTTCGCGGTCGCGACCAATCAGCGATTTTTGTGCCAAATTTAAACACCCCTCTGCTGATTGGTCGCGTTTGCAGGCCGCGACCAATCAGCCATTTTGGCGCCAAATTTAAACACCGCTCTGCTAATTGCGCCCGGTCGGCCGCATACATATTCTAGAATACCCGATGCGTTAGAATCGGGCCACCATCTAGTAAACAATAATTCCAATCATAGACGAACCTCATGTGACACTGGATCAAACTGCCCGAACAGCTGCCCCATGGTGATGGCTTTAGGGTTCACTGTCCGGTAAATCACTTTTTCTTCTTCGCACCCTCGCTCATTCATAAGAGACAGCGTATCAGCGAGGACGTGGAGGACCTTCGTTTTTCCAGAGAACGGCTCTCCAACCAACATAAAACTGTACGGGATAAACAAAATGCAGCATGGTCCATTGTATAAAATGGAAACAGCGAAGAATAAATCCCCGTCCCATGGACTTCTGTAGTTACAGCTTACCCGTGTCTGACAATCATCATCTCATACGTCTGGATCATGTCCTCCAGGAAGACCTTCTCGGGCTGGATGTTGTGTCCAGCACAGCTCTCCTGTGCGCATTCCAGTAAATCCTGAGCAAAAGGAAGGTAAAATATTTCATCAGTCTGTTTACAGTGGATCCAATTAGAGGTGGGAGAATACATTTTCAGGACCCAGATCAGTATTCTGTGGCCGCTAGACAGGACGCCTGAGAGACGCCTCTTAGCTGCTGGCATCCCCGGCTCCTCTTCTGATTATATGGCCTGGTGTACATCATGCTGCAACCATAACGTCATGCCAGGCCGGCTAATCTGAAGAAGAGCCGGGGGGCAGGAAGAAATAAGGTGGCTCTCAGGGGTCTCATTCAGTGCCCACCACTGACCTGATGTCACGCACAGTGTAGGAAAGACAAAGTGCGACACAAAGGGAGGAGGGGAAGGGAGCCCAGATATTAGGGAAAGGGGGAAATGGAGACCTCCTAGGCTGATCTGCAATCACCCTGTCTCCCCTACCCACTCTATATTGGTTCCTCACCAATTGCCGCACAGGAACCTATCCCTGTATTTCCTTAGCGCTTGACCCTGGATAGGGAAGGGGGGTGAGCACTAGTCAATCCCCACTGACAACTAAAGACAGCAAGGGGAGACAGACACAGGGGAAGTAGCTTAGCTTGAGTCGACTTCAGAGAGATGGCACACACATCCTCTTAGCACCAGAGAGGAAGTAAGAACTACACTTGCTCCAAGCCTTCACAAGGGGTCATGTGAATATCACTGGCACCTCTGTGTAGCAACCAGGAAGTATTTAAACACCCAGGCCTGATTGTCAATTAGAACAGGAGGGAGGTAGCCGCTGGGTCCTACAGTGAGACCGCTAAGAAGATGTCTGTAATGCCAAACGAAGGGATCTCCTGCAACCAACTGCAGGGCGACTGTCTGTCACATCTGACGCACCCATGACACCTGGCCATTGGATCAGTCTCCTGCAAATCGATTCATTCATCTTAAAAAATGTCTCCATAACCTACAACTAGCGATAAATCACTCACAGATGTTTTAACTATTTTTTTTCTACATCAGATCATCCTGCATTGGAGGTGTAAGTGAGCCACCTTACCTCTGGTGCCCCTGTGCAGCTGCCCAGGTGGCACTAATGGGACCGGACGATGAGTGACAAGGTCATGTAACCCAATTCCAAAGCAGTGGATCAGGATCGGGTGAATTCAATGGGATTGGTCTACCATCTACTGTGTATGGGGGCCTCAGATTATGTTGGGGGACATAAAAATCGGGCAGTTGGAATTTAATCACCCGATCCTTACTTTCTGACCCTGAAATTAGCAGCTGCCATAAGATTCTGGCAGCGACTCTGTCATAGAGAACAGAGGAGGGAGCATTCCTGAATATGGGGGAGCCAGGAAAGATAACGGTCATCCAAATGATAGCTGGCCAGCTATATAGGACCTATCACTTGCCATTAATATGCAATTTTATTACCTGGTGGAAATGCCGCTGTTCTCCTGAATCCGGTGTTGTTTTTCTTTTGCTCCTGCGCCTCTCCATTCCTGACATATAGCCTCTTTATAGAAATCTAGTTCATAATTTTTAATAGCCAAGTGGGCGTGGTCATCAAGTCCTCTCTGTGGGAGTCTTCAGGAAGGCCTTGCCCAGTTGGCTTAAAGGGCTAGAGGAGAGTGACAGATGTCAGGAACGGAGAGGAGCAGGAAGAAAAGAAAAACAATGCCGGAGTCAGGAGAACAGCGGCATTTACATATTTATGGCGATGGACAAGTCCTCTTTAAGTCTTGGAAAACCCCTTTAAGACACTATTATATTTTAATACCTTATAGTCGGCTTTCGGAAGTTGAATGCCAGGGAACAGGTCGCTGGTAATCCCATTGAACAGAGGAATATCATGAGACAAAAAATTGGGTTCGTTTACATCCTTAATTGACCGCAAGAGCTAAATAGAATGAAAAAGGATTAAATGATAAAATAATTCATATACAATATGACATGAAACAATATTAAAAGTGAAGAACCCCATTACAAAGGAGCCGTCAGTTCTTGTGGTATGTCTGCATTAGTAAAGAATAGTATTCTCCAAAAAATAAGGATGAAACCTCTTTTCCTAAAACTCTACATTGTATCGTCCCTCTGTTATACCTCCTGGAAATGTATGTGTAAATGATATATAATGTATATATAATCTATATAGGGGACAACCCTATACAATCTGACTGCGCCCAAACAGTGGTGACATTGTCAGACTGTGTAGGGGACTCGTTATTGACAGATTTCAATTAATTCCTACATTTCCAGGAATGATAAAAGAGGAATGGAACGCTGCTGAGTTGCACTAAAATATGCTGCAGAATTGTTTATCCATAGGGAATACATGTGGCCTCTGTGTTGCACTGTTAATTGCCGGCTGCAGAATGAGTTAAGTGAGATACTGTCAGTGAACTCGTTTTTGCTGGCTGACGGGGAGTTTGTAAATGTTTAGAGGTTTAGCGTGCAGAAAACCGTAAGAATAAAGGCAGATCTCCACAATCAGAGCATAGTTGGGGACCATCATTGCTACAGTCTAGAAAAGAACCTGAAATGCGCAAACCAGATGGGTCAGTCAACAAATGAAACTAAATTACTGTAAACTAGGCATAGAGCCGGGGAACCCATTATGTCCATTTACACTATCCTCCACCCCAGACCTAAAAGTGATGTGTCTATTCCACATCAGAGGAAAGTCAGTCAAAGTGTGGTTAAAGGGGTATTCCCATCTCCAAGATCCTGTCCCAATATGTAATAGGTATAATAATAATAATGTTTGCAAATATCTCCAATTTGAAATGTAGTATAGTTTTTCTGATTAGCTACAGTTATATGAAAAAGTTTGGGCACCCCTATTAATCTTAAGCTTAATGTTTTATAAAAATTGGTGTTTTTGCAACAGCTATTTCAGTTTAATATATGTAATAACTGTTGGACACAGTAATGTTTCTGCCTTGAAATGAGGTTTATTGTACTAACAGAAAATGTGCAATCTGCATTCAAACAAAATTTGACAGGTGCATAAGTATGGGCACCTCACCAGAAAAGTGACATTAATATTTAGTAGATCCTCCTTTTGCAAAAATAACAGCCTCTAGTCGCTTCCTGTAGCTTTTAATGAGTTCCTGGATCCTGGATGAAGGTATTTTTGACCATTCCTCTTTACAAAACATTTCCAGTTCAGTTAAGTTTGATGGTCGCCGAGCATGGACAGCCCTCTTCAAATGATCCCACAGATGTTCAATGATATTCAGGTCTGGGGACTGGGATGGCCATTCCAGAACATTGTAATTGTTCCTCTGCATGAATGCCTGAGTGGATTTGGAGCGGTGTTTAGGATCATTGTCTTGCTGAAAGATCCATCCCCTGCGTAACTTCAACTTTATCACTGATTCTTGAACATTATTGTCAAGAATCTGCTGATACTGAGTGGAATCCATGCGTCCCTCCACACAGCCCCAAAGCATGATGGAACCTCCACCAAATTTTACTGTGGGTAGCAAGTGTTTTTCTTGGAATGCTGTGTTTTTTCGCCGCCATGCATAACGCCTTTTTGTATGACTAAACAACTCAATCTTGGTTTCATCAGTCCACAGGACCTTCTTCCAAAAAGAAATTGGCTTCTCCAAATGTGCTTTTGCATACCTCAGCCGACTCGGTTTGTGGCGTGCTTGCAGAAACGTTTTTTTCGCATCACTCTCCCATACAGCTTCTCCTTGTGCAAAGTGCGTTGTATAGTTGACCGATGCACAGTGACACCATCTGAAGCAAGTTGATGCTGCAGCTCTCTGGAGGTGGTCTGAGGATTGTCCTTGACTGATCTCACCATTCTTCTTCTCTGCCTTTCTGATGTTTTTCTTGGCCTGCCACTTCTGGCCTTAACAAGAACTGTCCCTGTGTTCTTCCATTTCCTTACTATGTTCCTCACAGTGGAAACTGACAGGTTAAATCTCTGAGACAGCTTTTTGTATCCTTCCCCTGAACAACTATGTTGAATAATCTTTGTTTTCAGATCATTTGACAGTTGTTTTGAGGAGCCCATGATGCCACTCTTCAGAGGAGATTCAAACAGGAGAACAACTTGCAAGTGGCCACTTTAAGTAGCTTTTCTCATGATTGCATACACCTGACTATGAAGTTCAAAGCTCAATGAGGTTACAAAACCAAAAAAAGTGCTTTAGTAAGTCAGTAAAAAGGAGGTAGGAGTATTTAAAACAAGAAAATGATAAGGGTGCCCATACTTATGCACCTGTCAAATTTTGTTTGAATGCAGATTGCACATTTTCTGTTAGTACAATAAACCTCATTTCAAGGCAGAAACATTACTGTGTCCAACAGTTATTACATATATCAAACTGAAATAGCTGTTGCAAAAACACCAATTTTTATAAAACATTAAGCTTAAGATTAATAGGGGTGCCCAAACTTTTTCATATAACTGTAAGTTTCTTACCCCCATGTGCAGGACATTGCCGTAGCTTAGGTATCCATGGTTACGACCACTCATAGTAACAGTTAGTTACTTGATAGTGGTCGTAACCATGGATACCTAAGCTACTGCTATGCCCTGCACATGGGTTAAGCAACATAACTAATCAGAAGAACTATACTACATTTCCAATTGGAGGTATTTGCTATTAATATTATTATTACACCTATTACATATTGGGATAGGATCTTGGAGATGGGAATGCTCCTTTAACACTTTCCAAATCTCTCTCCACACCTCTACTGTGTCCATTTTGGAAAATAGGAGAATGGGACATCAATATTAAGGAGCTTGCAGAAATGAGGGCATCAGGTGTTGTGATTATACATAGGAAATGTACAATCGCATATAGGTTCGGGGGAGAATAATCCCTTTGATGAAATCTTATGTTTCTTTTGTAAACCTAGTATTTACTTGAAAGTTTGTGAACCCCTCAAAAATTTCTGTATTACTACATAAATTTGACTTAAAGCTACATCAGTCTGTGAGGTCGCAAAGGAACTCAAGGTAACCTCTAAGCAACTAAAGGCCTCTCCTCACATTAGCTAATGTAATTGTTCATGAGTCCACCATCAGAAGGACAATGAACAACAATGGCGAGCATGGCAGGATTGCAAGGAGAAAGGCAATGCGATTTAAAATGTCACTGCTAAAACTCACCTGGGCACATCAATAGGTAACTGGAATAATGCTTTGTGGAAGGATGAGGCCAAGATAGAGATTTTAAGTGAGAAGCTATATGTTTGCAGAAAGAAAATACTGCATTACAGCATAAGAACCTCCTATCATCTATGAAACACAAAGATGGTAATCGTAACATGCTTTGGGCCTGTTTTGCTGCACTTGGCCAAGGACGGCTGCCATCATTGATGGAACAATGAATTCTAAAATCTATCAGCAAATGCTAAAGGAAAATATCAGGATATCAGTTCATGTACTGAATCTCAAGAAAACGTGGGTCATGCAGCAAGACAATGGCCCAAAGACACAAGTCGTTCTACAAAAGAATGGTTGAATAAACATAAAGTTTTGGAATGGCCGAGTCATAGTCCTGAGCTTAATCCTATAGAAATGTTGTGGAAGGACCCGATGCAAGGCACTGGGACTCTTTACCTTGAGGTTATCCGGCAGCTCAGAACGTCCCGCGTAGCCAGGATTCATGGTAATGGCTACGAAGCAATTTGGGTTAAGCTTCAGTTCTGTTCCTTCGAAGTTGAACATGTCCATCTTCGTCTGGATGGCTCTCTGGATGCGGAGAATCTGTTGGGCCACCACGGACAACACCTCCAGCTCAATACGGTTAAACTCCTCAAAACACGCCCATGCTCCCGATGATGCCAGCCCTTGGAAAAACTAAAAAAAAGTATATACAGTACAGACCAAAAGTTTGGACACACCTTCTCATTTAAAGATTTTCTGTATTTTCATGACTATGAAAATTGTACATTCACACTGAAGGCATCAAACTATGAATTAACAAATGTGGAAAAATATATACTTAACAAAAAAGTGTGAAACAACTGAAAATATATTCTAGGTTCTTCAAAGTAGCCACCTTTTGCTTTGATGACCGCTTTGCACACTCTTGGCATTCTCTTGATGAGTTTCAAGAGGTAGTCACCGAAAATGGTCTTCCAACAATCTTGAAGGAGTTCCCAGAGATGCTTAGCACTTGTTGGCCCTTTTGCCTTCACTCTGCGGTCCAGCTCACCCCAAACCATCTCGATTGGGTTCAGGTCTGGTGACTGTGGAGGCCAGGTCATCTGGCGTAGCCCCCCATCACTCTCCTTCTTGGTCAAATAACCCTTACACAGCATGGAGGTGTGTTTGGGGTCATTGTCCTGTTGAAAAATAAATGATGGTCCAACTAAACGCAAACCGGATGGAATAGCATGCCGCTGCAAGATGCTGTGGTAGCCATGCTGGTTCAGTATGCCTTCAATATTGAATAAATCCCAAACAGTGTCACCAGCAAAGCATCCCCACACCATCACACCTCCTCCTCCATGCTTCACGGTGGGAACCAGGCATGTAGAGTCCATCCGTTCACCTTTTCTGCGTCGCACAAAGACACGGTGGTTGGAACCAAAGATTCAAATTTGGACTCATCAGACCAAAGCACAGATTTCCACTGGTCTAATGTCCATTCCTTGTGTTCTTTAGCCCAAACAAGTGTCTTCTGCTTGTTGCCTGTCCTTAGCAGTGGTTTCCTAGCAGCTATTTTACCATGAAGGCCTGCTGCACAAAGTCTCCTCTTAACAGTTGTTGTAGAGATGTGTCTGCTGCTAGAACTCTGTGTGGCATTGACCTGGTCTCTAATCTGAGCTGCTGTTAACCTGCGACTTTTAAGAACCAAGAATATAAGACATATTTTCTGTTGTTTCACACTTTTTTGTTAAGTATATAATTCCACATGTGTTAATTCATAGCTTTGATGCCTTCAGTGCGAATGTACAATTTTCTTAGTCATGAAAATACGGAAAAATCTTTAAATGAGAAGGTGTCCAAACTTTTGTTCTGTACTATATAATCAAAACATGTCAGCAGAGCATCGGTTGGAGTCAGTTTATTATCTGCAATGGAGCAGCTTAACATTGTATGTACCTTTGACATTGCTATGTAGTCCAAACCATCAGAGCAGTTAAAGACCACACACTGCACGGCCAGCGCCTTGGCCAAATCTTTGGTGGTCTCAGTTTTTCCTGTGCCGGCCGGACCTTCTGGAGCTCCACCAAGATTTAGATAAAAAGCACCGATCTACCAATGAAACATGAAAGAACTGGTATGAAATATCAATAAACTTTCTAATAAGTTTCATGCATCATACAAAAGTCAAAAAGATTTCGGAGCATAACCCATCACATCATAGCAGAGTCCGCTAGCATCTGTCAGTGAGCGGAGTGATGACCAGGCGTGGGGAGTTGCCCAGGTACTCATAGGCGGACTTCACATTGCAGTTAATGATTCGCACTCTCGCATTCTCATTCTCCCAGTAATAGCGGAGTTGGGCAAGCCACTGGAAGTCTGTTTCATGAGAAACTCCTGAGCAATGTAGGAAAAGATAGTCAACCTCTAAGACACTGCAGAATCACGAGGGAGAGTTTCTAAAGGGAAGGCAAATGCCCATACATTATAGGACAAAACTCCTAGTCACCGAATTCTGCTTTTTTCATTTAGTCCTATTGCCCACGGTGTATAACATCCGGACTCTCAGCCCCCAGTTTATAAAATCCGGCCTCTCGCCTCCCCCGATGTATAACATCCGCCCCTCGCCCCTAGTTTAGTATAACATCCGTCCCCTCGCCCCCCCCCGCCAGTGTATAAAATCCATCCCCTCAACCCCACTGTATAACATCCAACCCCAAGCCCTCCTTTGCATAACATCCGGCCCCCAGGGTATAACATCGGGCCCCCAGCCCCGGTGTATAACATCTGTACCCTCGCTCCCTCCCCCTGGTGTATAACATCCGGCCTCTCGCCCCCCCGGTGTATAATATCCGTCCCCTCGCTCCCAGTGTATAACAACCATCCCCTCGCCCACGGTGTATAATATCCGTCCCCTCGCTCCTGGTGTATAATATCCGTCCCCTCGCCCCGGTGTATAATATCCGTCCCCTCGCCCCTGGTGTATAATATCCGTCCCCTCACCCCGGTGTATAATATCCGTCCCCTCGCCCCTCAGTGTATAACATCCGGCCTCTCGCCCCCCCGGTGTATAATATCCATCCCCTCGCTCCCAGTGTATAACAACCATCCCCTTGCCCACGGTGTATAATATCCGTCCCCTCGCCCCTGGTGTATAATATCCGTCCCCTCGCCCCGGTGTATAATATCCGTCCCCTCGCCCCTGGTGTATAATATCCATCCCCTCACCCCGGTGTATAATATCCGTCCCCTCGCCCCTCAGTGTATAACATCCAGCCCTCGGACTTGTATAACATCTAGCCCCTTGTACCCCCAGTGTATAACATCTGGCCCCTCGGCCTTGTTGTATAACATTAAGACTCTCGCCCCCCACCAGTGTATAACATCAATCCCCTCGCCCCTGGTGTATAATATCCGTCCCCTCGCCCCTGGTGTATAATATCCGTCCCCTTGCCCCTCAGTGTATAACATCCAGCCCTCGGACTTGTATAACATCTAGCCCCTTGAACCCCCAGTGTATAACATCTAGCCCCTCGGCCTTGTTGTATAACATTAAGACTCTCGCCCCCCACCAGTGTATAACATCAATCCCCACGCCCCCCGGTGTATAATATCCGTCCCTCGCCCCCCACCAGTGTATAACATCAATCCCCTCGCCCCTGGTGTATAATATCCGTCCCCTCGCCCCTAGTGTATAATATCCGCCCCCTCGCCCCTGGTGTATAATATCCGCCCCCTCGCCCCTGGTGTATAATATCCGCCCCCCCGCCCCTGGTGTATAATATCCGTCCCCTTGCCCCTCAGTGTATAACATCCAGCCCTCGGACATGTATAACATCTAGCCCCTCGTACCCCTAGGGTATAACATCTGGCCCCTCGGCCTTGTATAACATTAAGACTCTCGCCCCCCACCAGTGTATAACATCAATCCCCACGCCCCCCGGTGTATAACATCCGCCCTCCCATGCTGTGTGCGGTTACTAACATATGACAGAACGGCTGGTGGTGCAGAGCTCTCTGATACCAGCGCGGTCCTGTAATAGGAGCCACCGGGGTAACAAGTCTGGATATTAAATTTCTCCCCTCCTAAATCTTCCCCCATCACATGTGAGTGATATTATTAAGGAGTAGAAGGAACTGCAGCAACTCAGGAGACCCCGGAACATTACAGAGCGGGGTCACTGAGTGCTGAGGAGCAGAGGGCAGAACGCTTTTCTGACTCCATTGGTAACAACATCACCACAAACACTGCGTCCCCGCCAGGAGCTTTATGGCCGAGCAGCTGCATGCAGCCTTACATCACCAAGCACGATGCCGAGCGTCAGATGGAGTGGTGTGAAGCCGCCACCACAGGACTCTGGAGGAGACCTGTTCTGTGCAGTGACGGATCACACTTCTCTATCTGGCATCTGATGGACGAGTCTGGATTTGGTGAATGCCAGGAGAACGTTACCCTATTAACTGCATTGTGCCCGCTGTACAGTTTGCTGGTGGGGGTATGGCCTTGTTTTTAGGGGTTGGTCTAGGCCCCTTAGTTCCAGTGAAAAGATATCTTAATGCTTCAGCACAAGACATTTTAAACAATTGTAGCTTCCAACCCTAAGGGAATAGAAGAGCAGAACTGTTTCACACACGTTCTCAACCTCAACCCCACTAAACACCTTTAGGATGATTAATTAGAAAAAATACTGCACAATGGCAGCATAAATATGTCACCGCAACATAGGGAAGAACAATGTCAGTCACACATCAATTACATTGCCATATGTCTGCTCAGGCTTAGAATGGCTGACCATTCAGAGAATTACATAATACCTACAAAGAAGCCGAACAAAAGGTCATTAAAGGAATGGAAATAAAAACCCTTTATTAGTACATCCATGGTTATGGAAGGACACCGCACAGAGGAGGGCACACACACCATTGATAGAAAATATTACACACCGCACCTAGGCCATCCAAAACACTGACTATAAAGAGTATCAATTGTGGCAATGAGTCATATACAGGGGACGCCGACACATACAGATGCAAAAACATTCCTATATAGGGACCACCATCTCAATATGCAGAAATGACTACTGCCCCATAGACGTCATTGTAAGTACACCCCAAGATTGCTTTACTGTGACAAGATCAATTGTGTCCTATGAAAACTCAAAGAAAAGAGGGGGGAATATAACATAGATATGGAAAGAACATAGGAATGGGGTGAAATGTATGAAGGTGCTCGGCATATTGAGCTGTGATATCTGTAGAGGGACTGACTCCATATTAACATCCTGTATATGGATTTAGAATAGGAGGCCATAAAAGCCCCTGTAGGTGTAAAGTGGAGGGGGCACAATGCCTTTCTCCATGTAGTGTATGATAAATAGAACATGGTATTGGAAAGTTTGGTGCCAGCCATGATGTTTGCACAAACCTGTTTGGATCATTTCCATGCCCACGTCACGAGCGTGCCCCTCTATGGTGACGAGAGCCCCCAATGTGCTGCGAGTCTGCTGGGACAATTTGCCTCCTCGCACAAGCTCCACAATATCATTTAGCTGGAGCTGCAGATTATCATAGGAGTTTTTCAGGCCCTACAAGAAGGATGTAACGGTGAAATCATCTGCAGAAACATTCATAGAACATACATATTGCAAGGGGGCTGAAATCTATACAGATTATAAGCTGCAGACTAGATTGAGAACTCCACAATATGCAGGCACTTTATAATGTACACAACAATTTTACAACATATCTTTATAGAAGTTGGAGATCTGGATTGAACCCAGAGCTCCAAATACCCAGATGTACCTCTATAAAACCCTGCCACAAACAGCATGGAAAACTCAATGCAGATGGATTCATTTTATGCTGGTATTATGGGAAATCCCATACAATGTCTTCCCTTATTGGTAGATATGACGAGAGTAGAGATGAGCGAATGGATTTGCAGGACTCTGGTCCAACAGTCGGGTCAGTATTCCACGGCCGCAGGACCGGAGCTCCATGAACCGGCATCTCCGGCTCCTCTTTTGATGTCGATGTCATAGTTGTGGTGTGAGGCACAAATGACATCACGCCTGGCCGGCTAATCAAAAGAGGAGCCAGGGATGCCGGCATGTAAGAGGCGGTTAGCAAGGCTCCCATCCAACAGCCACAGACTACTAACCTGCTCTCTTAGACCAAGGTCCTGCAAATTTAGTTGCTCATCTCTAGACAAGATGCATGAATCAATGCAAAATCCCAACAATACTATGGAGCCTTTTGGGTACCTTCAAGATATTGAGCCGCTGTACAACTGCAACCCCCAGGAGAAGACCCCTGGGCAAGAACAGTACATGGGCTCTTTGCAGTCTAATAACGTACTGTGAAAGAAGCTACTTGCATCTTTTGATGTGAATGTGGGTCCCCTTACCTCTGTTGCACCAATGGTATATCCGCCCCTGGAAACTCCTATAAGCTGCATCCCTGGGTATGACAGTCTATTAGCAGGAGAACACATGAAGTCCGTCTATGAATGTATATACATGTATTTCTCCCAGAAAATTATTACAATTACACATGTTTTGTTGTTCACATGTTTATTTAATTTGTGTGTATTGGAACAACACAAAAAGAAGATATTGGTCAACAATTTTGGTTCTCAAGTCCTCAGACAGTTCTCTTTTCCTCTTTCTGTTCTCCCTACTTAGTGTGGCATGTAACAATGCAAAGATTGAGTCAACTTTTCCCCTTTGTATCGGGTTTCAGGTATGATTTTCATATTGCCCACACCTGTTACTTGCCACAGGTGAGTTTGAACGAGCATCACATGCTTGAAACAAAATTGTTTACCCAAAATTTTGGAAAGATGCCAACAATTTAGTCCGGCCCATTTTTGGGGTTTTGTGTGAAATTACTGTATATCCAATTTGCCTTTTTTTCTCTGGTTTTTTTTTGTGTTGTTCCAATACACACAAAGGAAATAAACATGTGTATAACAAAAAATACACATGCAATTGCAATAATTTTATGGAAAAATACTTCATTTTCTAGAACAACTTCAAGGGTGCCAACACTTCCGGCCATGACTGTTTCTAGTGAAGCAACCTTGATCAGTAAAGGAGCTTATGCCGTACCTCTGGGCCACTGCCGATAGCTTCATGCACTTCACTTGTCCAGAACATCTGAGACACACAGAGCACGACCTGTCCCGGCCATTCCCTCACCCAGTCTTTTCTTGCAGTCTCAGGGTACGCCTTTTAAAAAACAAAGTTAAATTACGTTGACAGAAGCATTTAAGAGAGGGACAACCTTACTAGTATTATCTAGCAAATTCATTTCTACCGATTGCAGGTAGAAGATCTGCTACCTGGCTCTATTGCAAGAGATACATCATCCACAAATCATTCACTGCCGCCAAATAATCTTATACAAATATAAAAGTACTAGATTAGTTCCAATTAATGCTTTTGGTCTGTTGGTAGATCCGTACCATTCGTGACCGAGCAATAACATCATGCACGCTCCTTAACATGACATCTTCCCCTTGGATGAGCCACTTCTCCACGGCCCCCCGAGCCTCGGAGGTGGAGATGGTCTGGATGAGCTCTACGCGTTCCCCCTCGGTGCTGTACATGGCTTTGATGTCCAGGTTAGGAAGGAACTCCAGCTTTGCGATGCCTTCAAAGCCCTTCTTTAGATGTGGTTGTTCCCGCAGAGGATCTTTAGTCTCAGAGAGAATTTCTAGCATTTCATCGTTGGACAGGAAGAAAAAGCTAAAGCGAAAATGCACAATATGATAAAAATGTCATTAAAGTATTGGGTCAGGCGCCATTTGTATTAGTGTCTATGTGAGAAAATAGAAAAGCAAAGCTTTAAAGTAAAGATTCAGTCCCCATACACATTGGATTAAAATAGTTTAAACCTGACGATTGCAGCAGGACCGGCCTACCCACTGATGTGTATGGGGGTCTCCTGACTCTCCCCCGATAGAGGATGTCAGGGCCAGAAGGATCGGGCAGATGGGATTTCAATACCCGGTCTTTTGGTTCTCAGGGGAGATAACCCGCTGCCGGAGGTGTCCAGTACCGACTTTCTCCTCTCTCCCCATTTCTCCTCTCTCCCCATATGCTGGCCCTCCCCTCAATCCTGGTATATATGCTGGCCCTCCCCTCAATCCTGGTATATATGCTGGCCCTCCCCTCAATCCTGGTATATATGCTGCCCCCCCCCTCAATCCTGGTATATATGCTGGCCCTCTCCTCAATCCTGGTATATATGCTGGCCCTCCCCTCAATCCTGGTATATATGCTGCCCCCCCCCCTCAATCCTGGTATATATGCTGGCCCTCCCCTCAATCCTGGTATATATGCTGGCCCTCCCCTCAATCCTGGTATATATGCCCCCCCCTCAATCCTGGTATATATGCCCCCCCCTCAATCCTGGTATATATGCTGGCCCTCCCCTCAATCCTGGTATATATGCCCCCCCCCTCAATCCTGGTATATATGCTGGCCCTCCTCTCAACCCTGGTATATATGCTGGCCCTCCCCTCAATCCTGGTATATATGCTGGCCCTCCCCTCAATCCTGGTATATATGCTGGCCCTCCCCACAATCCTGGTATATATGCTGGCCCTCCCCTCAATCCTGGTATATATGTGACGCGCCCCCTGGGCCAGTGTTGTTTGGGGGATACCCGGAGCCGGATCAGATGGGGGTTGTAGTCTCCGAGTGGCGGTGACCTGGTCCGTGCCCAGGGTGTCAAGCTCAGTGTGTGGCAGTCCTTATAGATGTTACTAGATGTTCTTTTATGTCGACTATGCCACCCGTTGATTTGCGGTCAAAAGGCCGCCGCTGCAGCAGGGTCCGCTGAGGCTGTTGGTATGTGTGCAGCTTTGGTAGTATAACCCCCAACGGGAGGGGTATAGCCTCAGGGGGTCAGCCGTGGAGGATGGTGGTTGTGAAGGTGCAGCAAGGAGACTCAGAGGCATAAAATGCAGTTCCAGGGTTTTACTTACTGGTGTTGCTCGGGTCACTGTGTACAGCAGTGACCACCCAAGCCGTGCTGCGTCCACCAGGTCCTGGACTCGGTCAACTCCCGGGCAATTCTTGAGTATGGTCCTGAGCTCCTTTCTGACTCTCCCTTCTTCTGGCCGTTCCCACCAGGGATCCACTTTTGGCCGGCTCCCTCGGGTCTCTTGGTGGTCAAGCCTCCTCTGGGCTCCCTGACCCTATGCTTGGTATGCCTTTCTAGTGGATTTGGTGAGGGTCGTGGCAGATCCTGCCCACGACCTCCGGTTCCTGGCTAAGGTGTGCTGTAGCCTCTGCCAGCTTGGGATCCGGTACCCTTTTGCCGACCCTTCACCCTTTTGTCCTTATTCTGGGATCTTGGGGTCCCCTCTGCGCCTCTGGGTCTCTCTTCCTTCTCCTCTGCTCTGCTTCTCAGGCTCTCAGACAGACTGTCTGACTGGCTGACTGACTGGCTGACTGACAACTGACTGACTGACCCTGATCTAAGATGGTGCCCACCTTATATACTCCCTCTATGTGTGAGCTCAGGTGACCAGCACCCAATGAGCTCCTAGCTTTACCCAGGCTGCTCCCCCTATCTGCCCCTACACTACCGGGATGTTCCACCCCCCCTCCCACTCCAGCCAGGAACAGACACTGTCGTACCTGCACATTTCTCTAGTGGGAGTACCATCGGTCTGTTCCCTGGAAATGGGATGTGTGTAGTGCATGCAGCTAACTGAGCTCAGTTCCACACTCCATCCATACCCGGGAGTGGAATACCACACCTCTGGCTTGAGGCGTAATACCCCTGTAGCAGCCGAGTCCTCAGGGTGCTACATATGCTGTCCCTCCCCTCAATCCTGGTATATATGCTGGCCCTCCCCTCAATCCTGGTATATATGCTGGCCCTCCCCTCAATCCTGGTATATATGCTGGCCCTCCCCTCAATCCTGGTATATATGCTGGCCCTCCCCTCAATCCTGGTATATATGCCCCCCCTCAATCCTGGTATATATGCCCCCCCCTCAATCCTGGTATATATGCTGGCCCTCCCCTCAATCCTGGTATATATGCCCCCCCTCAATCCTGGTATATATGCTGGCCCTCCTCTCAACCCTGGTATATATGCTGGCCCTCCCCTCAATCCTGGTATATATGCTGGCCCTCCCCTCAATCCTGGTATATATGCTGGCCCTCCCCACAATCCTGGTATATATGCTGGCCCTCCCCTCAATCCTGGTATATATGCTGTCCCTCCCCTCAATCCTGGTATATATGCTGGCCCTCCCCTCAATCCTGGTATATATGCTGGCCCTCCCCTCAATCCTGGTATATATGCTGGCCCTCCCCTCAATCCTGGTATATATGCCCCCCCCCTCAATCCTGGTATATATGCTGGCCCTCCTCTCAACCCTGGTATATATGCTGGCCCTCCCCTCAATCCTGGTATATATGCTGGCCCTCCCCTCAATCCTGGTATATATGCTGGCCTTCCCCACAATCCTGGTATATATGCTGGCCCTCCCCTCAATCTTGGTATATATGCTGTCCCTCCCCTCTATCCTGGTATATATGCTGGCCCTCCCCTCAATCCTGGTATATATGCTGGCCCTCCCCTCAATCCTGGTATATATGCTGGCCCTCCCCTCAATCCTGGTATATATGCTGGCCCTCCCCTCAATCCTGGTATATATGCTGGACCCCCTCAATCCTGGTGTATATGCTGGCCCTCCCCTCAATCCTGGTATACATGCTCCCTCTCCCCCCCAGTCACTGTGCATCGCATATTAAAAAAAAAAAAACACATAATAAACCCTCCTCTTCACCTTCCTTCTTCTCCCGCGCTGCGTCCTCTCCTGTAGTCGGCACATCTAGCTGAAATGTATTGCAGCGCAAGTACTAGCCAGGTCCGCGGGCGCTGGCCTCTGATTGGCCAGCCGACGTCATGCTGGCCTCTGATTTGCAGGCTGCCGCTTCTGATTGTCCGGAAGCCGCTAGCCTCTGATTGGCCGGCCGAGTTCATGCTGGCCTCTGATTGGACGGCAGCCGCTGGCCTCTTTTGGCCGACCGACGTCATACTGGCCTCTGATTGGCCGGAAGCCGCTGGCCTCTGATTGGCCGGCCGACGTCATGCTGGCCTCTGATTGGCCGGCAGACGCTGGCCTCTGATTGACCGGTCGACGTCATGCTGGCCTCTGATTGGCCGGCAGCCGATGGCCTCTGATTGGCCGGCAGCGTGTATTGCAGCGCACGGGCCTGGCTAGTTCGTGCGCTGCAATACACTTCAGCTCGATGTGTTTCCGTCCGAGAGAGATCGCACATCTAGCTGCAGTAGCGGAGCTGGTGCCGGCACTCGGCGGCTCAGAGTTCTCCCCGCCGGCCCGATCCAGTAGCGCTAGTGCTGCGGCCATGGTGCCCCCCAGGAGGGCTCTGCTGCCCCCTCTGCACGCTGCCATAGGTTCCCAGCACTGGTGTAAAGCATTTCTTCTTTTACAGCTGACGACCCAAAATTGGGGATTTTCTGAAAAAAAAAAAAAATGGCCAGTCTGCATTATATATGGTGGAAGTGAGAATGTATCATCTGGATAAGGGGGTGGTCTTCACAGAGGGGTCTATGGAGAGATGTCTCTTTATAAGGAGCACATAGCATGGAATACCGGGGGGAAGCCTTCTGGCTCCTTATGTTGCTCCAGTCCGGAATGCTCCACTATGGTCCATCCTTCTATAGTTCTTCTCTTACACTTTCTGCTGCTCGGTATATGGACGTATTCGCTCTATGCTGACAGGCGCTCCCTTAGTATAGCCCATGTAATGCACGGCACCACAATGTTGTAGGTTCTGACTACTGTGTAAAAAAACACCCACCCAGAGACCGGCCATAATCTTATAGTCTGGGTGTGAATACGCTGTAGGTAGAGCTACACTTTTGTTGTGGAAATTTTGGTAATTTTATTTACCTTTTTGCATTTAGGCTATGTGCCCACGATGCAGAAATGAAGCAGAAAATTTCTGCATCTCCCTGGCAGAAAAAACGCATGCAGATTGTGCATGCGTTTTTCCTGCAGAATACATGCGGATCCACATGCGGATTCACATGCGTTTCCGCATGCAGATTGACAAGCGCTTTCCAGGCGATTTTAGCATCACTTGGAAAGTGCTTGACAACTAGGTCACACTGTATAAATCCATGCAAACAGCATGGATTTATATAGTGTGAACCGTAAAAATTAAAACAAATAAAGCTATACTCACACCCGAGGCCCCGGCGTGGCTGCAGCGCTGCTTCCTGTCTGGTTCCTGGATGCCGGCATATCGCGAGACAGAGCGGTGAAGGGCCTGCGGTCACATGACTGTGACGTCACCGCAGGTCCTCAAGCGATGCCGGCATTCAGAGAGAAGACGCCGGACAGGTGAATATAAACTTTATTTGTTTTTTTATTCTTTTTTTACAGGTACAATGGTACCCAGGTCTGGATGAGAGTCTCCTCTCCTCCAGAACTGGGTACCATCCGCACATAGAGACGCATAGAAGCCGCTTGTAAAAATGTACAGTCGCGGTTTCTATGCGTCTCAATGCAAGTCAATGGCGGGAGTTCCGCTGCGCTTCTGCAAAATTAAATGACATGCTGCGGATTTTTGTACGCAGCATAAACACTGCGGAAAAATCCGCAGCATGTGCATAGAACATGCGGAATCCCCTTGGGGACCATGGGGTGCGGATTACCTAGCGTTTCACAAGCGTTTATGCTGCGGAAATTCCGCAGCATAAACGCTTGAAAAACGCTACGTGGGCACTCAGCCTTACCCGAATGAGGCTTGTGAGAAATCCTTAAATATGCTGCAGATTTCTCCTGTATGATGCTGACCAATCATAAGCAAGCAGCAACACTCAAAGAAAAGAAGAACACGCCCCCACCATAGCTCAAAGCGGGTTTCTTAGGGTATAAAGCTACGTTCTCACTATGAGTTTTTAGTGAGTTTTTACGCTGCATATTTTAGAAATAATGCAAGTAACCTATCTTAATGGGTGCAGAAATTCTGCAACATCAAAAACTCACCAAAAGCTCATCGTGGGAACCTAGCCTAAGATGTGTAATGATGGAGAGTCCTGATCTCCTGGTCTAACCTTCTGCATGATTAGAAAGCAGAGGTAACAGCTCTTAGACAAGGAAGGAGCCGCACAGCTGAGTTTCTCTGTGTCACATTACAAACCCTTTTATTGACTCTCCTGATTATGGAGTGTGCCAGTATCACACTTATGTCTTCTGTGCTCAAGCAACTTGTATTCTTTCTGCAGTGATATTAGGCTGTTATTACACCTCACACAGGAGCAGTGTGTTCTGGGTTACTTCTATGGTGAAATGCAATGACAGTCTGCTCTAATTTCACTGCAGAATGAGTACAAGTTGAGCACAACGGATCTAAGTGTGATACTGACACTGTGCTCTCATTTCTGGACAGGCAGTTTGGGATAGGCGCAGAACAGCAGAGGTGAGAGTGCCATAAGAGGAGGAAAGCTGTTAGAAAGGTTTGTAATGTTGCACAACTAAACTCTCTTGTGCTGCCCCTTCACCCACAGAGACCTTAACTGAAAGGTATTAGTCAGTTGTGTGCTCTAATCATGCAGGAGGTTAGCCCAGGAGACCAGGTCTGTATCCTTACATCTTAGACACTGAGAAATCTGCTCTAAGCTATGGTGGGGATGTGATCATCTTTCTTTTCAGTGTTGTCGTCTGCTTATAATTGGTCAGCATCATGCAGGGAGAAGAATTTCGCACCCCCAGTGAAAACTCTGATAACATCTACTTGGACTTAATTTTTTTTAACTCATTAGGTGCCAAATACTTTCATTGCTAATATCTCTGCAAATGAAAGATAAAATAGAAAGAGCATGGATGAGATACCAGGACACTGTGTGTGGCACTTTATTATTATTATTATTATTATTTATTATTCTAGCTCCATTTATTCCATGGTGCTTTACATGTGAAAAAGGGGGTATACATAGCAAACACAATTGCAAAAATCTTGAACAAAAACGCAATGGCAAACTGGTACTGGAGGAGAGAGAACCCTACCTGCGATGTCTCACAATCTTCAAGGGATGGGTGAGGATACAGTAGGTGAGGGTAGAGCTGGTCATGCAGCGGTGTGGTGGAGCAATGATTACTGCAGGTTGTAGGCTTTTCGGAAGAGGTGGGTTTTCAGGTTCCTTTAGAAGGTTTCCACGGTAGGCGAGAGTCTGATGTTTTGGGGTAGAGAGTTCTAGAGTAGGGGGGATGCACGGGAGAAATCTTGTATGCAATTGTGAGAAGAAACGATAAGAGGGGAGTAGAGAAGGAGATCTTGTGAGGATCGTAGGTTGCGTGTAGGTGTGTACCGGGAGACTAGGTCACAGATGTATGGAGGAGACAGGTAGTGGATGGCTTGGTATGCCACGGTTAGGGTTTTGAACTGGAGTCTATGGGCAATGGGGAGTCGGTGAACCATTTGACAGAGAGGAGAGGCCGGGGAGTAGGCGGAAGGCAGTTGGATTAGTCGGGCAGCAGAGTTTAGTATAGATTGGAGGGGTACGGGAGTGTTAGCGGGGAGGCCACAGAGCAGGAGGTTGTAGTAGTCGAGGCGGGAGATGATGAGGGCGTGCACTAGTGTTTTTGCAGATTCATGGTTGAGGAATATGCGGATCCATGTTTTTGAGTTGGAGTCGGCAGGAGGAGGAAAGGGCTTTGATATGTGGCTTGAAGGAGAGGTTAGAGTCCAGGGTTACTCTGATGCAGCGAGCTTGTGGGACTGGGGAAAGTGGACAGCCATTGATTTTGATGGATAGGTCAGATGGGGAGGCTGAGTGAAATGGGGGAAAGATGATGAATTCTGTTTTATCCATGTTAAGTTTTAGAAATCTAGCAGAGAAGAAGGATGAGATAGCGAACAGACATTTTGGGGTTCTGGTTAGTAAGGAGGTGATATCAGGTCCAGAGAGGTAAATCTGTGTGTCGTTAGCATAGAGATGATACTGAAAGCCGTGGGACTCTATGAGCTGTCCCAGGCCGAAGGTGTAGATGGAGAAGAGCAGGGGTCCTATGACTTAACCTTGGGGAACACTGACAGATAGGATGCGAGATGAGGAGGTGGTGTGTGAGTGAGAAACACTGAAGGTTCTGTCTGTTAAGTATGAGTAGATCCAAGATTATTATGATCTGCAACATAAACTAGGGAAAGAAGGGGAGAGCTGTCCCCACAGTAAGACTAAGCTGAGTCCCTACGTTGTAGCAGGCAACCTGTTCCTTGTGAACAGACCCGCCTTCGTCCTCGGCTAGTCTGAACGGAGACCTATAGAGAAAGGAAGGGGTCCCTAAAAGAACTAAGGACTGGGACAAAAATGGGACACCTCCTAACAGAAGTTGTTGCAGAGCAAAAGAAAAACTGACAAAAGTACTAGAGGTCCAGAGGACCAAGCAAACTAGAGATAGATAGGCACAAAAGCACCTGGCTAGAAAGACAGTCTAAACAACACTGAAGTCTAGCAAGGCCAGAAGGGCGGAGCTGGAATAAATAGGAAGATGGTCACGTGACCGCAAAACACAAGATAGAAACAAAAACAAACAGGAGGGTTCTAACAGTACCCCCTCTTTTATGAGGATCCTCCGGATCCTCCAGGCCCAGGCCTATCTGGAAATCTCCTGTGGAAAGCTCTGACACGTCTAGGGGCAGAGACATCATCCACCTTAACCCAGGAGTTATTCCTCGGGACTGAAACCTTTCCAAGCGACGAGATACTGCAATCTCCCTCTATGCTCTCTGGAATTCAGGATACGAGAAATTTCATATTCGCCGTCTTCCACCACCGGAGGAACTGTGACAGTGGCCTCCCTATCTGATACATCAGCCTTTTTCAACAAGGAAACATGAAACACAGGATTAATCTTCCAGGAGGAGGGAACCTCCAACCTAACAGCAGACTGGTTAACCACCTGAAGCACCTTAAAAGGCCCCACAAACTTCGGACCCAATTTTTTAGAGGAAATCCTCAATCGCAGATTCTTTGAGGACAACCAAACCATGTCACCCACAGTAAACAAAACCTCTTTACATTTCCTGTTAAAATACTTCTTGGACTTTTTGTTAGCCTCTTGAAGGTTACAACGTACATTAGTCCAAACTCTCTCCAAATCACCGGAAAAATTCTCCTCCTCCGGCACCGCCGACCGCAATTTGGAGAACGAACCAAAAGACGGATGTCTCCCAGTACAACAAAAAAAGAACACCCAGCAGAGGAGGATGTATGGTTGTTAAGAGCAAATTCTGCGAGTGGCAGAAACTCAGACCACCTCTCTTGATTGTCTGCCACAAATCAACGCAAAAACTGTTCCACATCCTGGTTCTTTCTTTCAGTCTGTCCATTAGACTCAGGATGATAACCAGACGAAAATGACAAATGGACTCCCAACCTGTCATAAAAAGCACGCCAAAAGCGAGCCACAAACTGAGGTCTCCTATCAGAAACAATGTCGGTGGGAACGCCATGGTGCCTGACAATTTCCTTAACAAACGCCTTAGCGAGTGTCTTAGCGCAGGGTAGCTTAATGAATGGAACCAAATGACACATCTTGCTAAAACGGTCCATGACCACCCAGATGTCAGTGAAACCCTCGGACACAGGAAGGTCAGTAATAAAATCCATTGCCAAATGCGTCCAAGGCGCACTAGGAACCTCCAGAGGTCAAAGCAACCCCGCAGCAGGGGTATGGGAAGCCTTTGACCTAGCACACACCGTACACTGACGCACCCACTTGATGACTTCCTTCTGCCACCCGGGCCACCAAAAACTGCGACTGATAAGTCTCTTAGTCCCAGAAATTCCTGGATGACCTGCCAACCGAGACTCATGATACCCCACAAACAAATCTCTCCTAGAGGTTCTAGGCACAAACAATCTCCCATGAGGAGTGTTAGATGGGGCATCCTCTTGGGCTTTCAGAATCCCTTCTTCCAAAACAGAGTCTAATGCTGCTACCACAACTCCTTCCTGTAAAATGCTCTCCTCCTCCTCGGTACCAACCATGGGGGAAAAGCTGCGAGATAAAGCATCGGCTTTAACATTCCTAGTACCAGGGATATAGGTAACAGAAAAATTAAACCGAGAAAAAAAAAGTGCCCACCTAGCTTGACGGGCATTCAAGCGTTTGGCAGCATCCAGATAGATCAAATTCTTATGATCTGTGAAAACCTGAACAGGAAATTTAGCACTTTCCAAGAAATGATGCCAATGTTCAAACGCAAGTTTAATAGCCAACAATTCCCGATTACCAACATCGTAATTAAGTTCGGTTTCTGAAAATTTTTTTGAAAAAAAATCACAGGGATGTACTCCATCCTTGTTCTCCTGAGACAAAACTGCACCGACCCCCACCGAAGAAGCATCAACCTCGACCAAAAAAGGCTTGGTCTCATCAGGCTGCATAAGGATAGGGGCAGAACTGAACCTCTCCTTGAGATACACAAAAGCTTCAATGGCCTCAGTAGTCCACTGGACCGTATTCGCACCTTTCCTGGTGAGATCAGTCAGTGGCTTAACAATTATAGAAAAATTCTTAATGAATTTCCTGTAATAATTGGCGAAACCCAAAAATCTCTGTATCGATTTCAAACCAATAGGCCTAGGCCATTCCTGCACAGCCTGAACTTTCACCGGGTCCATCTCAAAGCCCTCGCTGGAGATAATGTAGCCCAAAAAACTAATTCTCTGCACAGCGAACTCACATTTCTCCAGCTTAGCAAAAAGTGAATTATCACTCAATAACTGCAACACCTCACGTACGCTCTGCCAATGAATGTCATCCAAATACACAACCACATTCTTGCCAATCAAAGGTCTCAGGATGTCATTAATAAGGTTCTGAAAAAACGCGGGTGCATTGGTAAGACCGAAGGGCATCACCAGATTCACAAAATGACCTACCGGAGTGTTAAAAGCAGTTTTCCATTCATCACCCTCCTTCATTCGTAACAAATTGTATGCCCCCCGGAGATCAATTTTATAGAACCACTTGGTCCCCACTAACTGGTTAAACAAGTCTGGAATTAACGGCAATGGGTAGGAATTGCGTACGGTAATCTTATTAATTTCACGAAAGTCCAGACATGGACGTAAACCACCGTCTTTTTTTTTAACAAAGAAAAATCCAACGGCCACAGGCGACTTAGAAGGTCTAATGTGACCAGCAGCCAAGCTCGTCTGTATGTATTCCTCCAAGGCCTTTCTTTCAGGGATAGTCAGATTTAATAAGCGACTCTTGGGAAGAGTAGCTCTAGAAACAAACTCAATGGTGCAATCATAGTCCCTATGAGGAGGTAAAACTTGCGACTCCTCCTCTGAAAAAACCTTCCAAAAATCCTGAATAGGTACAGATAATTCCCCTTTTTCCACAGCCGCAATGCGACCATTGCAACATTTATCATAGCACTTAGGACTCCAAGACTTAATCTCATTAGTAGACCAGTCCAGTAAAGGATTGTGCAGTTTTAACCAAGGCAAACCTGCACATGCGGATTTCAATTGGGGAACATTGCTGCCCTTCTACCATGCGTTTTTCATGCGTTTCCGCGGCGTTTACGCAACTGCAAAAATGCCGCGGAAACGCATGAAAAACGCATCGTGTGAACTCCGCCTCAGGCTATGTGCCCACGTTGCAGAAATGAAGCAGAAAATTTCTGCTTCATTTCTGCAAGTCCTCTCCCGGAAAAACGCATGCGGAATTCCGCACGCATTTATCGCGCGTTTTTCGTGCGTTTATCTCGCGTATTCCACATGCGGAATTGCCTTGCGTTTTTAATGCATTGCACAAGGCAATTCCACTTGCGGAAACGCAAAATTAATTGACATGCTGCGGATTTTTGAACGCAGCATAAAAGCTGCGGAAAAATCCGCAGCATGTGCATAGAACTTGCGGAATCCCCTTGGGGACCATGGGGTGCGGATTACCATGCGTTTTACAAGTATTTCCGCTGCGGAAATTCCGCATCAAAAACGCTTGTAATCCGCAATGTGGGCACGCAGCCTAAAAGCAAAAGTATAAATACTAATTATTTATCAAAGCTGGACAAAATCTAGAAACCATATAATAAAACTGGCATAAAATATAGTGCTGAACAAGAGTTTAGGGAGAGATGTACAACTGGCACTGGCCTTTAAAAGGAATTGTGTAATCGCACAAAACTAGCAAAAATGTAAAGTGCCTGTAAAACAAGGAACGTGCAATTTACCTCTTAGTAAAAATCCTATTCTTTCTCAAGAACGGGAGGAATTTTAATTTCATGATTTTTTTTTAATCAAATAATTTTTATTGAAAAACTCCAAATACAAATTTTCCATCTTTCAAATAACATACATGACATAGTAATTCCATAGTATAAAACATGAACAAAGTATCTGAACTTCAATTCCCTAACCCACCCTAAACCCAAATCCCAACACTCCAGAGAGAACCATTTTCAGAGCAGTTCTAGAATAACGGACTACAGCATTCGTAGAAGGGGGAAGAAGATAAAAAAGTGACTAACAAAGGGATAGCAGCGTTTTAATTTTATCATTTACTGCTTGATGCCTGAGCCGGGAAGTGCACGCTTGAAAACTGTTGCAGGCTGCTGTAATCACAGGACACAAGCAAACAGCATGGCATTTCCTATCAGCAGGGAGGAAGTAAAGGGAACAGTAATGAAAGTCTCCTCCTACTCCGCTCCATAATGAAATGAACAGTGTGCATGCTACAAATGCGATGCATACAGCAAACAATTCATACACAGGTTGTGAGTTGACCACTGGATATACACATGTGTATAACTAATTACCAGAACTGGAAATCGAAAAAAACGACGAGCAAGTTTGGGGTGAATCCTGCCTTCATTACTGCACAGCCGCTCATAGAGGGATCGGTACTAGGAACAGCAGGAGAGCCGGCAATGTTCACAGATTTACCTGCTGCGGGACTGAAGGAGTCTGATAGTGTTCGGCTCTAAGCTTTTTACCTTGTTTACGACAGGAATAATTGAAAGCTGTGCTTCAAAGGCGAGGAAGAAGTTGGTCACTGTCTGCGCTTGAATACCCTTAAGAGGGGAAAAAATATATATATACATATATACAAATACTGAAACATCTAAATGCATTAGAACATCAAACCTGGTGAAGCGGTAAATGACTTGTCCTCCAGGGATACAGGCTACTGTCATTCAGTAATTATTTAATAGGAATTTTACATTTTATGTGATCACCACGCTAGAATGTAAATGATGAAAACAAAACACAACTCCTCACCATATGAAGATATTTTGTGTTTTAGGCTATGTGCCCACGATGCAGAAATGAAGCAGAAAATTTCTGCAGCATTTCTGCATCTCCCTGGCAGAAAAAAACGCATGCAGATTGTACATGCAGATTGTGCATGCGTTTTTCCTGCAGAATACATGCGGATCCACATGCGGATTCACATGCATTTCCGCATGCAGATTGACAAGCACTTTCCAGGCGATTAGCATCACTTGGAAAGTGCTTGACAACTAGGTCACACTGTATAAATCCATGGAAACAGCATGGATTTATACAGTGTGAACCGTAAAAATTAAAACAAATAAAGCTATACTCACCCCCGAGGCCCCGGCGTGGCTGCAGCGCTGCTTCCTGGCTGGTTCCCGGCTGCCGGTATATCGCGAGACAGAGCGGTGAAGGGCCTGCGGTCACATGACTGTGACGTCACCGAAGGTCCTTCAGCGCTGCTGGCATTCAGAGAGAAGACGCCGGACAGGTGAATATAAACTTTATTTGTTATTTTATTCTTTTTTTTACAGGTACAATGGTACCCAGGTCTGGATCAGAGTCTCCTCTCCTCCAGAACTGGGTACCATCCGCACATAGAGACGCATAGAAGCCAATTGTAAAAATGTACAGTCGCGGTTTCTGTGCGTCTCAATGCAAGTCAATGGCGGGAGTTCCGCTGCGCTTCCGCAAAATTAAATGACATGCTGCGGATTTTTGTACGCAGCATAAACGCTGCGGAAAAATCCGCAGCATGTGCATAGAACATGCGGAATCCCCTTGGGGACCATGGGGTGCGGATTACCTAGCGTTTTACAAGCGTTTCCGCTGCGGAAATTCCGCAGCATAAACGCTTGAAAAATGCTACGTGGGCACACAGCCTTATAGAACAGCATTTCTGTGGAATAACACGACTGATTTACTGTGTATGCACCATAGCCTTCATTTGATGTCACTTACTGTCACCTGTCACCTTGCCCCAACTCTGCAATCCCCAATATCAGTCCATGACCTCAATGGGGTCACTATAAAATTCTAAAGAGGACTGGTCATGTCTCTATTAGAAAATAGATAAACTTAGGATAGAAACAATATGAGCATATACCCTGCTATAAGTAAGTAAAAAGCAATAGTGAATATATATAATATAGGGTTCTTAGTAAACATGGTTTTTGATTTAAAAAAAGCCATCCCACCCACACCAAGGTGTACCCAGTCAGTTATGTGAAATATATAATAAAATACACTTTAGTACAATATTAGTGTTTTGTCCCTTTAAATCTGCTGCTACTTCTGTCACCATGGTAACTGCATTCATACTCGGCCAATAGGATTGCTCGGTTTGAATTTGGAAAAAAAAAAAAAAGTCCTATATCGTCAGTTTGTTCCTTCTCATCTGAGTGTGAAGACAGACACCTGCGATCAGTGAGAGATTATAGGTATAAGACGTGATATAATATAACGGACGGAGCCACATCCCATCACACGCACTCAGCGACCACAACTGACAGGAGTCAGCACATTTACCAGACAATAAGTTATTATTCCCCAACACATAATACGCTGAGACACCAGTGGGGGGCGCCGCACTCGTTACATCTCCCATCTGGATGGATCCAGCGACGAGATCCTGATATTTACCCCCAGCTCCGCTCCTCCATAGGGAATGGCCCAGATGCACGCAGAACGGACCGAAGTGTAATACTGCTAGAACTCTGCATGATATCACATCCTCCATATATACCACATAATAAAGGGGTGCTCCCACTGGGACAGGTCATCACCTATCCAGAGATCAGTGATAACTTGTTCCAACTAGACATCCCCTTTAATGGAAGAGATCACATCTCTAACAGTCAATACGCTATTCATTCCCAATCTTCCCTGGCCCCAGTAAGGCCCCTGGGTATATCGCCAATATGAGCCAATCATCAAACCCTCTGCTGACTGTTCCCGATGTTTTATAGAGTTTGGAGACGTTGCTACAAGAGAAGATATCAGCGGACACCATGGGGGTGGAGTATTCTGCCAGCGATGGAGCAGGTAGTATCCACCAGTCTGTGATATCTGACCTTCCTCCATATTCTGCTCTTACATGCGATTCTTCAGCTTTACCCCTTCCCGACATAACCAATTTATGTTTTTTTTCTGTTTTTTCCTCCGCTTTTTCCAACTTTTCTAACTTTTTGATATCTGTCCACATAGTGTGAGGTCTTGTTATTTTGTAGGATGAGCTGTCCTTATAAATGACACCATTCATTTACCACATAGTGCTAGAAAACGGGAAAAACATTTCAAGTGCAGTAAAAGTGCGAAAAAAAAAGCCTGACATTGTTTTTCTGGGAACGGTTTTAACGGCGCACATTGTGTGGTAAAAATGACCTGGTAATAGGATCCTACTCCTCAGTGTGATTACAGCAAGACCAAACTTCTCCAATAGTTTTGGCAAAAGAAAAAAACTTTTTTTTGATGCTGTTACCATTTTTTCTGAGACCCGAAACATTTTCAGTTTCCGGGTTGATGGAGCTGAGTGGGGGCTTATTTTTTGAAGGGCAAGAGGACTTTATTGATAACATTTTGGGACACATATGTCATGGTCATCGCTTCTTACAGGATTTTCTGCAGTATTGAGGCGAACGAAAAAATGCAATTTTGTCTTTTTGAATTTTTTTCTGTGTTCACTGATCGTTTTTTTTTTTTATATTTTGATAGATTGTATTTCTCTGAAAGAGACCATACCACAAAATGTGTATATTTTTATTATCTTTATTTTTAGTGGGAGGTGAGTTGAACGTGTGGGGTTTTAATAAATATATATATACTTTTTTTCACTGTATTTGTATACATCATCTGATTGCTTGTGCTATATACAGCGATACCACAGTAATGCTCCATATAGCAAAACCACGGTCTTCTTTACAGCCCAAATGAAGCGTTATGATGACAGGCACGGAGGCTTCAGCAGACCCCCGGATGTCATAGCAGTCCATTGGCGCCCTATGATCGCGTCACAGGAGCGCCGGTGGGCGTATGGAACGACGCGTCCCAATGCTGGCGCGCTGTTAATGCTGCTGTTAGAGATTGACAGCAGCACTGAACAGGTTAACAGTGGTGGGCAGATCTTCGCTCCACTCGCAGCTGTTAGAGGCAGGTCCTGGTTGTTTGTCACAGCCATTATCTGCCATGTACGGGGCGAGCTGACCCTGCTCCATACACCCGCTACTGACTTATACCATACATGTACGGCAGATGTTGGTAAGGAGTTAAAGCGGTTGTCCAGCTTTGGGGCCATTTTTTTTACTTTAATGCAAGTATTTGGGGCTAAAATCGATTTCTGTAATTGAGTTTCATTAAAAATGTTGCCTTCTGTAGCATCTGTGCTGCACTGTCTATTGCTGGCTGCAAAATTAGCTAACTGAGAATCTATCAGTGAGCTCCTTAGTCTTAAGGGAGAGTTTGTAGATCTTTAATCTGTTTTTTTTTCCTGAGTGCCTATTAGCTGATCTATGCCCAAAGAAAACACAAAACTTGAATGTGCAGGGAAACAATAAGTCTGTAATAGTCGGTGTAAAACACTTAATGAAACCTAAATGTAAAAAATTACTTTTAGTAGTAAATACATGACATGAGAAAATATACACTGCTCAAAAAAATAAAGGGAACACTTAAACAACAGAATATAACTCCAAGTAAATCAAACTTCTGTGAAATCAAACTGTCCACTTAGGAAGCAACACTGATTGACAATCAATTTCACATGCTGTTGTGCAAATGGAAGACAATAGATGGAAATTATTGGCAATTATCAAGACACACTCAATAAAGGAGTGGTTCTGCAGGTGGAGACCACAGACCACATCTCAGTACCAATTCTTTCTGGCTGATGTTTTGGTCACTTTTGAATGTTGGTTGTGCTTTCACACTCGTGGTAGCATGAGACGGACTCTACAACCCACAGAAGTTGCTCAGGTAGTGCAGCTCATCCAGGATGGCACATCATTGCGAGCTGTGGCAAGAAGGTTTGCTGCGTCTGTCAGCGTAGTGTCCAGAGGCTGGAGGCGCTACCAGGAGACATTCCAGTACACCAGGAGACGTGGAGGGGGCCATAGCAGGGCAACAACCCAGCAGCAGGACCCCTACCTCTGCCTTTGTGCAAGGAGGAACAGGAGGAGCACTTCCAGAGCCATGCAAAATGACCTCCAGCAGGCCACAAATGTGCATGTGTCTGCATAAACGGTTAGAAACCGACTCCATGAGAGTGGGATGAGGGCCAGACGTCCACAGATGGGGGTTGTGCCCAATGCCAGACCTCATGTGGCTGGAGTGTGTCAGCAGTTCCTGCAAGATGAAGGCATTGAAGCTATGGACTAGCCCGCCCGTTCCCCAGACCTGAATCCCATTGAGCACATCTGGGACATCATGTCTCACTCCATCCACCAACGTCACGTAGCACCACAGACTGTCCAGGAGTTGGTGGATGCTTTAGTCCAGGTCTGGGAGGAGATCCCACAGGAGACCATCCGCAACCTCATCAGGAGCATGTCCAGGCGTTGTAGGGAGGTTATACAGGCACGTGGAGGCCACACACAATACTGAGCCTCATTTTAACTTGTTTTAAGGACATTACATCAAAGTTGGATCAGCCTGTAGTGTGTTTTTCCACTTTAATTTTGGGGGTGACTCCGAATCCAGGCCTCCATTGGTTAATAAATTTGATTTCCATTGATGATTTTTGTGTGATTTTGTTGTCAACACATTCAACTTTGTACAGAACAAAGTATTCAATGAGAATATTTCATTCATTCAGATCTAGGATGTGTTATTTGAGTGTTCCCTTTATTTTTTTGAGCAGTGTGTATATATAATATAAATAATTACTGCAGCTTTAATGCTATTTATTACGTCTCAGGAGGAGGACGGAAGAGGAAGAGGACGGAAGAGGCGGAGGACGGAAGAGATAGAGGACGGAAGAGGCGGAGGACGGAAGAGGAGGAGGACAGAAGAGGAGGAGGACGGAAAAGGAGGAGGACGGAAGAGGAGGAGGATGGAAGAGAAGGAGGACGGAAGAGGCGGAGGACGGAAGAGGCGAAGGATGGAAGAGGCAGAGGACAGAAGAGGCGGAGGACGGAAGAGGCGGAGGACGGAAGAGAAGGAGGACGGAAGAGGAGGAGGACGGAAGATGAGGAGGACCGAAGAGGAGGAGGACGTAAGAGGAAGAGGACGGAAGAGGAAGAGGACGAAAGAGGCGGAGGACAGAAAAGGCGGAGGACGGAAGAGGCGGAGGACAGAAGAGGCGGAGGACGGAAGAGGCGGAGGACAGAAGAGGAGGAGGATGGAAGAGAAGGAGGACGGAAGAGGAGGAGGACGGAAGAGGAGGAGGACAGAAGAGGAGGAGGACGGAAGAGGAAGAGGACGGAAGAGGAGGAGGACGAAAGTGGAGGAGGATGGAAGAGGAGGAGGACAGAATAGGAGGAGGAGGACAGAACTGCACCTTAAGATCCCTAGGGGGAAAGGGATGGTAGTAATATAGTGGTAGTATATCCGTATTAGTGTAATATGAGTAATAATACTAGTGATAATAGTAAGAAGTAATAAAATAACAGTAGTAATAGTAGTAGGTAGAATAGCAGTGTGATCCAGGGTCCTAGGACTGATCGCCTTTTCTCGGGGTCAAGAAGGAATTTTTCCCCTGTGACACAAATTGGCTGAAGGTGTCCTGGGGTTTTTGCCTTCTTCTGGATCAACACTGTAGGTATAGGGCAGTATTAGTAGTGATAGGAAAGAAGAATAATACTGTAATAAGATAGCACAATGTAATAATAACCATATCAAATAGATTTATAAAAACAAATTAAAATAACTCCAGTAGTACAATAATTAGTGTAATATTATATAACTTGTAATAACATTAATAGGTTTGATCCAGGGTCCTAGGACTGATCGCCTTTTCCCGGGGTCAAGAAGGAATTTTTCCCCTGTGACACAAATTGGCTGAAGGTGTCCTGGGGTTTTAGCCTTCTTCTGGATCAACACTGTAGGTATATTGCAGTATTAGTAGTGATAGGAAAGAAGAATAATACTGTAATAAGATAGCACAATGTAATAATAACCATATCAAATAGATTTATAAAAACAAATTAAAATAACTCCAGTAGTACAATAATTAGTGTAATATTATATAACTTGTAATAACATTATTAGGTTTGATCCAGGGTCCTAGGACTGATCGCCTTTTCCCGGGGTCAAGAAGGAATTTTTCCCCTGTGACACAAATTGGCTGAAGGTGTCCTGGGGTTTTTGCCTTCTTCTGGATCAACAGCTTTAGGCATAGGGATTTTAGTAATACCATTATTAGAATCACAAGATTAATAAAAAAAAATTAGAATTACATTTTTTTAATTCGTTTTATAACAGTTACAATTAATTGCATTAATGCAATAATAATAAATAGTAAAAATGGTGGTAATAATAATAATACAAAAAACTAGTCCCAGTTAGTAAGTTAGTGTAATATTAGTGTAGGGACCCATCTGAAGAGGTCGCCTTGACGTTGGCAGATGGGCTCGCACAATTTGCTCAAAATGTGCGCTAAGAACCTCATATTTCTATGTACAGGAGATCTAGCAGTAATACCATTCAGGAGATATCTGTGTACACACATTTTGTTATATACTTTTGTGCAGCACACAGGGCAGGTATACAGGTACAGGGCGAGAGTGTTACAGTGATATTATAACTCGGCCTTAAGGATAAAATGCTGATAACTACAGATCCTGGAAACACATTCGAAACTAGACCTTGTAAGTAACTGGTTCCCAGCTAGTGGTAAATATGTACAGGGCAGTCCGGTACCAAGACCTGCTCTATAGGACACATTATCATCAGGCAGGTCCTTACAAGATCTGCGGCAGAAGTGTGGCTGTGTAACACAGTCCTGCTCCTGCCTCAGCTGCCCACAGTGGAGCCAACCTTGATCCTGGCAGCTTAATCCATTGTATGACACAGTAGGGGGCTTCCACAGCATTTAGGCACTTTAGACAGGAGAGGGAGGCATGATCATGGTGCCAATGAGTTTCTATGGCAGCTGAGATCTAACAATGGACCCCATGACGGCCATTTTACTGCTCCTATTAGACCCCGGCTGAGGAAAGGTCTATGAGGACACCGGTCAGACTTATGTCGCCTGCTCTGCACATATTAGAAATACCTAGGGCTGATTAGTTTGCCACTTGTAAATCTGATCCAGCAGCGCTGGGCTACCACTTACGTGATCAGGGCTATTGAGCTCCTAGATTGGGCAGAGGAGCTCAGTATTCAGCAGGAGCTGGCCGAGGAGAGCAGAGCAACTTGCATGGGGCTGCTGCACAAGAAGTAACTCACAAGGTGGAGATTTACCCGGAGACGCTGTGCTCGGGCTGTGATCTGCTGTGCAGGCTGCATAGTAGATGCCTCGAAGGACCCGAACTTCACCCCTAACAGGCACAGCAGAGCTCGGACGGCTGCAAGTGAACAGAGAGCGGCTGATTAGTAACTGCTGCGTCTCCTGCAGCTCAGATAAGAGCCGCACAGAGCGGGGGTTCAGTAATGATGAATATGGGAAGTGTCCGCCCCTCACATGCCCTAAATGCGGCCTCCAGAGGTAAAGTTTCCCCTGTAACCAGCGCCTCCTCCCACCTTCTCTGCTGGCATGCTCCATTACTTAAAGGGGATGTCTGTAGAAAACAAGTTATCACTTATCCACAGGCTCGGTGATCACTTACTGATCGTGGGGTCTGACCGCTGCGAGCCATCGTCTGATCGGGAAGGAGTGGAAAGTCAGGGATCAACTGCTGCTCCATTCATTCTCTATGGGGCTCCGGAAAAGCCGAGTTCAGCGCTTGAATGCCACATAGGGAATGAATGGAGCGGATCCTGGAGTAATAACATGCCCTCCTCTCCTCAGCTTTCTGTCTGTGTAAGTGGCTCAGCCCTTGTCTCCCCTTCTGCTCCGGCTTCTGTGCTGGTCCTTGTGAGGAAGAGGAAACCCTCTGCCCTTCTGCTCCGGCTTCTGTGCTGGTCCCTGTGAGGAAGAGGAAACCCTCTGCCCTTCTGCTCTCAGTCCTTTGCGACTTTTCACAATCGCTCAGTGCACCCATTATATGTAATAAGGATCATTCTTCATCCCTTGTCCAGCTTTCATCCCCCCCAGTCTGACCAGCGGACAAGATAATAAACATGTGAGTGGAAGGTTCACAATTATTAGATGTGTTGTGAAAAGTCTCCACAGCATTATCCGGAGAAAACTGCAGGGTGACCGCTTGTGAAACCAGCACAAAATCCAGCGGACAGCGCTTCCCTGTCCCCCGCCGGTCTCCGTATCCTGGCATTCAGCTATTCCATTTGGTGCTTATTCTGGAAGGAAAACAAAAATATGATGTTCTTACACAGACGCCTGAAGACGCAGCTTTTCATCATCCATGTTGGGCTGTTGTATGACGTGTGGATTACTCTGCTTGCTGGATTCTTGCATTACCACAAACACTGCCTTTATTTTGTGATTTCTGTGCCGCTTCCCACTTCTATTGGCACTGTGATATATCAGCACGTGAGGGCTGCCACAATCATGTGTCAATAGGTTATTGCTGGAGCCTGTGATATAGAGACCATCCTGGACCAGGGAAGACTTGGTACAGAAGCACCTAGAGAGGGGGGTACAGGGGCTTCATTTCAATTTTAAACTTAGCTGGATTGTGTTTAGCTACAAGAATGGAAAGTAAAATAATAAAATCTTAATTTTTTTTTTCTATTTGGCAAAATCGTCCATCAGAGGTTTGGCCACTGCCGAAAAGTTTTTGATGAACTTACAGTAGTAGCTGGCGAAACCCAAAAAACTTTGTAATGCCTTTAAGTCTTGAATATAATACCAATCCAGTACCGTCCGGACTTTGGCCAGATCCATGCAAAAACGGTGAATGATAAGAACTAACCCTGAATGGAGAACATACATTTCTCTGGTTTGACAAATAATTTATTATCTTTGAGTATCTGTAAGACCTGCCTGATATGTACCTGATGTGACTGGAGGTAAGTAAATTAATATGTCATCAAGATTGGTTTGTTGTGATCTACCTGCCAGATGACTAAAAATGTCACTAACAGTGTTGAAAGAAAGCGGGAGCATTAGTCAACCCAAATGCCATCACAAGCTTTTCATAGTGCCCCTCAGGAGTATTGAAGGCCATCTTCCACTCATCTCCTCAATGTGAATGAGATTATAAGCCCCCCTGAGGTCTAGTTTAATCAAATCGTAGGAGCCAATTTTTTTTCTAAAGAGGTCGGGGATGAGAGGGAGAGGATATGCATCCCAGACCGTGATCCGATTAAACTCGCGAAAATCAAGGCGGGGGCGCAACCCCCAGTCTTTTTTTTTGACAAATAAAAACCCCACTGCAACGGGAGATGAAGAACGTCTTATAGGGCCCAATGGTAGACTGACTGACCATTCTGTTCTGAACTGCCACCCTAAGATGGCTTCCCATTATATACCTACTGTATAAGTGCTCCCTCTAACGGCTTCCTCCACCCACACCCACTACTGGTTCCCCCTACCTTTGGGTTCCCCCCACTCCAGCCAGGGACAGGGCTCAGCAGCTGCACTCTGCATGTTGGATGCAGGTGTTTTGGGGGGTTCTGTGCAGCACTCCCATCTTACCTGAGTGAAGGGAGACACCACACCTCTGGGTGAGGTGCAGTACCACTGTGGCGACTGAACACTCAGGGGCGCCACATTCCCCCCCCCGGTAAAACACAGCACGTCCGCGGGCTGGAACAGATCAAAACCAGGCATAACTGACATGCAAAATTTTTAAGATGCATCAGCATATTTGAGCATAAAACAACATTTCTTCCCTTTATGGGAGGCACATTTCTTTTAACGTTACTGGTTACATTATAAAACATCATAAGAGTATTGTCATATAAAACAATTTTCAAGACAGTTCCAGCACCAGGGTGCAACAGTAGCAGCATGAGGGACCCGTCCACAAACCCTCAACGTAGGCCCTGGGCATGGCTGCAGGGCATAGACGATCCAATCCTGGACCTCGTCTTCCGCCACGCCAAACGGGTTTTTGTTCTGAGGTATATTTGTAATTATAAAACCAATAGGATGCACTTTAAGAAGTGCTAAACTATGTACAATGTCAACGTCCGGCTTCTCACAGTCCTCAGCCTGTCAGTCTCTGTACCCTGACGGGTAACTGGGTAGCAAACATGAAGTCAACTGCACCCTTCCGGGCAACTTATGTACAGTCCAGTTAACTAAAACAGTTTAACAGTGGGGCCCCCTCCGGGGGAACCCCTGGTTTCTGCAGGCTGACCCAGCCTGGTCATCAGCCTCAGGCTGCAGGGGGACCAGGGATGGAGCAGCGCCAGCCGCATTTGGGACAGGGACATCACTCCGACCTGCTCCCGCGACTGCGTCAGCTCGGCCTGACACCTCCCGGTCTTTACGCAGCTTCTCTCCACCGCCTCTCCTCTTTCGGGGGCGGTCCCATGGCACTTTGCTGTCGGTCACTCCCTGTGTCGGCCTCCCCGCTTTGACGGACACATCTATGCGGACAGTCACTGTTGCAAGGGGCAGGGCCTGCTTTTGGAGCCATTCTGGGACCCGGCCCACGACGGGAGGTTCCATTCTGTTGTTCTTTAGCACGCACATAATGGCGCCCGTTCTTCTGGGGCGGGCGCCACATTCAAGGCAGAAAACACTTCTTTAGGCGCACATTACCCGCAGATGGCAGGCTGGTCACGTATCCTGTTCGTGACGCCAAGTGGTGACTCGCTGCCCCCTGGGCCGCGGGGCACACGGCAGCCGGGCCGTATGGCTGCTTTGGGGAATATCACGGTGGCTGGCCCGGGGCGGTCAGCGCAAAAGGGATTATTTATAGGATTTGTCGTGAAGCCACCTGTGGTGTCTGGTGAGGATCACCAGCGCTGCAACAGTCCTCTGAGGCAGATGTTAGGGCAGCTAGAGATGGAACGGCTCCCCACAGGTGGCGCGGGCCTCAGGGCAGTGTAAATAGATGGAGGGTGCGCTGGGCATTGTAGTGCAGGGAGGGAAATGGCACCAGTGAAGGAATAGACGGAGGCAACTCAGTGCAGTCGTCCAAGATTTTAATTCACAGTTCTTCAGGAAACACAAAAGTGCAAGTTACAGGTGAAGGCCTCCCACGTTGCGCCGTGTTCACCCTGGCAGGGGTTCAATCCTTCCTCAGGAAGTTTAGGAATGCTTGGCAGAACCCCACTTTCTCGTGTTCCTACTTTGACCGTCTTCACACTAGGTCCTTCTCCCTGCTGCCCTGCGCTGCCCACTCTCAATCCCGCTCGGGTATGCTGAAGTCCTTCCTGTACGTCGGATCCGGGACCAACCTGACCCCCTGGAGATTAGAATGGGGCAACCGATCCCTCTGTCTTCTGACAGATGCGGGGCGTATGGGTGCTGTCCTGCACGCGCCGTACCCCTGGGATCTCTTCTTAGAATGGAGCCTACTCCCTTCTCCCCTCCGGGGCCTCTATCCCGGGCCCTTCTTGTGGAGCAGAGCTCCTGCTGAGCCTCTGCTCCCAGACAGTCCTCACTGACCGTCTGTACTGTACTAACTGACCATTCTGTTCTGAACTGCCACCCTAAGATTGCTTCCCATTATATACCTACTGTGTGCTCCTTCTAACTGCTTCCTCCACCCACACCCACTACTGGTTCCCCCTACCTTTGGGTTTCCCCCACTCCAGCCAGGGACAGGGCTCAGCAGCTGCGCTCTGCATGTTGCCCTTCCAGCCGGTCTGAAGCAGTGTAATGTTGGATGCAGGTGTTTTGGGGGGTTCTCTGCAGCACTCCCATCTTACCTGAGTGAAGGGAGACACCACACCTCTGGGTGAGGTGCAGTACCTCTGTGGCGACTGAACCCTCAGGGGCGCCACATGCCCACGATGCAGAAATGCTCCGGATTTTTCCTGAGTGTTTCTGCATCTCCCTGGCAGAAAAAACGCATGCAGATTTTACATGCGTTTTTCCTGCCAGGGACAAACGTAAGTGAAGCATTTTTCACATGCATGTCCGCATGCGGGTTGTCAACCGCTTTCCAAGCGATTTTAGCATCACTTGGAAAGTGCTTGACAACTTGGTCACACTATATAAATCCTTGCAACCGGCATGTATTTATATAGTGTGAACAAGTTAATAGTTGAAAAAAAGAATAAAAATGGTAAAAAAAAAAAAAATAGAATTAGACTTACCGGTAATTCTGTTTCTAAGACCCTCCACGACAGCACACCTGGAGGTAGCCTCCCCATCCTAATTAGGGACAGGAAAACAAGATGTTAAATAGCCCCTCCCTGCTACAATCCCCAGTGTTTTCAAAGGACCACACAGTATGAATGCTCTAAATATTTATTAACACTAAGGATTTTTCCAATCAATAAAGAAATGGAGGGAACTACCCATGCTGTTGTGGAGGGTCTTAGAAACCGAATTACTGGTAAGTCTAATTCTATTTTCTCCAATCCCCTCCATGACAGCACACCTGGAGTAATACCAAAGAATGAATTTTAGGGAGCGACAACAGCCTGAAGGACTTTCCTTCCAAATGCTAAGTCTCTATTAGATATTACATCTAGTCTATAATGTTTAGCAAAGGTATGGACAGACGACCATGTAGCTGCCCTGCAAATCTGCTCAATGGATGCACTAGCTTTTTCCGCCCAGGAGACCCACATAGCTCTAGTAGAAAGAGCTTTCAAAGATTTCAGAGGAGGCAAATCTTGAACTATGTATGTTTCACAAATTGCTTTCTTAATCCAATTTGCTAGCATATTTTTGCAATTTTCTTTCCTTTATTGGGGCTTCCATATTGGACAAATAGGTTCTGATCCTTCCTCCAGGTTTCAGTCTGCCTCAAATAGCGGATTATAGTCCTTCTTACATCCAACGCGTGGAATTCTTCTTCCTTGCTATTTGATGGATTTTGACAGAATGACGGAAGAATTATTGGCTGAGACATATGAAAATTAGACGACACTTTAGGTAGAAAAGAAGGATCCAACTGGAGGATGATCCTGTCCTCCAAAATACGACAATAAGTCTCTCTGATAGACAGGGCTTGGATTTCACTCACTCTTCTGGCTGTAGTCAGAGCTATAAGCAATGCCGCTTTCCAAGACAATTTGTCTATGTGTGCCTCGGCTATTGGCTCGAAAGGATGCATAGTTAGGCCTCTAAGAACTACGTTGAGATCCCAAGGTGGAACTATTTTAGCTCTTGTTGGATTAATCCAAGAAGCAGCTATCATGAACCTCTTAATCCATCTGTTTTGGGCCAAATCAGCATCAAAATAGGAACTTAAAGGCGAGACTTGGGCCTTCAGCGTGCTTGGTCTTAATCCTTTAGACAGACCGTTCTGTAGGAAATCCAAGATTCTGGCCACGTCAGGCCGAAAGGGATCTAATGG
Organism: Phyllobates terribilis; assembly: GCF_046119375.1. Taxonomy (NCBI): domain Eukaryota; kingdom Metazoa; phylum Chordata; class Amphibia; order Anura; family Dendrobatidae; genus Phyllobates; species Phyllobates terribilis. Next base: position 67,332 of record NW_027363830.1, on the reverse strand, counting down.
ACGAGGCTCATACCATAGCTTGAAAGCTTTCTAGATTTTTCCATAGATGGAAATTGTGACTGGTTTTCTGCTTTTCTGCTGTGTATGTGACTCGCCCCCAGGGGTGTCGTGGGGCACCCGGCAGCCGGGCCTAAGACTGCCTGCGGGGATTATCGCGGTGGCTGGCCCAGGGCGGTCAGTGCCAAAAGGAATTATTTGTAGGGAATTTGTTGTGACGCCACCTGTGGTGTCTGGTGAGGATCACCAGCGCTGCAACAGTCCTCTGAGGCAGATGTCAGGACAGCTTGAGATGGAACGGCTCCCCACAGGTGGAGCAGGCCTCAGGGCAGTATAAATGATGCAGGTTGCGCTGAGCATTGTGGTGCAGGGAAAGCGATGGCACAGCAGGAGTAACGGACAGAGACAGGGGATTTGCTTCATTTCCTTTACTGGTACAGCTGTTAGGTACGGTCCAGGGTACTCCAGATGAAGGGCGCACTTTTGGACTTCTCCCCAGGGAGCAGGTATAGGGCCTCCTGATCCGTGTCTGTCCCTATGTATGCTCCTGGCCAGCCTGTAACTGAGCCTAGCTTATGTGTCCTGCTTTTACTTCACCAGATGCTCAGAAATAGGACCTCTGGTTGGTAACCACTTTCCCTGGACGTCGGGGTCTTCGTGGTTCCTGATCCTGTGTGTGTCTAGCCTTCAGGTTTGTCAGGGACTTGTAGTCCTCCTGGGATTCCGGTTATCCCCACTGGGTGTAAAGGGTCCCTGTAGGCGCGGATCCGGTGTCCGGTAGATATAATGGGGTGAGCTTATTGTGCTCCTCTGCCCCCTTGGTTTCACTCCCCTTTTTCTCCTTGCCGTCGGCCACACTCGGGGCCCTCACTACTAGGCAGCTGACGTGCTGCGTCTTCACCGCTATCTGAGTGTCGGCACGCTCTCAGGCTCTCTCTCAGCCTGCCTGCTCTGCTCTGACTCTGAGCACTCACTAATCAACTGAGCTGCCTGGCTCCACCTTCCCTATATATATCCCTATCTGGGCTCCCTCTGCTGGTATGAGTTGGAAGGTAGAGGTGTTTGTATCTAGTGAGGGCCTCTTGTGGAGAAATCCATCCATGCACCCTTCTGGGTTCTGTGGCACCAATGCACAGCAGGGCGCCACATTTGGATCACCTGTACTGAGAAGCCTCTGGCTTTTCAGAGGGTGGTCTCAGAAGCCAAGCTGCTAGAGCCAAATTCTGAGGGGCCGGATGGAAAATCTGGCCCTAATGCAGCAGATCGTGGATTCAAGGAAGCATCAATGGATCATCCATTCTTAGACTGCTCAATGTTCCGAACCATGCTCTTTTTGGCCACATTGGAGCTATTAGGATAGTCTTGAGCCCTTCCGACCTGATTTTTTGTAAAGTCCTTGGTATTAACAGAATCAGGGGAAAAGCATTAGCGAGCCCAACTTTCCAAGGGTGAGCGAATGCATCTATCCCTGTTGCTGAATCCCCGGGTTTCAAAGAGAAAAAGGCTCTTACTTTTGCGTTTTCCTGGTTCGCAAACAGGTCCACATCTGGGTATTCCCACTTTTGAACAATCATCTGAAATATCTTCGAGTTCATGCTCCACTCCCCTGGATGAATGTATTTTCTGCTCAGAAGATCTGCATGATAGTTGTCGGAGCCCCTCAGATGCAGAGCCGATAAGGATAGTAGATTATGCTCCGCCCAGTGGAAGATCCTTTCGGAGATCATCTGTAACCTCCTGTTTCTTGTACTTCCCTGATGTCTCAAGTGGGCTATAGTTGTCATATTGTCCGAGTAGACTCTGACATTCGACCCCTGAAGCACAGTAGTGGCTGCCCATAGGGTTTCTTCCACCACTTTCATTTCTCTTAAGTTTGAGTACTGCTCTGCTATTTCTTGCGACCAGACCCCTTGGAAGGCCACGTGGGAGACTACTGCTCCCCATCCTCTTTTGCTTGCGTCTGTTTTGACGGATAACAAGGGAAGTTGAATCCATGCTGAACTTTTCTCCAGATTTCCTGGACAGAGCCACCAATTTAAAGATGCTTTCACCTTCTCTGGCAGATGAATTCTGTTGGAGAGGGAACTTGGAGATCTGTCCCAACAGGAAAGGATGTAGTTTTGAAGGACCCTTGAATGCGCTTGAGCCCAAGGTACCGCCTAAATAAATGAGGTCATGGACCCGAGGACGGACATGGCGAATCTTAATGACACTCCTCTCTGGTTCTTTAGTGCATAAACTTTCGACCTCAACTGAATCTGCTTCTCTTTTGGCAGAAAAGAGGCTTGTTGCTGAGAATCCAGGAGAATTCCCAAGGAGGTCTTCCTGGTGGAGGGAATCAGATCTGACTTTTGGTAGTTTATCAACCATCCCAAGGATTCCAGGATCTGGAGGGTCATCTGGAGGTCTCTTTCCAAACTTGAAACCGAGGGAACCATCACCAAAAAATTGTCTAAATATGGGACGATGCAGATATTCAGTTTCCTTAGATAAACCTACTACCTCTGCCATGATCTTTGTAAACAGGCGGAGTGCTGACGAAATGCCGAAGGGGAGTACATTGAATTGAAAATGAAGTATCTCTCGGTTCTGAGTTACAGCAAATCTGAGAAATTTTCTGTAATCCTGATGAATTGGCACGTGGTAGTAAGCCTCTGGCTGGTCTACTGTTGCCACGACAAATCCTTTTCCAATCAATAAGCTGCCATTGAGGAAGGAAGCTCGCAATTCTGCCTCCTACCTTCTTGGCGTCATTGTCTGTCCTGCCTAGAACCTTGAAAGATATTCCTACCTCTTCCCCCTTTTGTGTAACTCCAGCGACCAGTTTTACCCTTGCCTCTGTACTGAAATGCTTGCTGCTGTTGTTGTTGAGGGAGAAGAAATGGTCTCTTTCTGAAACTTTTTGGATTCTTTGGCTCTGGCAGAGACTTCTTCTTGTCGGATGCTTTCTCCAACAACTCGTCTAGCACCGCCCCAAACATATACTCTCCTTTAAATGGAATGGAACAAAGCTTAGATTTTGATGCGTTGTCCCCACTCCACATCTTCAACCACAGAGCTCTTCTCATAGAATTTGATAATGCTGCCGATCTTGCCGCAATCTTGACCGACTCCGCCAAGGCATCCGCTAGGAATCCAGTGGCCTTCTGCAGAAAAGGAAGAGATGCTAGGAGGTCCTCTTGAGTGGTACCTTTCCAGAGATGTTCCTCTAGTTGTTGGAGCCAGAGGAACATGGAACGAGCTACACAAGTTGAAGCGATATTAGTCTTCAGTGAAGCCGCCGATGTTTCCCATGCCTTCCTTAGAAGGCTGTCCATCTTCCCATCCATAGGATTTTTGAGCTGTGACGAGTCTTCAAAGGGAAGGGTTGTTTTCTTCGCAACCCTTGCCACCTGTACATCAACCTTCGGGACTTCCATCCATAGCTTAGCCGCCTTTTCATCTAGAGGGAATCTATCCTTCATTTCTCCTGCCATACTAAGCCTTTTCTCAGGTGACTCCCATTCATCCAAAATAAGACTCCAAATGTTGTCATGCACAGGGAACACTACCTTCTTCTTGGATTTCAGACCGCCAAACATTTCATCCTGAACTGTACGGGTTTCCTTCTCCTCTTCCACCTGCATCGTGTCTCTCACCTGCGACAACAATTCCTCCATATTCTCAGACGAAAAGTAATATTTCCTATCTTCCTCATGATCTTCACTTAGGACCCCTTCTTCCGGTTCCTCCATAGACCCTAATTCTGAATCAGAGGTCTCCCTAACCGTATATTTTCTCCTTTTGGGGGGAGATGGACCTTCAGCTCTGGCTTGTGAGAAGGAGGCTAGGGAAGATTGTATTTCCTGCCGAACCATTCCCCTGACTTCTTCCATAAGGGAAGGCTGTTCTTCCTTCACAATGTTGTCAGTGCATTTCCAGCATAGGGGTTTCTTATGCCCTGAAGCCAGCTTTTTTATACAGATGGCACATTTGCGAACTGTAGTGCTTTCTCCCACTGTCGGTGCCGGATCCTTGTCTCCCTAAATTAAAAATAAAAAAAGGGGAGATTTAAAATATATTTAGGATCCTGCTCAAAAGAGAGTGGGGAATAACCTAGGACCTAGTACTTACTGGGGCCGGGTTAGCGCTGGGCTCTGCAGACGCAGGCTTTGGAACAGCACCCTCCATAGTAGCAGAATATTCTGTCCTACCTTAATGGAGTATTCTCATCTGGGTCTTTTATAGGGGAGACCGAGATCCAGTGCCAAATTTTCACCTATCTGGTGAAGGATCCTCATTTTCAGGGCAAACCGCGGCTTCTCCTTTTGAATTTCCCGCCGCGGCCCCATGCGTTCCACGGTGGAACGCACCAGAAGTGACGTCCCGCTGGCCAAAAGCCTGACTTCCGGCACGCCGCCATGGAGGACAGAGGAGACTCCGGCCGGGGAGCTACAGGAGGCCCCCAGCCCCCAAAACCCTACTCGGCTTTACACGCAGGCGAGTGTGTGTGTGGGGGGTCCCGCTCTCAAGGAGACACGGGAGCTGCAGCCCGGCAGGTAAATTTAATAGGGCCCTGCTTGCCGGCTGCAGGCACCCCAGGTAACCTCTTCATCCCATAGGGACAGGAAAACACTGGGGATTGTAGCGGGAAGGGGCTATTTAACCTCTTGTTTTCCTGTCCCTAATTAGGATGGGGAGGCTACCTCCAGGTGTGCTGTCATGGAGGGGATTGGAGAAAATAACATTATACTTACCTTCTGATGGCCCCCGGTCTTTTCTCCACTGCGTCCGGTCTCTTGTACGGCTCGCGTTGGTGTGAAAGGACCTTCCATGACATCATTTAGTTATGTGACAGGTCACGCGACCGCCGTGACCAGTTGAACATCCGCAACAAGACCACAGAGAAACAAATCAAGAAGAAACGTCACACTCACCGGAGTGTTGATCAGGTTCAGGAGATACTTCTTTCCCTCGTAAGTGTAAAACAGAGACGCAGTCAGGGCCTTCACCGTAATCCCGCACTCCCTCTCCACCTGCAGCTTGTCCAGAACTTGCTTATTGGAGGAGGCTTTTGGCATACAACCTGAGGGAAGGAGCGAGACACCAGAATCCACACTGTTAGATCGTAGTGGCAGTGTCTCCCTCCATACTAGTCTGTCAATGGTAGCTTGTTTCTGTGTTTTATATATGTATTTTAGGTGTGTAAACCCTCTTCATGTGTACAGCAGCCTGGAATGAACGCTGCTTAAAAAATAAATAATAGAGTAAGGCCTCATTCAGACTTTCATCAGCTTTGTTTTGCATCCGAGAAGCTCTAAACTTTGATTTGGATCAAAGTCCGACAGGTCAACGTGTTTCGGTGAAAAATACGCGGTCCACAGAAATATGTGAACAGCCCTAGACTATAATAGATATGAGCTCTGTGAAAAACATGGATCGAGCTCGTACGAAATCCAACATTTCATTCTATAAATCTACATAAATTAAGTAACGTGCCAAATTGCTTTTTTTTTGGTTTATGTTTTGTTTATGTACGGAGGGAAAGTTCCCAGTGCTAGTGTCTAGCTCACTGATTTTCCTTGCTTGGTGCCTGACGTCCCAAAAAACTGACAGTGAGCTATCAATCAAGATAAAGAGGCTGGTGCTGGGCAGGGAAGCAACCTTGGAAGGCTGAGGCTTGGTTAGTGCTCCGTTACTCCCAGAGCACTCAGAAATGCAGCAACAGATAAAAGATATAGAGGTGTCTATGGATTTAGCTTTCCAAATCCTGCATGGTCATGAATGGGAATTGGAGGGAGGGGTATATCTGATGGATACCCTTAAATTGTTAATTGGCAATTGCAGTTCACATAGTTGCATATTACTTAATCATTAGAGCTACAAAAATTTGCACTTCAAGCACCAGTAAAACAGAGGCCAAAAAAGATTCCTTAGAGGCATCTGGTCACTATTAGTGATGATCGAGCGTGTTCTATCAACCCCTTCGGCGAGCACGCTCAGGTGCTCGCCGAGTATTTTGACATGCTCGGCATTTCTTTTAAGGTCGCCGTGCCTGCAAGTGTCACGGCTGTTAGCGTGCTTGCTGAATGGGTTCATAGAACACGCTCAATCATCACTAGTCACTATACATTAGTATACAATAAAAAAACACATATCACATAGTGAATAACACAGACACTATTCAATACAGCAGGGTTGAGGTGTACTTTGTGGGACAAAATTACAGCATTTTTGAAAGACGCCATTCACTTTACTGTGCAACATATAGAAAAAAAAAGGCAATGAATTCCAAATAAAGTGAAATGGTGCAGAAGAAAACGAAAACATTTTACTGCTTTTAAAAAATTCTAAACTTTGCAAACAAATTGTTTGGCTTGTGTTTCAATTTTCTAAGACCGTTTTTAATACCATTTTGGGGTACAACTTTTTGATTGCTCCATCAAATGTATAGTCGTAAGTTACTTACCGGTAACGGGATTTTTCAGAGACAGCACCACGAGAGAGGGGATCCGCCCACCAAGGAGAGGAAACCTACAGGCTTAAAAGGGCGCCACCTCTCTCCCGCCTCAGTTGGGATTACAGAGCATTGAGAGGACTGCCAGGTTAATAAGCACAGCAAACAATCACAAAATTGCCATACCAGACGACACCTATTGAGTGTGATATTATAATTAATAAAAGGGGAGTGTTCCCACAAACGTGAAAGGAGGAAATATAAGGGTGCTGTCATGGTCTCCGAAAAATTCCATTACCGGTATGTAATTTAAGATTTTATCGGTCGACCATGACAGCACCACGAGAGAATTACAGAGATGAAGTAATCTATTGAAGGACCACAGCCTGGAACACTCTTCTCCCAAAGGTGAGGTCAGCCGATACACCCATATCTAACCTATCGTGTCTATGGAATGTAGAGGGACAGGACCAGGTAGCAGCCTTAAATATGTCTTCTATCGAGACACCTGTCTTCTCAGCCCAGGAGGGGAGGGGTGGAATGAGCCTTCAGCCCTTCTGGCACTTCCTCGCCGCTAGATGTACAGACCAAAAGTTTGGACACATCTTCTCATTTAAAGATTCTTCTGTATTTTCATGACTATGAAAATTGTACATTCACACTGAAGACATCAAAACTATGAATTAACACATGTGGAATTATATACTTAACAAAAAAGTGTGAAACAGCTGAAAATATGTCTTATATTCTAGGTTCTTCAAAGTAGCCACCTTTTGCTTTGATGACTGCTTTGCACACTCTTAGCATTCTCTTGATGAGCTTCAAGAGGTAGTCACCGGAAATTGTTTTCACTTCACAGGTATGCCTTGTCAGGTTTAATAAGTGGGATTTCTTGCCTTATAAATGGGGTTGGGACCATCAGTTGTGTTGTGCAGAAGTCTGGTGGATACACAGCTGATAGTCCTACTGAACAGACTGTTAGAATTTGTATTATGGCAAGAAAAAAGCAGCTAAGTAAAGAAAAACGAGTGGCCATCATTACTTTAAGAAATGAAGGTCAGTCAGTCCGAAAAATTGGGAAAACTTTGAAAGTGTCCCCAAGTGCAGTTGCAAAAACCATCAAGCGCTACAAAGAAACTGGCTCACATGAGGACCGCCCCAGGAAAGGAAGACCAAGAGTCACCTCTGCTTCAGAGGATAAGTTTATCCGAGTCACCAGCTTCAGAAATCGCAGTTTAACAGCAGCTCAGATTAGAGACCAGTTCAATGCCACACAGAGTTCTAGCAGCAGACACATCTCTTCAACAACTGTTAAGAGGAGACTTTGTACAGCAGGCCTTCATGGTAAAATAGCTGCTAGGAAACCACTGCTAAGGACGGGCAACAAGCAGAAGAGACTTGTTTGGGCTAAAGAACACAAGGAATGGACATTAGACCAGTGGAAATCTGTGCTTTGGTCTGATGAGTCCAAATTTGAGATCTTTGGTTCCAACCACCGTGTCTTTGTGCGACGCAGAAAAGGTGAACGGATGGACTCTACATGCCTGGTTCCCACCGTGAAGCATGGAGGAGGAGGTGTGATGGTGTGGGGGTGCTTTGCTGGTGACACGGTTGGGGATTTATTCAAAATTGAAGGCATTCTGAACCAGCATGGCTACCACAGCATCTTGCAGCGGCATGCTATTCCATCCGGTTTGCGTTTAGTTGGACCATCATTTATTTTTCAACAGGACAATGACCCCAAACACACCTCCAGGCTGTGTAAGGGCTATTTGACCAAGAAGGAGAGTGATGGGGTGCTACGCCAGATAACCTGGCCTTCACAGTCACCAGACCTGAACCCAGTTGTTTCACACTTTTTTGTTAAATATATAATTCCACATGTGTTAATTCATAGTTTTGATGCCTTCAGTGTGAATGTACAATTTCCATAGTCAAGAAAATACAGAAAAATCTTTAAATGCGAAGGTGTGTCCAAACTTTTGGTCTATACTGTATATGATAGAGAAATGGCCTCCTAATTCCATCTAGCTATGGTGGACTTCGTGACCTTAGACCGTTCCTAGCCCCTTGGTAGGATATAAACAACGAGTTATCTTTCCTAAAGCTTTTGGTAACTGAATGGTACCTAACCACACATCTCCTCACTTCTAACGTATGTAACTCCACCTCTTTCTGGTTACTAGGATGTGGACAAAAGGAGGGTAGGAGGACTTCCTGAAGTCTGTGGAAACGAGTAGCTACCTTAGGGAGAGAGAGTGATTTTTAGACCAGATCCTGCCTATCATCCAGAATTTGAGTAAACGGCGAGGCCATAGACAGGGTCTGGATGTCACTAATGCTCCTGGCCGAGGTTAAAGATATTAAAGCGGTCTTAAGAGAGAGGGATTTAAGGGTTGCTGACTATTAGCTCAAACGGCGAGCTAGTCAAGGCCTTTAGAACCAAATTTAAATCCCAGGGACCCAAGCTGCTTTTAATAATGAGTCTAGATCTAAAAGCTGCCTTAATGAACCGAGAAACCCAGTAGCTACAAGCTACATCACAGCTATATAGGGCACCCAAGGCATAAATCTGTACTTTAAGGGTGCTGGTGGATAACCCTAGTTCAAGACCTTTTTGTAAAAACTCCAAAGATTTGTCCTATTGGCACCCCTTCCCCATCAACCCCAGAACCAGAGAAAGACAAAAACTTTCTCCAACTTGTGGCATAAATCTGGGTTGTAACAGGTTTTCTGCTGTGCAGGATGGTTACTAGACCTTTGGAAAAACCTTTCTGATTTGGCAGTGTCCTTTCAAGTTCCACACCGTCAAGTGGAGGCCAGTTGCTTGAGGATGGAATATCGGACCCCGGAGAAGGAGATATGGAATCTCTGGAAGAACCCAAGGATCAGAGATGGACATGTTCCTCAGGCATGAGAACCAGGGCCTCCTGGGCCAAAAGGGTGCGATCAGCAGAACCCTGGCCTTCTCCTCCCTGATCTTTCTTATTACCATGAGAAGAACAGCCAACCAGGGGGGGAGGAGTCATACGCCAGGCTGAAATACCAACGTATCAGGAAAGCGTCCACAGCTAGAGGATTTAGGGAACACAAGATCTTTGTCTTCCGATTTAGTTTTGTGGCAAACGGATCTACCTGACCGGAGGCCCCCCCATCTTCGGCTATTTGGGTAAAAATTCCTTGATTTAGTTCCCATTCCCCTTGCATCAGAGGATAGCAGCTTAGGAAATCTGCTCTCATGTTTTCTTTTTCCATTATATGGAGGGCCATCAGGGAAAGGAGGTGACTTTCTGTAATCTGGAAGAGATGATCTGTCACTCTCATCAGCGATCTTGACCATGTATCCCCCTGGTGGTTCACATATGCTACCGCAACTAGATTATCCAAGAGGATCTTTACATTCTGGCCCTGAAGGAAAGGTAAGAAATTATTCACCGCCTTGTCTACCGCCAGAAGTTCTTTTGAATTGGAGGAGAGACCCTTTTCAATATCTGACCAGGTCCCCTGGGCTACCATATCTCCTAGATGGGCTCCCCACCCTCTCGGACTCGCATCTGTGGTAATTGTTCTAGTGACCCTAAGTACCCAGGGAACCCCTCGAGATAGGTTAGGCTCATCCTGCCACCACTATAAAGATTTTACTGACCGGGGTGATAAGGACATCTTCCAAGTGCCCCTTAAGAGAAACTTCATTATGTAGCACATCCCACTGTAGAACTGTGGCGCCCCTGAAGGTTCGACTGCCACAGGGATGCTGCACTTCTGTAATGGAGTGTAGTGTTCCTCCTCCGAGGTAAGAACAGCGTGATGGTCGGGACCCAACCTTTGCATCCAACACCACATTTCTCCACCAGGGGGGCTAGTATGCACCAGGTGCTACCCTCCTGGTTACAGGGAGACTGGGGAACCAAGAGTGAGGGGAACCAGTTAGTGGGTGAGGGTTGAGGACTTACAATTTAGTGACACTTTAAATTTCTTATTTAATAAAAAGCCATCTTTGGTTTTGGTCTTTGTGCTGTTAATTACTGTGAGGTATTGTGATCTCCCACCCTGAACGTGGATCCTGTGTGGACCTGCAGTGGATGGAGACACAGCCCTCATACCCCAGCCTTGGGACGGGGGGCAGGTTGCAGACGAGGAATGTCTCAACCCGGTCAAGGACCACGACCAAGAAGGCCCGGAGCTTAAGAGTGTAGCTCCACAGCTAATGGATCCCGGGGAGGATGCAGACGGAGCAGTGTACGCCACCTGTCCTCACCATCTGATATATTCAGAGGGAGTCCGGCTGCAAGAGGGGTACCGGCCCCGACACCCGACCTTGCTTCTCCATGTTCTGGTTGGTAAAGCCTGGTAGGCCCAGAGGATCCCATCGGGTATCGGAAGGAGCGGAGCTGCCACCTGTGCCCTTGTTCTGAGAGGAGTTCAGAGGGAGACCCAGCCTATCTACACACACAGACAGGAGAGGATACGGTCTGTAGTTCAGGAACACTCTGGTGCGGGGTCCCGATTGAATTCTGGACTTGCTCGGAGGTTGTCGGACCCCCATCCCTGGTGACTGCAGGACTCCGTGGGGATCAGGGAGTCGCCTTCCTTCTGCCATCTCTAATGTGAGTAAAGCCTTGGAAGTTCACCCCTATGGCCTCCGGACTGTTTATTCTGCGCTACACCGCGCGACGTGGCATCCGTTCTTCCTCCACTACTACCCCCTCCATCCTTCCTGTCTCTCTGCCCTGAGGCCTTGCTCCGCCTGTGGGGAGTAGTAATAACTCTGGTCGCCGTAACACTATGCCTCAGCGGACTGCAGCGGCGCTGGTGGCCTTCCCCAGGTGCCACAGGTGGCGTAGTCGTAAATCAGCCACTCAACCCGGATAAGCCCACACCATCTCTTTTAATGTGACGGCCCTGAGCACGGGTCGGGTCCGGGCCACGGCTGCACCCCATCTCTCCATCACAGGACCCGACTCCGAGTCCCCCATCTCCCAGGGTAAAGAAAAGGGCTTTTTCGAGTAAGAGACATCACGCTATCACTTGTGGGGGGTTTCTGCTGTTTTCGCATGTCAGGGGCTCTCCAAATGTGATATGGCATCCACTTTTTTCATATGGCATTTTGTTTTCATAATGGCATTACGGCATTCATTTTGATATGGTGATATGGCATTCAGTCTTTTTTGCGTTCAAAAAGTCGAAACGGTGCTCCTTCCCTTCCGAGCCCTGTCATGTGCCCAAACAATAGTTTTCCCCCACATATGGGGTATCAACATGCTCAGTAGAAATTACACAACAAATTTTGTGGTTCATTTTATCTTGTTATCCTTGTGAAAATAAAAAAATTGGGGCTATAGTAAAATTTTTGTGAAAAAAAGTAAAATGTTCATTTTTCTTTCCACATTGCTTTAGTTCCTTTTGGGTATTTTCTGTCATAAAGGCCCCTCAAAGTCACTTCAAATGTGATGTGGTCCCTAAAAAAATGGTTTTGTAAATTTTGTTGGAAAAATTAGAAATCGCTGGTCAACTTTTAAACCTTCTAACTTCCTAACAAAAAAAATGTTTTAAAAATTGTGCTGATGTAAAGTAAACATATGAGAAATGTTATTTATTAACTATTTTGTGTGACATAACTCTCTGGAATTAAAAGTTTGAAAATTGCAAAATTATCAAAATTTTCACCAAATTGTCGTATCAAAATTGGTTACCACTATCATGAAGTACAATATGTCACTAAACACAATCTCAGAATCAGTGGGATCCATTGTAAAATAAGAAGAAAATAATAAAATCCTTATACTCACATGTCATATGTGTCCCTAGCTGTAATTCTCTGACCGCTGACGCTGAGGAGCCGAGGAGAATGAGCCGCTCCGGCGAGCGGGCCCCGAAGCTGAGCTCAGGAGCGGTGTCCTGTCACTCAGTGAGCGCAGCTCCGGGGCCACTATCCGGGGAACACTTAGGACCATAGGCAGATTATAATGAGGGCAATCTGGGCTACCGCCCGGGGCCCCGGGGCTCCGGGGAGCCCCGGGGGGTCCATGGCCAAGCTTAAAGGATCCCTCACTTTACACACTTAACATCTTTTATCCATTGTTAAAAAGCATCATAGATTTCAAGCTTTTTTCATAGTGTTTTTCACCCTTGAATTTGTTCCAGAAAATGAAGTATTGCTCCTGGAAAATTAATGTAATTACACATGTGTTGGTATAGATATGTTTATTTCATTTGTATGTAATGGAACAACACAAAAAAACAAACAAAAAAGGCAAATTGGACATAATTTCACACAAAACTCCCAAAATGGGCCAAACCAAAATGTTGGCACTTTTCCAAAGTTGTAGGTAAACAACTTTGTTTCAAGCATATGATGCTCATTCAAACTCACCTGTGGCAAGTAACAGGTTTGAGCAATATGAAATCATACCTGAAGCCAGATAAAAAGGTGAGAAATTTACATATTCTTTGCATTGTATGTGTTATGTTCTGCTACCAGAGCTAAGGAAAGAGAGGAAATCTGTCCCTACGATAGAACTCAGCTGAATCCCTACGATGTAACAGGGAACCTGATCCTGCGATCAGACCTGCTAAAGTCCTAAGCTAGTCTGTACGGAGACCTATAGATGTGGGGAAGGAATCCCTACAAGTACTAAGGACTGGGAGGAAAATGGGACACCTCCTAACAGAAATAGTAGCAGACAGACAAACAAACAAAATATATAGAACACTGAGGTCCGTAGACCAAGCAAACTAACAGAGTTAGATACAGAGCACAGGCTAGCTAGAAAGTAGTTATACAATGAAGTCCAGCAAAGCCAGAAGGGCGGAGCAGGATTAAATAAGCCAACGAGGTCATGAGACCAGCAAAGGAAAAAACCTAAGAGCAAGGTTCTAACAGTATGACTGTGTGTGCCAAACTAAGCATGGAGAACACAAAGAGGAGAAGAGAACTGTTTGAGGAGTTGAGAACCAAAATTGTTGAAAAATATCAACAATCTCAAGGTTACAAATTAATCTCCAGAGATCTTGATGTTCCTTTGTCCATGGTGCGCAACATTATCAAGAAGTTTACAACCCATGGCACTGTAGCTAATCTCTCTGGATGTGGACAGCCGAGAAAAATTGATGAAAAGTTGCAATGCAGGACAGTCCAAATGGTGGATAAGCAACCCCAATCAAGTTCCAAAGATATTCAAGCTGTCCTGCATGCTCAGGGTGCATCAGTGTCAGCGTGAACTATATGTAGTCTTTTGAATGAAATGAATCACCATGGCAGGAGACCCAGGAGGACCCCACTGCTGACATAGATACATAAAAAAGCTAGACTACAATTTACCAATATGTGCGTGAGTAAGCCTAAATCCTTTTGGGAAATCATCTTGTGGACAGATGAAACCAAGATAGAGCTTTTTGGTGAAGCACATCATTCTACTGTTTACCAAAAATGGAATGAGGACTGCAAAGAAAAGAACACAGTACCTACAGTCATATATGGTGGAGGTTCAAAGATGTTTTGGGGTTGTTTTGTTGCCTCTGGCACTCATTGCTTTGACTGCATGCAAAGCATCATGAAATCTGAAGATTACCAAAGGATTTTGGGTCACAATGTAGTGTCTATTGTCAGAAAGCTGGGTTTGCGTCCTAGGTTATGGGACTTCGAGCAGGACAATTACCCCAAACATATTTCAAGAAGCACCAAGAAATGGATGGGAACAAAGTGCTGGAGAGTTCTGAAGTGGCAGCAATGAGTCCGGACCTAAATCCTTTTGAACACCTGTGGATTTAGATCCGGACTCATTGCTTAGTCCGGATCTAAATTGCTCTCAAAATTGCTCTTGGGAGGAGACACACTTCACATATGGGAGACCTGGGACAGTTTGCAAAAGAAGAGTGGTCTACATACTTTTATATATATATATATATATATATATATATATATATATATAATACTTGACACCTAATGGGAGCCAAAGGCCAAAGAAGGGGGCATTGTCCTAAGTAGGGGCCACAGAGGGAGACACTATTTTAATTGGGGTCCAAGGAGGGGGACATTATTTTAAATGGGGGCCCCAAGAGGGGACATTATTGTAAATTTTGTCTAAAAAGGGGGGCATCATACCATGGGAGCAAAAGGGGAACATTATGATAAATGGTGGCCAAAGAAGAGGACTTTATTCTAAATGAGGACCAAAAAGAGAGACATTGTACTACAGGGGGCCAAAGAGAGTTATATATAATAATATTTTTTATTTAATTTCTATATTTAGTAGAGACATGTACAAACTGAATAAGACAATACAGATTATCACATAATTCATGACATACTAAGAGGAGTGAAGGCCCTGCTAACAAGCTTACAGTCTATGAAGATATAGGAGTGACACAAAAGATAAAAAGGTGCTTGTCATGTATGGTCCGGCCATGATTATTATAAACAGGGGAATTCAAATACCATTACATGAACCAGTCATCAGCCAGAATCTGTATAAGTACAGATACAAGGAGCTGTAGAGTGCATGGAGGCTGTGGATACAGATGAGTGAAGGGACCAGATTCTGGAGAAAATTAAGGAAGGGAGAACAGGGCATAGTTAGATTAACCATATTCTGTGGGATAGTGCATTCCAGAGAACTGCTGCAGCACAAGAGAAGTCCTGAAGATGGGGGTAGAAGGTTTTGATTACAGAGGATGCTAGTCTTAGGTAGATAGTTGATTTTACATTTCTGGATTCTGTAGATTTGTGATTTGTATTAAACAACAAAAAAAAAAAACAACAACAATCCGAGGTGTCAGTATTCTTTAATGAGGACATAGCCCTCATGGTTTGTAATTCCAGTGTGTGATGATTAAATAAATGTTGTGATTAAGGTGCAGTTACTGCAGTATATCACAGATCAATTAATCCACAGTCACACTAGCTATGTATACGGATGTCCCCCAGGCCGATACCCCAGCAGTTGTTTCGGGATGCCTTGGCTTCTGCTGCTTTAGAAGATGCAGGTCATCCTTGTACATTTATCTGTATAGAAATAAATGGTTCGAGGCATGGTCATTAATTTTCCACAAAGCACTCTGCTACTATGCAAGCCAAATAATTTGTCCCTTTTTCCTTTCTGTTAAATTTGGGAATTATACAATAGATAACAGTCACATATTATCCTGTATATGATATCTGACTTCTGTAATCACTGTATACCATATACCAGTCATATATTATCCTGTATACTGCAGGTGCTATACTATGTGTATAGACATCAGATGATATATAGACTCCTTTATCATATCCTATGAGCTTTATTTATTGTTGTGGAGTTCAATTGTTTCCCATGGTATTTAATGGGTATTTTTAGAAATTACTTTTGTTATATTTTTATATTTATTTTTAATAAAGGCATTTTTTTATTGCTTCAGTTGTACGTTGTTATTGTGGCTACTAGAATGGGAGTAACACTCAATCAGGTCAAAGAAGTATAGATGCACAAGTTTGATAAAAAGATTTGGAACTTTTATTGAATTATTTAAAAGAAATTTATAAAACACACATAAAGGGGAAGTGAACCAATGAAGGTGCCTGCAGTGCTAGTAACAAGGGTAGTCAATCATTTATTCTGTTTAACAAGACTTACAAAAGGAGATCATATCAATGAACCCAGTGATAAATACATGAAGAATTAAATAAATAAATAAGTAAAAGGATCAGTATCCAAAATTCATTCATCTAGTAAGCATTAGTGGATAACAAGTACATACCTTAAAGTATCCAGCATAGATAAATGTAGTCAAAATGCCATGAAAGTATATATCTATAAATATGTCAATAGGTCATATAGAGAGAAGCCATAAAACCCACAAGTGGTAGACAAGTGTCAATATAGGGCAAAGTCAATCATGGCCCACAAAATACAGATGGTATCACCAAGCATAGAAATAAACAGATGGAATCATCAGGCATAGAGATAAACAGAATGTAAATAAAGACAATACAACCTTTCAACTGCAGGTAAGGACAGCTGTATTGTCTTTATTTACATTCTGTTTATTTCTATGCCTGATGATTCCATCTGTTTATCTCTATGCCTGATGATTCCATCTGTTTATTTCTATGCTTGGTGATACCATCTGTATTTTGTGGGCCATGATTGACTTTGCCCTATATTGACACTTGTCTACCACTTGTGGGTTTTATGGCTTCTCTCTATATGACCTATTGACATATTTATAGATATATACTTTCATGGCATTTTGACTACATTTATCTATGCTGGATACTTTAAGGTATGTACTTGTTATCCACTAATACTTACTAGATGAATGAATTTTGGATACTGATCCTTTTACTTATTTATTTATTTAATTCTTCATGTATTTATCACTGGGTTCATTGATATGATCTCCTTTTGTAAGTCTTGTTAAACAGAATAAATGATTGACTACCCTTGTTACTAGCACTGCAGGCACCTTCATTGGTTCACTTCCCCTTTATGTGTGTTTTATAAATTTCTTTTAAATAATTCAATAAAAGTTCCAAATCTTTTTATCAAACTTGTGCATCTATACTTCTTTGACCTGATTGAGTGTTTGTTGAATAGAAGTATTGTACCAAATAGGCTTTTTACTTTTTGGACTAATAGAATGGAAGTATTAGTAGGATATTTTGCAATTATTGGGCTTTTGTTTTGCAGTATATGACAACGCCCCCCTGAGGAAGCGATAGGTGAAACACGCATCAAGCTGTGGGTGGCTGCCCGATCTCCATCATTTCCACTTGATCACATTTGATTGATCTTTCTCATTGTGTATGACGCGCCCCTGGGCCTGTGTCGCGCTGCGATGCGCACGCGGGAGCTTACCCGGAGCCGGATCTCTTGAGGGTTGTAGTCTCGTGGCGGCGACCCGGTCCGTGCCCAGGGAGTCAAACTGAGCGGCGATGTACTAGCAGTAGATGGTTGGTGACTACGCCACCCGTTGAATGCAGCTATGGAGCTGCCGCTGCAGGGCAGACCGCTGAGGCCGGTGGAAGGATGGTGCAGCGTGGATGGTATAACCCCCAACGGGAGGGGTATGGCCTCAGGGCAGCCGACGTGGATGATGGGGGTAGCAGGAACCACTCAGAGACGGTGCGGTGTAGTTCAGGGTCTTTACTGGTGACAAAGAAAGACCCTCCCGGAGTACTTGCTAGTGATAGGGGCCTGGTCAGTCCTTGAGCAGATGGGATTTCCCCTGGCCAGGCGGAGTTGTAGGCCTTCCCAACTAACTGTACTCTTCTGGCTACCTTGCTAGAGGCGGGAATAAGTAGCCCACGTCCCTGAGTGTACCGTGTGGTGCTCACCCGTATGGCTGGTGACTCGGGGCCTTCTAATGGCTTCCGCTCCACGATGGCGGTGCTGGTCCCACGCGTGTGACCGTGCCTTCGGGCTTCTGGGCCAGAGGACCTGAAATCCTCTGCCGGACGGTTTCTGCTGCTGGGTAGGAGTTAGTCCCCACAGCCTCGGACTCCGGGTCCGGTTAGAAATCTTCTCAGTCAGGGCGAGCTCTGCAGCTGCCAGCCCCTGACTCGTTGTAACACTGCTCCCCACAGAGCTCCTGATGTTTCTTGCTATGCTGCTTCTCTTCTCTACTCTTGTTCTGTCTTCTTTCTCACTCACTCTGCCTCAGCCCCGGGTTTATATAGGGGAAGTCCTTCCCCTCCCAAGACTGGGCAGGAGGTGTGGCATGCACAGGATCCCTGACCAAAGGACCTCCCACCTGCTCTCAGACGTAATATCTCTATCACTGTGGCAACCAGACCCCTGGGGTGTCACATTCCCCCCTAGTGAAATTTAGTACTCCGGGACTAAACATATTTTTTTTTTTTTTTTTAGAAAAACATAACAAGGTATAACAATAACAATACAATAAGAAAAACACATAAGATGGTTACGGCGTGTCCGCAACCGGGTGCAGTTTTGAAAAGCAAGGTGTCCATTTCACCAAAACAGGGAGACGTAACCAGGTAGGGGCCTGTCCTGCCCCGAGTCCTTAACAGTCTTTAGTCCATCCTGGGTTACGCTCCAACTATGTACAAGGATTCCCGGTAAATCCACCAAGGACTCCTAAAAAGAACTAGAAACACAAAATTATACACAAGCAACTATAAACAAGTAAACATATAAGATAGCTTAAACATTTAGATCCTCCAACGTGCGGGTAGCTGGCCTCTAGTGGCCCTAGTGGACCTACGGAGCTGACTGTCTGGCCCTGAACTACAGGGTGTAGGAGCTGTCAAGGGTAAACTGGGCAGCTGTCTATGGGCCCTCTGGCTCACTAGGGGTATGGCAGGCTCACTATAAGCAGAGGGTTGATTTTCCGGGTCTGCTTGTGTAGAGTCTTCTGCCTCCTGGACCGGCTGTTCTTCCAGCTCTACCGGTTGCTCCGTAGGTTCTTGGGATGATGGTTGGAGGAAGGTGAGTACGGGTACCACAACTGCACCATTGACTTGAGTCCAAGACCGAGGGAAGTCCCCGAGCACGGTACTAACCATATCTTCCCTTTCCTCTACGGGTCGATGGTCTTCTTGTTCCTCTTCAGGGTTCCTCAGTTGTTCGGGACACTTCTTCAGGTGGTCCCGGGATACAATGGCTGTGGTTTCCCCTCCGTCTTTACTGATGGTACAGACCTTCGGGTTTTCGTGGCTTGAGGGCAGTACGGTGTACGGGTCCTTCTCCCGCTGGTCGTCCAACTTGTGGAGCCGTCTCTTCCTCTTCAAGACCTGCTCTCCGGGTACCAGGGGAACAGCGGGAGCATACTGGTTGTAAGTTTTCTCTTGTCTTTCCCTAGCCTGACAGAGACTTCGCTCCACGCTCTCCTGTACTCTCCGGTACTGCTGCTGCCTCTCTGTGTCCCAGTCTGTTTCTGGTGAAGTGTCCTCGGGTGTCAGGACTCCCATTTCCAGGTCAACAGGTAACTTACCAGGTCTTGCCCTCATTAGATAAGCCGGGGTACAGTTGGTGGAACCTACCGGGATGTGGTTGTATAGGTCCACCAGATCGGGCAACTTTTCAGGCCACAGACTGCATTCTTCCAGGGGCAACGTTTTTAGAAGATCCATCACCACCTGGTTCATTTTTTCACAAAGTCCATTAGTCTGCGGATGGTAGGGTGTCGTCCTTATCTTCCGGCAGCCATACAGATTGCAGAATTCCTGGAAGACCTCCGCTTCAAAGGCAGGTCCCTGGTCCGTCAGCACTTGGTCCGGGTACCCGTGTGGACGGCAAAAGTGCTGCTGGAAGGCTCTAGCTGCTGTTTGAGCCGTTAAGTCCTTGACGGGGACGACAACCAGAAACCGGGAGTAATGATCCACGATGGTTAACGCGTAGACGTAGCCACTTCTGCTTGGGGTCAGTTTTACATGATCCAAGGCTACCAGTTCCAACGGTTGCCGGGTGACGATGGACTGCAGGGGAGTCTTCTGGCTGGCGCGGTCCTTCCTTCTCAGGTTGCACGGGCCACAGTCTCTGCACCACTTCTCAATGGTTCCCCTCATGCCTACCCAGTGGAATCGCTCGCGCAGCAGGAACTCCAGCTTCTTCCACCCGAAGTGTCCAGCTCCGTCGTGGTATGCCTCCATCACCATGGCTGCGTCTCTTCGTGGCACCACTACTTGCCAGAGTAATTCATGCGTCCGGGAGTTAACCATTCTGCGGCACAACTTCCCTTTGTAAAGGAACAGTCGACTCTTCTCTGCCCATAGTTGTTTGGCTTCCGCCGGAGCGTCTGGTTCAAGGCGAGCCTCCGGCCGAGTCAGCATCTCCTTCACCAGTCGGACGGCAGGGTCACTGTCTTGCGTTTCCGCCCAGTTGTAGTGAGGTAAGGGGTTCAACGTAGCAGCCTGCTTACTCCTTACCCGGTGGGAATACTGGATAGTCCCATGACGGTGGAACGCAGGGAGTTCAATTTCTTCCAGTCCCTCCGGATCTTCTCCTTCGTCCGGCAGGTTGGGCATCCTGGACAGGGCGTCCGCGTTAGTATTGGAGCGCCCTGCCCGGTATTTGATTATGAACTCGTAGTTGGACAGACGGGCCATCCACCTCTGCTCCAGGGCACCGAGTCTTGCCGTGTCCAGGTGTGTCAACGGGTTGTTATCCGTGTACACGGTGAACCGGGAAGAAGCGAGGTAATGCTTAAAGCGCTCAGTGACTGCCCATACCACGGCCAGGAACTCTAGCTTAAATGAGCTATAATTCTCGGGGTTCCTTTCGGTGGGTCGCAGTTTTCGGCTGGCGTAGGCGATCACTCGTTCTTTCCCCTGCTGGATCTGGGACAGTACGGCTCCTAGCCCGATGTTACTGGCGTCGGTGTAGAGGATGAAGGGCTGGCTATAATCCGGGTACGCCAAGATTTCATCCCCCGTGAGGGCCATCTTCAGCTGGCGGAAGGACTCTTCTTCTAGCTCTTCCCATTTGAAGGGCGGCTTCTGGTTCTTGGCCTTCCGGGACTGGCCTATCAGGAGGTCCTGCATAGGCGCTGCCTTTTTGGTGAAACCGGGAATAAACCTTCGGTAGTAGCCTACCAACCCGAGGAACTGCCGCACTTCTTTTACGCTGGAGGGGCTTGGCCATCCCTTAATTGCGGTGATCTTATCGGGGTCGGGAGCCACTCCGTCAGCGCTCACCACGTGTCCCAGGTACTGCACCTTTGGTTTCAGGAGGTGACACTTGGAGGGTTTCACCTTTAGGCTGTAACTCGCCAGAGCTTCGAACACCTCCGCCAGGTGTTTCAGGTGGTCCTCATAAGTTTTGGAGTATACGATGACATCGTCCAGGTACAACAGGACCGTCTCGAAGTTTCTGTGGCCCAGACAGCACTCCATTAATCGTTGGAAGGTTCCTGGGGCGTTGCAGAGTCCGAACGGCATGCAGGTGAACTCACTAAGTCCCATCGGGGTGGTGAATGCGGTCTTCTCCCGGTCCGCCTCTGCTACAGGAACCTGCCAGTACCCGCTAGTGAGATCCAAGGTAGAGAAGAAGTTAGCAGATCTTAAAGCAGCCAATGACTCCTCTATCCTTGGTAAGGGGTACGCATCCTTGTGTGTGATACGGTTGATTTTCCGGTAATCTACACACATCCTCATGGTGTTGTCTTTCTTTTTGACTAAAACTAGCGGGGCTGCCCAGGGGCTACAGCTATCCCGGATTACCCCAGCCTCCTTCATGTCTCTAAGCATCCCCTTGGCGTGTTGGTAATGTGCAGGGGGTACGGGTCGATACCTCTCTTTTATGGGAGGATGATCTCCCGTGGGGATGCGGTGTTCTACCCCCTTGACTCGCCCGAAGTCTAACGGGTGTTTACTAAACACTCTCTCATACTCTTGAACCACCCGGTAGACTCCCTGTTTCTGGTGGGAGGGAGTGGAGTCAGTTCCCAAGTGTAGTTGCTGACACCAATCCTCCATTACTTTCTTAGAGCCGTTACCTTCCTCCGGGTGAGATGGAGGCAAGGGTTCCACAGACTGTATAGAGTTTTGGTTGATGGTATATAATTTTGCTAGCGTGGCATACCGGGGCAGGTACACTTCCCTCTCCCCGATATTGATTATGCGAACGGGCACCCTCCCATGGCGTACATTGACCACCCCCCGTGCTGTCAAAATGGTGGGCCTACTGTCTGAGTAAACTGGTTCTACCATTGCCTGGTAATCTCTACCTCTCAGACCAATAGCTGCCCGGCACCAAATCATCATTTCGCTTTTTGGGGGCATGGCAATAGGGAAAGGGTCACACATTCTTACGCTACCAATCTCACCGCCGGAGAGTTCCACCTGTTGCCGTCGCATCAGTGCCCGGATCTCTTTCTGGAGCACTCGCTGCTCGCCGGAGCTGGCGTTCTTGGCAACCTGCTGTAGAAGGAAAATCACCTCTGCAAGACAATTCTCAATTACATTAGTTCCTAGAGTTATTTTTGGGTGGCTCTCATGTTTGTCAATGTCTACAATGATCAGTCCCTGTGCTGCCAGTTCGACTCTACCGATTTTGATGGTCACCTCTTTAAATCCGATCTGTGGCACGGGCTGGCCATTGCTGGCGATGATACTCAAGTCGTCTTCAGGGTAGCGGGTAATATCCGAGTCATTCCAGTACTGCTTAAAGAGCACGTACGGGATAGTGGTGACCTGTGACCCGGTGTCCAGTAGGGCACTCATGTGAATGCCATCCAGTACCACAGGCAAGACTGGACGTCCTCCCACATATCTGTCGCGCCAGTTCGATGGGCCTGGTGATCTTTTTCCTGGGGGTTGGCCCTCTACCCCAGGTTGTGCCCGTTTAAAGAACAGTACCTTTCCATATGTCCGGGTTGATTGCAGCGGCGGCAGATGGGTCGTCCGTCCTCGCTGTATCGGTCACTGGGTCTTCCTCTGGCCGGTGGGGTCCTCCTTGGTCGACGCCACGGGATGTCCTCCGGTCCGGATGCCAGCTGGATCTTCCCTGGGGTGGAAACCTGTAAAGACTGCACAGTTCGGGTTAGCGCAGCAACGCTCTTAGCTAGCTCTTGGACCTGATGGCGTAGGTCTGGAGCCGGGTCATTGTCCAAAGCCTGCGCATCAGCTCCCACAGGCCCTGCCGACAAGGGCGCCGCCTCCTGGTGGTAAGTGATAGCTGGGCGCCTGTGGGTCACAACGCCACCCGGTGCCGGTTCTCGGAGCACCCGGATGGCTCTGTCCTTGAACTGTGCAAAGTCCAGATGGGGATCCTGTAAGGCCATTGCCCGCAACTGGGTTCGGTGGGCATTGCAATATAAACCCTCTATAAATTGTTCAGTCAACAGCCTGTCCTCGTTTCCCACCCCATCAGGGTCGGTCTGCTTTATGGCCCTCAGGGCCTCTTGTAGGTTTAGTGCATAGTCCCTTATACTCTCATGCGCTCGCTGCTTGCACCCGTAGAATCTAAGCTTAATCTCGGCTGAGTTGCGGGTATCAAAGGTGTCCTTCAGCCGGGTTAGTATCCCTGCGACAGTCTTCCTCCCAGGTGGCCAGTATTTTACTTCCCTTTTGGCTGCCCCGGTTAGTTGGGCCACCAGGATGCTCACTTTTTGCTCTTCTGTGAGGGGGTACACCTGGAAGAGGCTATCCAGCTTTTCTCTAAAGTCATGCAGGGTATGTGACTCCCCTGAGTACTGGGGTAGCCAAGCTGCTCCCGGGATATAGGGCATGGTGAAGGGCATAACTGCAGCAGCGGTGGCGCTGGCGGGGGTTGAGGCAGTGAAGCTCTCCTCCATATCCGACATCTTCCTCCCCCCTAGTGGACCGTGGCCTACCTTGCGATGATCCTGTTCCGTAGGCCGCGGCTCCGCAGTGGATCGTCAGGGTTGAGGACCTTCCGTCGCGCTCCGGTGACGTCGGCGTCTGCTGGGCTCCTTCCAGGACCTTACGCAACGTCCGGACGTGAGGCGGGGCTTCAGTTCTCGCGCGCTTTCGGAGTCCACGCCCCTCTTCTTCCCGCGCGGCGTCCTCAAGATGGCGTCCAATGGCGGGAAAACTCCACGGATGGCGGGAAGAAGGTCGAAGATGGCGCCGGATGGCGGGAAACCTCCACGGATAGCGGGAATCTTCACCACTGGTAAGTTTGAACAGTCTTTGCTTTTCAGGCACGCAGTACCCGGTGGTTGCGGGCACGAAATCCTGCCGACTACGCCAAAGTTGACGCGCCCCTGGGCCTGTGTCGCGCTGCGATGCGCACGCGGGAGCTTACCCGGAGCCGGATCTCTTGAGGGTTGTAGTCTCGTGGCGGCGACCCGGTCCGTGCCCAGGGAGTCAAACTGAGCGGCGATGTACTAGCAGTAGATGGTTGGTGACTACGCCACCCGTTGAATGCAGCTATGGAGCTGCCGCTGCAGGGCAGACCGCTGAGGCCGGTGGAAGGATGGTGCAGCGTGGATGGTATAACCCCCAACGGGAGGGGTATGGCCTCAGGGCAGCCGACGTGGATGATGGGGGTAGCAGGAACCACTCAGAGACGGTGCGGTGTAGTTCAGGGTCTTTACTGGTGACAAAGAAAGACCCTCCCGGAGTACTTGCTAGTGATAGGGGCCTGGTCAGTCCTTGAGCAGATGGGACTTCCCCTGGCCAGGCGGAGTTGTAGGCCTTCCCAACTAACTGTACTCTTCTGGCTACCTTGCTAGAGGCGGGAATAAGTAGCCCACGTCCCTGAGTGTACCGTGTGGTGCTCACCCGTATGGCCGGTGACTCGGGGCCTTCTAATGGCTTCCGCTCCACGATGGCGGTGCTGGTCCCACGCGTGTGACAGTGCCTTCGGGCTTCTGGGCCAGAGGACCTGAAATCCTCTGCCGGACGGTTTCTGCTGCTGGGTAGGAGTTAGTCCCCACAGCCTCGGACTCCGGGTCCGGTTAGAAATCTTCTCAGTCAGGGCGAGCTCTGCAGCTGCCAGCCCCTGACTCGTTGTAACACTGCTCCCCACAGAGCTCCTGATGTTTCTTGCTATGCTGCTTCTCTTCTCTACTCTTGTTCTGTCTTCTTTCTCACTCACTCTGCCTCAGCCCCGGGTTTATATAGGGGAAGTCCTTCCCCTCCCAAGACTGGGCAGGAGGTGTGGCATGCACAGGATCCCTGACCAAAGGACCTCCCACCTGCTCTCAGACGTAATATCTCTATCACTGTGGCAACCAGACCCCTGGGGTGTCACATGTACCTAGTGGGCACTTATGATTTTGGTTACTTAGTCCCACTTTGGTTTATGCCCACTATGGATAAAATGCACATTACTTCTGTTATACTATAACTGGGCTGCAATCCTCCTCCTCCTCCTAATCTTTGTGCAGTATCACTTCCAATTGTATATCTATATATTTTTATGCTCTAATAAAGATTGTTATTTTCCATGGATTTTGTATCGTTCGCCTTATCCGCATTGTTATACATAGTGGGGAAATCTGTCTGTCTTAGGGGATATATACAGTAGACATTATCCATTATGGAGTGTATAGGATTGTATTTTGCAGTGTATAGTAATATAGGAATGAGGCTTCAGATTCAGGATTGGTTATTACTTTCTATGGACGTCGCTGTATTGTACAGATCTGTAATACTATAGTGTGCAGGGGCCCTGATGCTTTTTAGTCTAATATATATATTTGTTAAAGTAATCAAATTATACAGATCATTACATTGCTGGAGCTACACAATACATCTCCGTATATTCAGAAGAAAACAGAAGAAACTTACAAAAGTCACCAACAATATAAATAATATAAATTACTACTTAAATAAAATAATCTATGACGATGTGTAATGTGAAGTGTAACCACCAGATCTGATGTTACTATGTAACCATTAGTGTCATTTACATTAGATACAAGGGGGCGGAGCT
The DNA here is from genome assembly GCF_046119375.1 of Phyllobates terribilis. Taxonomy (NCBI): domain Eukaryota; kingdom Metazoa; phylum Chordata; class Amphibia; order Anura; family Dendrobatidae; genus Phyllobates; species Phyllobates terribilis. The sequence goes on along the minus strand of NW_027363830.1, from coordinate 41,556 downwards.
ATTACCACTGACCCCTCCCCCAAATGTAGTGTCCCAGTCCTATATAAAGAGGCCTCTTCCATCTGCTCCTCACTTCTTACCTGTAGTCATACAGAAGCGAGGACCACCATGCAGGCCACTTACCTTCTCCTCCTCTGCTGCGTGACCCCCATATTTTCTGCACCTCGTAAGTCCAGTTCCTTTATCTATTGTCTGATTTCTTACAGCTTCTTAGTATATGTAATAGTTATATCATAATATCTTATGCTCTAGTGGTTTAATCCTGTAAGAATCTAAATCCAACATCAATGTCTTCAATTAATTAAACACTCAAATGCACAATGTTCCATTATATGTATCTATTGTCTGACTTCTTACTGCTTCTTATTATATGTAATATTTGTATGGTAATATCTTATGCTCTATTGTTGTAATCCTGTAAGAATATAAATCCAACATCAATGTGTTCATTTAATTCCACTATTAATTACAGACTCTTCTATGGGGAATCCCTGGGTAGACCTTACTTTGGGCACAGCTTAGGCGGCATTATGTGTCTTTATGTGTGATAGCATTCTTGGACACACCAAGCAGTTAGATATTTCTATCTGTTGATGAATCTTGCTACAAGAACGGCTTCTGCGATTGTCGCCCTCCACATAATGTAGATAGTTTACATTGTGTAACTTATTTTCCAATAATTCTATTGGTCATTACCATAGGTAATAGTAATAGTATAATACAGTTATATGAAAAAGTTTGGGCACCCCTATTAATCTTAAGCTTATTGTTTTATAAAAATTGGTGTTTTTGCAACAGCTATTTCAGTTTGATATATGTAATAACTGTTGGACACAGTAATGTTTCTGCCTTGAAATGAGGTTTATTGTACTAACAGAAAATGTGCAATCTGCATTCAAACAAAATTTGACATGTGCATAAGTATGGGCACCTCACCAGAAAAGTGACATTAATATTTAGTAGATCCTCCTTTTGCAAAAATAACAGCCTCTAGTTGCTTCCTGTAGCTTTTAATGAGTTCCTGGATCCTGGATGAAGGTATTTTTGACCATTCCTCTTTACAAAACATTTCCAGTTCAGTTAAGTTTGATGGTCGCCGAGCATGGAGAGCCCCCTTCAAATGATCCCACAGATGTTCAATGAACATGATGGAACCTCCACCAAATTTTACTGTGGGTAGCAAGTGTTTTTCTTGGAATGCTGTGTTTTTTTGCCGCCATGCATAACGCCTTTTTGTATGACCAAACAACTCAATCTTGGTTTCATCGGTCCACAGGTCCTTCTTCCAAAAAGAAATTGGCTTCTCCAAATGTGCTTTTGCATACCTCAGCCGACTCTGTTTGTGGCGTGCTTGCAGAAACGGCTTCTTTCGCATCACTCTCCCATACAGCTTCTCCTTGTGCAAAGTGTGTTGTATAGTTGACCGATGCACAGTGACACCATCTGCAGCAAGTTGATGCTGCAGCTCTCTGGAGGTGGTCTGAGGATTGTCCTTGACTGACCTCACCATTCTTCTTCTCTGCCTTTCTGATGTTTTTCTTGGCCTTCCACTTCTGGCCTTAACAAGAACTGTCCCTGTGTTCTTCCATTTCCTTACTATGTTCCTCACAGTGGAAACTGACAGGTTAAATCTCAGAGACTGCTTTTTGTATCCTTCCCCTGAACAACTATGTTGAATAATCTTTGTTTTCAGATCATTTGACAGTTGTTTTGAGGAGCCTATGATGCCACTCTTCAGAGGAGATTCAAACAGGAGAACAACTTGCAAGTGGCCACTTTAAGTAGCTTTTCTCATGATTGCATACACCTGGCTTTGAAGTTCAAAGCTCAATGAGGTTACAAAACCAAAAAAAGTGCTTTAGTAAGTCAGTAAAATGTAGGTAGGAGTATTTAAAACAAGAAAATGATAAGGGTGCCCATACTTATGCACCTGTCAAATTTTGTTTGAATGCAGATTGCACATTTTCTGTTAGTACAATAAACCTCATTTCAAGGCAGAAACATTACTGTGTCCAACAGTTATTACATATATCAAACTGAAATAGCAGTTGCAAAAACACAAATTTTTATAAAACATTAAGCTTAAGATTAATAGGGGTGCCCAAACTTTTTTATATAACTGTATTGTAATCGTAATAGTATATATTATAATATTTAGAGTATTCTAAACATAATTACTGTATATATTATAGTTTACTGCTAAGAACAAATGTAATAATTTAACAAGTAATTACAAATTTATAATGTGATATATATTAACTTGATGTTCATGTGCATACTATCTATGAAGTGGCATAAGGAACAAAATGGCTGAATTTTTGCATTTCTACCATGGTTGCACATACACCAATGTGATACATTTGCTGCAATTAGTGACATTTTTAAAGACTAGTAAATTCATGCCCTCTCTCTGATAATTTTAATAAATATCCCCAATTGAGCTGTTTTATAATCTAATTCTTCCCACGTGAATAAACCCCAGCGCGTTGTGTTCCTTAACACACAAAGTTGCTCTTGGATACTAATCTGCTTGTTCTTTTGTAGTTTTAATATTTTTTTGCTGTTTAGTAACTAATTATGAAATTGATGGCTGCTAACTATTGAATTTTTTAGTTTTTGAAGGATCTGGATTAGGATCTGGCGAGGAATTTGTCACAATAATCGGTCAAGATGAAGGATCTGGCATTGTCATCACTCCAGAAGGATCTGGCTCTGTAATCGGTCAAGATCAGGGATCTGGCATTGTCATCACTCCAGAATAAGGATCTGGCTCTGTAATCGGTCAAGATGAAGGATCTGGCATTATCATCACTCCAGAAGAAGGATCTGGCGCTATAATCGGTCAAGATGAGGGATCTGGCATTGTGATCACTCCAAAAGAAGGATCTGGCGACATAATCGGTCAAGATGAAGGATCTGGCATTATCATCACTCCAGAAGAAGGATCTGGCACAATAATCAGTCAAGATGAAGGATCTGGCATTGTCATCACTCCAGAAGAAGGATCTGGCGCAATAGTTGGTCAAGATGAAGGATCTGGCATTGTCATCACTCCAGAAGAAGGATCTGGTGCAACAATTGGTCAAGATGAACGATCTGGCATAATCATCACTCCAGAAGAAGGATCTGGCACTATAATCGGTCAAGATGAAAGATCTGGTATTGTCATCCCTCCAGAAGAAGGATCTGGCACAAAATAATTGATCAAAATGAAGAATCTGGCATTTCAATCCCTCCAGAAGAAGGATCTGAGACACAATAATTGATCAAAATGAAGGATCTGGCATTTCAATCCCTCCAGAAGAAGGATCAGGCATTAGTTATTTCTCTAAAAAATAAACTGGTTGAAAATATATACTATTGGGAAACCAGATCACTTTTGGACATTAAGGAGATGCCCCATCACATGTTTGTGTAGCACCCTGAGGGTTCGGCTGCTACAGGGGTATTGCACCTCAACCCAGAGGTGTGATATTCCACTCCCGGGTAAGGATGGAGTGTGGAACTGAGCTCAGAAAGCTGCATGCACTACACACATCCCATTTCCGAGGAACAGACCAACGGTACTCCCACTTAGAAATGTGCAGGTACGACCGAGTCTGTTCCTGGCTGGAGTGGGAGGGGGGTGGTACATCCCAGTAGTGTAGGGGCAGATAGGGGGAGCAGCCTGGGTAAAGATAGGAGCTCATTGGGTGCTGGTCACCTGAGCTCACACATAGAGGGAGAATTTAAGGTGGGCACCATCTAAGATCAGGGTCAGTCTGCCACAGTCAGTCAGTCTGCCACAGTCGGTCAGTCTGTGAGAAGTCAGAGGAAGAGAGCAGAGCAGCCCCAGAGCAAGAGTGAGAGAAGAGAGAAAGAGAGACCCAGAGGGGGAAACAAAAAGGAACTCTGAGAACCCATATACAAACCTAGGGTGAAGAGTTGGCAATAGGGTACCGGATCCCAAACTGGTGGGGGCTAAAGCACACCTCAGCCAGAGACCGGGGGCCGTGGGCAGGATCTGCCACGGCCACCCACTAAATCCACCCTGAAGGCAAACCACGTGTAGGGTCAGGGAACCCAAGGCCAAGGGTCTCCCAACAGAAGGCCCGAGGGAGCTGGACCTAGGTGGATCCCTGGTGGGGACGGCCAGAAGAAAGGACAAGAAGGAGGGCTCAGGGACACGCTCCGGACTTGCTTGGGGGTTGGCTGAATCCAGGACCTGGTGGACGCAGCACGGCTCGGGTGGTCACTCAAGGCCGGAGTGACCGGAATATCTGCAGTAAGTAAACACCCTGAACTGCACAACCCGACTCTGTCTTTAATCATCTACGCTGCACCACCACAACCCCCATCCTCTGCACCTGACCCCCTGAGGCCATACCCCTCCCGTTGGGGGTTATACTATCTAAAGCTGCACCAACACCATCAGCCTCAGCGGACCCTGCTGCAGCGGCGGCCGTAGTGACCGCAATCCAACGGGTGGCGTAGTCGACATAACGAACTTTGTAACATCTGTAGGACTGCCACATACTCTGAGCTTGACACCCTGGGCACGGACCGGGTCACAGCCACTCGGAGACTACAACCCCCATCTGATCCGGCTCCGGGTATTCCCCTAAAGAATATGGCCCAGGGGGTGCGTCGACTTTGGCGTAGTCGGCAGGATTACGTGCCCACAACAACCGGGTACTGCGTGCCTGAAGAAAAGAACGAGTTTACCTCAAAAAGAAGTCTCCTGCCGGTTCCGGAGGGTCCCCGCCATCGGACTCCATCACAGATCGATTCCCGCCGGTTGTCCGCCATTAACAGCTTTTTCCCGCCATCTGCAGAGTTTCCCGCCACTGGGAGACGATTCCCGCCATTTCCGAAGATTTCCCGCCTTGGGGGAGCGGACGCCATTATGGGCGTGCCAGAGGGTGGCAAGAGGCCACCTCCCATCGTGGGCCAGGACCGAAAATGGCGCCAAAAGTGGAAACCGCCCCCACCAACAGAGACTGTGATGCTAGAGGTGTCTGTCAGCGTGAAAGAACTGCCCCTGGAGCTGACAATCACCAAGTGGCCCCGGGACCGCCCTCGAGGTGGGAGGACTGAGAAGGAGAGAGCAAAGATGGGTGTCGCCTGGAGCAGTCTGGAGAGAGCGCACCCGGAGACAAGACGTCTGGAGGAGAGTCCAGAAGAAGCTTACCCGGAGATGGAAGAAGAGCAGAGCAGCACCGGCCCGCTGGCCAGGAGCCTGCTGGAGACAACGAAAGGAGAGCAGAGCAGCACCGACCCGTTGGTCAGGAGCCTGCTAGAAGCAACGACCCCACTAGGCTTAGTGGAGGTCCTGGCACAGCTCCCCCGAGATCGGGAGTGTGCACAGACCGCGCTGGAGGGCCTCGCACGGAGGATGGCCCGGGTGCAGCGGGAGACGTTGGCGGAGTGGAGCCGTGAGATGGCCCAGCAGACAAGAACCCGTCAGCGGAGCACGCCACCCGAGACGAGGAGACAGACCGCCTCTGAGGATGGCGCAGGAGGACTGAAGGCCGGAGACGGCGCCGAGAAGGGAGCCGAACGAAAGGAGGCAGGTAAAGGGGACGTTTCTACCCCAAACCGGGAAACCGCGTACCTGCCCCAGCTCCCCGTCGCAGAGCCCGAAGTATCCCCTGCCGTGCCCGTCGCTGCAACGTCACCGCCGCAGACTAGGCCTCAAACGGGAGCCGCGACCCCTGTGACGTCACACGCCTCGACCCCGAGCGTGACCAAGCAGGAAGTACCACCAGCCTGGTCGCAAGGCCTAGTACCCCCAGGCGCCGCAATACCAACAGCGCCCCCTACCTCCGCGGAGCCACCGGCCTGGTCGCAGGGCCAAGTAGCCCAGGGCGCCGCCGTCCTTACGGTGCCCTTCACTTTCCAGGTGCCCCAGGCCTGGCCGCAAGGCCTGGGCAACCCGGGCGCCACCACCACCGCGCCCATAAAACCAAGAGTGCCGCATCTGGGAGAAGATCTGTTCGCCCAACATACGTGCCCGGATGGGCAGCCCTTTATATGGCCACCGGAGTTTCACCATCCCCGACTCCGGAAAGAGAGACCCCTAGACGAGCCCCTGATTCCGGTTCCAAAGCCCGTAAAAAGGACCTCGCCCCCGCTAGAGGAGGCACAGTTTGAGTGGGACCCCACCGGAGAAGACCTCATGGGGTTCACTCAGGAGACTCGGGCAGCCGCAGCGGAGCGTGCAGAGTGCTGCCGCCAGCAGCTCGAGGTCTTTGAGAGGGAGCGGAGAGAGAGGCGGGTCCGGGAACAACAAGCCCAAATAAAGAGCGCGGAGCAGAAGAGCCGGGCCAGGAGGAGTCCCCGTGCAGCTCATGGTCCCCCTTCCACCGGGACTGTGATCAAGTTTAATATGCAGCACGGGTGGGGCTTCATCCGAGATCACCGCACCCCAGGCGACGTCTTCGTGACAAGGAGAGACGTTGAGTCCCACCTACCGGAGGGACACAGAGGACGTGACCTGTATATAGGGGACGAGGTCACCTTCACCCGGCACAAGTGTGCCAAAGGACCCTACGCCCTCCATGTGCATCGCCTGACGGAGGAGGAGCTGCGGTGTGAGGAAGAGCAAGAGGACCCGGACGGGTCTGAAGCTAAAGGTAACCACAAAGAAAGAGCAGGAGGACGTCGTCGTTAAGTACAGCAGAGTACAAGCTGTATATAGTTGCCCGTCGGGGCACAGTGAACTGTTGCTAATATAGTCCCCGTTGGGACCAGAGAATTGAACTGTTACCCGTATTTCCCTTAATCCCACTGACCGAGGACTGAGAGCGGTCATCCCTATTCCCATTAGCTGGCCGAGGACTGAGAGCGGCCCTACTACCCCTTGTAAATAGTTGCGCTTCCTAAAGCGCCCCCTACCGGTTTTATAGGAAAACCATTTTTTCTAAGAGAAACTGTTGCACTTTTCCCGGGCACACGTTGCACAGTGTCCGGAGGAGGAACCAGAAGACGAGAATGCTATTTATGAAAAAGTTTTATGATGCTGCTAATATATGTTTTATATGTTTTATTATGTTGTTTATGAAAAAAAAAAATTGTATGTTTGGATGATGTTTTATATCTTACAGCCCGAGGACGTGCTGTGATTTACCAGGGGGGAATGTAGCACCCTGAGGGTTCGGCTGCTACAGGGGTATTGCACCTCAACCCAGAGGTGTGATATTCCACTCCCGGGTAAGGATGGAGTGTGGAACTGAGCTCAGAAAGCTGCATGCACTACACACATCCCATTTCCGAGGAACAGACCAACGGTACTCCCACTTAGAAATGTGCAGGTACGACCGAGTCTGTTCCTGGCTGGAGTGGGAGGGGGGTGGTACATCCCAGTAGTGTAGGGGCAGATAGGGGGAGCAGCCTGGGTAAAGATAGGAGCTCATTGGGTGCTGGTCACCTGAGCTCACACATAGAGGGAGTATTTAAGGTGGGCACCATCTAAGATCAGGGTCAGTCTGCCACAGTCAGTCAGTCTGCCACAGTCGGTCAGTCTGTGAGAAGTCAGAGGAAGAGAGCAGAGCAGCCCCAGAGCAAGAGTGAGAGAAGAGAGAAAGAGAGACCCAGAGGGGGAAACAAAAAGGAACTCTGAGAACCCATATACAAACCTAGGGTGAAGAGTTGGCAATAGGGTACCGGATCCCAAACTGGTGGGGGCTAAAGCACACCTCAGCCAGAGACCGGGGGCCGTGGGCAGGATCTGCCACGGCCACCCACTAAATCCACCCTGAAGGCAAACCACGTGTAGGGTCAGGGAACCCAAGGCCAAGGGTCTCCCAACAGAAGGCCCGAGGGAGCTGGACCTAGGTGGATCCCTGGTGGGGACGGCCAGAAGAAAGGACAAGAAGGAGGGCTCAGGGACACGCTCCGGACTTGCTTGGGGGTTGGCTGAATCCAGGACCTGGTGGACGCAGCACGGCTCGGGTGGTCACTCAAGGCCGGAGTGACCGGAATATCTGCAGTAAGTAAACACCCTGAACTGCACAACCCGACTCTGTCTTTAATCATCTACGCTGCACCACCACAACCCCCATCCTCTGCACCTGACCCCCTGAGGCCATACCCCTCCCGTTGGGGGTTATACTATCTAAAGCTGCACCAACACCATCAGCCTCAGCGGACCCTGCTGCAGCGGCGGCCGTAGTGACCGCAATCCAATGGGTGGCGTAGTCGACATAACGAACTTTGTAACATCTGTAGGACTGCCACATACTCTGAGCTTGACACCCTGGGCACGGACCGGGTCACAGCCACTCGGAGACTACAACCCCCATCTGATCCGGCTCCGGGTATTCCCCTAAAGAATATGGCCCAGGGGGTGCGTCATTTGTTAGTGTGATTTCTTCTTTTAGGTGCTTATTTTATGAACTTAATTCCACAAAGCCGAAATAAGGCAAAGTAATCCAACCTGCACTGTATTCATGCATTTATCTTGTGCCTTGTATCCAGTTCACAGTTGAATATCAGTATCTTATATTTTTTTCAATAATAAAAATAACTTTTGCAACATATTTCACTTCATTTCATATGAATTCTATTAATATTACAATGAGAAAATTAATTTAAAAAACTCCATTTGATCTCTGTAAACCAGGGCCGGACTGGGACAAAAAAGCAGCCCTGCAAGACAAACCCCACCAGCCCACATACTGTAACACTCATTACCCCAGATCAGTAAATTTGGCTTTACTTAGTCGTGCCCCTCATCACTCCCTTTAAGGAGTTATTTGATGAGCCACATGTGAATAGTGCAGCAGTGTGTATGATCCACCATAGCCCCACTAACATGGTGCTCTTCAGAGCTCTGGATCTCGGGATTATGGGGGTCTCAGTGGACGGACCCCCAGTGATTGGAAAGTTCTCAGGATAGGGGATACTTGGGATGTTTAAATTAGTTTTCCAATATTTATTCTTATTTTATCATAGGAATATTGAAAATAAAAAACCAATATTAACCCAACCAAAGTCTAATGTTGCCTCACGACAACAGGACACAAAAAGTGGTACTGTGCAGTGTATATGTATATACAGGAAACAAGAAGTGGTACTGTGCAGTGTATATATACACGACAGGAGAAGTGGTACTGTGCAGTATATATATATACAGGAAAGGAGAAGTGGGACTGTGCAGTGTATATAAACAGGAGAAGTGGTACTGTGCAGTGTATATACACAGGACAGGAGAAGTGGTACTGTGCAGGAAAGGAGAAGTGATACTGTGCAGTGTATATATACAGGACAGGAGGAGTGGTGCTGTGCAGTGTATATATACAGGAAACAAGAAGTGGTACTGTGCAGTGTATATTTACACGACAGGAGAAGTGGTACTGTGCAGTATATATATATAGGAAAGGAGAAGTGGGACTGTGCAGTGTATATATACAGGAGAAGTGGTACTGTGCAGTGTATATACACAGGACAGGAGAAGTGGTACTGTGCAGTATATATATACAGGAAAGGAGAAGTGGTACTGTGCAGTGTATATATACAGGACAGGAGGAGTGGTGCTGTGCAGTGTATATATACAGGAAACAAGAAGTGGTACTGTGCAGTGTATATTTACACGACAGGAGAAGTGGTACTGTGCAGTATATATATACAGGACAGGAGAAGTGGGACTGTGCAGTGTATATATACAGGAGAAGTGGTACTGTGCAGTGTATATATACAGGAGAATTGGTACTGTGCAGTGTATATGTAGCGCCCCGAGGGTTCGGCCGCTACAGGGGTATTGCACCTCAGACCAGAGGTGTGATATTCCACTCCCGGGTAAGGATGGAGTATGGACCAGGGCTCAGTTAGCTGCATACAGCACACACACCCCATTTCCGAGGGACAGCTCAGCGGTGCTCCCACTAGACAGAAGTGCAGGCACGACCAACTATGTCCCTGTCTGGAGTGGGGAGGGGGGTGGAACACCCAGTGCTGTAGGGGCAGATAGGGGTTGGTTCCTGAGCGTAGATAGGAGCTCATTGGTTGCTGGTCCCCTGGGCTCATGGCTAGAGGGAGGTATAAAAGGTGGGCACCATCTTAGATCTAGGTTCTGTCCAGAGAAGAGAAGACAGGGAGTAGAGGCTCTGTAGGAGCTCTACTCCAGAGTGGGCCTAGTGAGAGGCCGAGGAGGAGAGTGGAGAGAGAGAGAGAGGAGGTGAAGTGGAGCTGAGATTACGTCTCATCCCAGCTCCACGAGAAAGGAACAGAAAAGGAGAAGAAGAGAGAGAGAGAGAAACAGAAGGGCTCAGGAACAAGAAGGTGGAAGGGACCCTAAGAACCCACGAGAATCCAGGGTGCAGGGTCAGGCAGATTAAGGGTACCAGATCCCAAGTTGGTGGAGGAGAAACAACCCTCAGCCAAAGACCGGAGGTCGTGATCATTTATTGGTGCGACACCTCATCAAACCTGCTAGGAAGGCACCATATAGGACAGCGGAGGACGGGGCCCACGTTTAACCGCACAAGTCCGCGGTAGCTGGACAAAAGTGGGTCACTGGTGAGGCAGGCCAGAGAAAGGACAAAAGGGGGTCTTGAGCCATACTCCTGAGCTGTCTGGGGGTTGACCGAGCCCCTCACCTGGTGGACGCAGCACGGCTCGGGCAGTCATTCCCCGCAGAAGTGACTTGGATATTAATCGTGAGTAAAGACCCTGGACTGCAGTACGTTGTCTGTGTGCTTTTTCACTCCTCCGGCATTACCGGTACTGGGACTCTCACCACCATCACTCCCACCATCCACTACACTGCCCTGGGGCCGCACTCTTCCCGTGGGGAGTCACACCATCCCAGCTGCATACATCATCGGCCCCAGCGGTCTGCCCTGCAGCGGCGGTTCCTAATAACCGCAATCCACGGGTGGCGTAGTCGGACATTATCTAAAACATCTAAAAGACTGCCACTGGTCTGACCACCCTGAGCCACGGGACCGGGTCGCCACTACTACCCTCATCGTCTCCCTATTGCCCGGGTCTGAGTGCCCCACGGCCCAGGGGGCGAGTCATATATACACAGGACAGGAGAAGTGGTACTGTGCAGTATACAGTATATACAGGAAAGGAGAAATGGGACTGTGCAGTGTATATATACAGGACTGTGTATATATATAGTGTATATGTACAGTGTATATATACAGGACTGTATTCAGGACTGTATATATACAGTCTATATATACTGTATATATACAGGTATATATACAGGACTGTATATATACAGGACTGTATATATACTGTATATATGTATATATACAGGTACTGTGCAGTGTATATACTGTATACAGGAGAATTGGTACTTTGCAGTGTATATATACAGTACACAGGACAGGAGGAGTGGTGCTGAGAGTAGCACCTGCCTCCTGAGCTCAAGCACTTCCAGGAGGAGGGTCGTCGTCTGCCTCTCTTCTCCCTAGGGAGAGGCAGGCCTACTGGGAGGCCGGCATGGCTTCCCAGCCTCCTATCCCCTGGTCTATGCCGGCGGGGGAGAAGGAGCCTCAACAACCGGCCCAGAAGGGAGTGAGGAGATCGGGAAGGGTGAGGAAGAGTACATCCACCTACTCCAACCCCGAGACTGTTCACCGCCCGCCCAGAGAGGGAGACCGGGGCACCCCAGGCCCCAGGAACAAGAGCCCAGCAAGATCCTGGGGGGAGATGAGCTCTTGCGAGTCCACAAGTTCCTTCTCCTCCCGAGTGGTCGCCACGTTGCGAGAGTACGAGGACTCCGGCAAAGCACTAACCCAGCTGAAAGAGGAGCTGAGGGAGGCCTGGGTCCTGAACAACCGGGCGTCCAACAAGGAAAGACCCGCGACCTCCCAGAGGTTTAAAGCCCTCAGAGACGAGGTGGTCAGGTTAGTGCTCCTCCGGGAGGGGATTGAGAAAAGCGCAGGTCCCTTCCTGGAAAGGTTTAAGAACCAGCGGTGGTTCTCAGAAATGAAGGGGTTAAACACCTCAGGAGAACCGCCAACCGGCGTCCTTAGTGAAGAGGAGGAGGAGGATGAAGAGGTGACTGGAGTTTCAGTTGCTGGAGCCAGTGAGGGGCAGAGCCGGAGCCCAAGTGGTCTCCCTGCAGGGCAGAGGACTCCGACAGCAGAGGCTGGAGTGTTGGGGGAGGAGGAGGAAGGAGGATTGCTGAGGGAGATCCGACTGCTGGAGTTTCCAGTGGACCTGACGCGGTTTTCCTTCGGTGAGAACAAACCAGTGGAGGAGACCAAGAGGAGGAAGAGGAAGACCGGAGGAGCCGCACAGGAGGTGGTGAGTTACAAGTATGTACCAATGTCTGATGTTGTGCCTGCCACCTTCTGTTTAAACCCCACCAAACCTAAAGACACGGGCTCTGCAGTGGGCTTGAGGCAGAGGCAAGGTGGGGAGAGGAGAAGGATGTCCGGCGATGCTGCCACCTGTGCAGGGAACAGTGCAGAGGGCGAGGCTGTGGAGGTACTCACAGTGCCGGACATAGGAAGTTCTGTGGAGTTTCCCTCCCTGCCCTCTGCGGCTAAGCCAGTTATCACCGGGGCTGGGGGGGCCGGGAGGGATGTGAAAAACACATCTGCGAGGAACACTGGGCACACTGCTGCGACAGGGGGGCAGTGTGCCCCAGCGCCCAAAAAGGACACTAAGACCCCAAAGTCTGTGGGTGCAGGGCGGGCAGCGGTGCCCAACAAACAGTCTGCCCAGCACAAGGACCAAAATGCTGCAGTAGGGGGGGCAGGGCGCTCCAGGAGACGACCTGCAGAAAGCCAGCAGCAACCAAAGGGAAAAGGGTAGAAAAGGGTGTGGTGCTGCAGGGAAAGGAGTCTCTGGAAGTGCTCCCCTCCCCCGGCCCAGCAGGTGTGAGTGCAGAGACACCAGACACAAGGGAGGAAGGAATGGAGGTGACTGTGGAAGGTGCAGAGAACAGCAGAGGTAATGGGGTGACAAGTAAAGGGAATGGAAGTAGTGGTGTAGTGAATGATGGGAGTAGTGGTGGAGCAGATGGTGGGAGTAATGGTGGAGCAGATGGTGGGAGTAGTGGTGGAGTGAATGGTGGGAGTAGTGGGAATGGTGGGAGTAGTGGTGTAGCAAATGGTGGGGGTAGTGGTGGAATGAATGCTGGGAGTAGTGGGAATGGTGGGAGTAGTGGTGTAGCAAATGGTGGGGGTAGTGGTGGAATGAATGGTGGGAGTAGTGATGCAGCAAATGGTGGGAGAAGTAGTGGAGTGAATGATGGGAGTAATGGTCCTGCGAATGGTGGGAGTAGTAGTGAAGTGAATGGTGGGAGCAGCACTGGTGTTGGTGGGGGGAAAGTAGGTGCTGGTCCCGCTGCCCCCCCAGCATTGGCGGGGGCTTCAGCCCAAAGCTATTCAGGAGCTGTCAGTGCTGGGGGTAGTAGTGCGCCCTCGTCTGGTGGCCCTGGGGATGGTGACTTGCAACAGCAGCTCCTGGACGCCCTGAGGAGAGGGGAGAGCTCCATCACTATAGAGGGGAGGGAGGTTGATCTGTCTTTCTGGATAGAGAGACATGGTCTTTCAGCCTTCCGAGATAGAGGGGCAGAGACTGTCTGGTCTCTGTCGACAACGGGGCAGAGGAGTAACCATAGGAACGTGGTCCGTCTCCAGTGGGTAAGCAAGGATGCCTGTCCTGATAGGTGGAAGGTGGTTGAGCTCCTGCTGGGGATGGGCTTTGCGGCATATGACATCTTTGCCTTGATCCATCCCTACGGGACCTCCTACTTCGATGTCAGCTTCGTGAGACCGGAGGGCCTTGAGCTTTTCTGGTCTTGCCATGAGCTGGCTCGGAGTCGCCCCCAATGGCATGGTCTCTTTCCCCTGGCAATAACCCGCCAAGATTCAGTCAGGAAAGTGACCGTTTTGACTAGTAACGAGTCGCTTTCCTGTATGGACATTACGACCTGGGTGAGTCGATACGGAGAGGTCACCAATATTCCCGAAAAGAATCTGAATGGCCATAGTATCTGGTCAGGAGCCTGGACCTTCATGGTGAGACTGAAGGTTTCGGGAAACACTATTACCCATATCCCCTCCTCAACCTTTTTGGGGAGGGATAGGATCTTGATTTTCTACCGGGGGCAGCCTAAGGTCTGTCACAGGTGCGGTAGCCCCACACACTTCAGTGCGCAGTGTACCACCCAGAAATGCGCACTGTGTGGGGACCTTGGTCATCTTGCTGCTGCCTGTCGCAGGATTAGGTGTAACTTGTGTGGTGACCTCGGTCACCCGTTCAGTCGCTCTCCACGTTCCTTCGCCAATGCTGTCCTGAAAGCGGCGAGTGCGGGACAAGCGAAAGCCAGGACTAATCTTGCCGGTGAAGGGACCAGTAGAGGCGGGGAGGCAGGGAACCGGTGAGGAGCAAGCTGCCGCCATCCACCATCAGGCGGCAGGAGCAGCGCCGTGTGGACAGGGGGCAGGGAGTAATGTCCCTAAACTCTGACCCAGGTACTTCACTTGCAGCTGAGGATCCTAAAAACAGTGAATTGAGTGAGGAGGTCAAGAGACTTGAAAGGGAAGAGCGAGAGGACGCCACGTCTTCCCAGGAACCCTCTTCTGGTGACAGTCTAGATGAGGGAGAGGGGGAGTGGTCACAGAAAAAGAAAAAGGGTAACAGGAAAACGGCCAGAGGTAGGAGGGGGACCAGGTCTCGAGCTGCCTCTTTGGAGTGCGACCCCTCTGACTCTCTGGCCGTGATCCAAGCGCCATTGGAGGGTTCAGCCGCCCCCCCTCTGGTGGATCTCTCCAACCGGTTCGGGGCTCTCCAGGACCTCCCTCTGCAGGGGGGAAATGGGGACCCGGGGCCGGAGGTTGCGGACAAGGTGGTTGCGGCTCAGGAGATGGCTGGGTCTTCCTCTCGGGGGCAAATACAAAGCCCTCTGGGGAGACGACTAACCCAGGACCACCAGACGGGGGCAAGAATGTATGTAAGGAGAGAATGGACGAGTCTGTTTGTCTTAAGCGCACTAAAAACCCGTCATTATCGGAGGAAGAGGTTGGGACTGTCAGTGGTGGGAAGAAAAAGGCTATCTAATTCAACCATTCATGATGGCGGCACCCATCCCGTTGACGTTGGCAACTATTAATGTTTGCAGCATAAAGTCAGATGCGGCAAGGTACACGGCCTTTCATTTTCTCGGCCAACTTGACGCCGACATTTTATTTTTGCAGGAGACCAGGTTGACCGATATATCAACCTTGCATAAAGCAAGGCGGGAGTGGAGGCATGGGCCCTCCTACTGGTCTCTTGCGGCCGAGCCGTATAGCGGGGTGGCGGTCCTTTTTAAGACCGCAGCGGTTGAATGCAGACGAGTGATCGAATTAGAAATGGGGAGATGCTTGATCCTAGATGTCTCCATGGGGGCACAAGAGCTTCGGCTCATTAACATCTATGGTCCCCAGTCCAAGTGGGACCGCAAATGTCTCTTCCTGAAGATCAAACCTTTTTTATTTTCGAGTCGGCAGGTGGTCTTCGGAGGGGATTTCAACAATGTCACGAGATCCTGTGATAGAGGAGGTTCCGGAGACCGGCTGTCTTATGACTGGGTCGTGTTAAACAGGATAGTGAGTGAGGCTCGCCTGGTGGATGTCCACATCCGGCACAACCCGGGCAACACGGGATTCACCTTTTCTAGAGGTAGTCAGTGCAGGTCTAGGCTAGACAGGTTTTATTTGAAGGAGGAGGCCGTCTCTTCACCGTTGTCGGTTGTGGAGGTGGAGTTCTCCGATCACTGTTTGATTATGTTTTCTCTGAACGTTACAGAGACTCCTCGGATGGGAAGAGGTTATTGGAAGCTGAATTCGTCACTCCTTGAGGAAGAAGCTGTAAGACGTTCTTTTGAGGAATTATTTCAGAGCCAGGTACCATTGCTGGGCCTAAGTAACACTAAGTCAGAGTGGTGGGAGATGTTCAAACATCGGGTGGCGAGATTCTTCCGGCAGCTCTCGAACCTCAGAAGCCTGAACAGGGATCGCCTGTATCAGAGCCTGAGGAGGAAACTCGAGCATCTTGTCTCGACTGGAGGTAGCCGCGAGGAGATCTCCAGAGTGAAGTCCTTGCTGAAGAGGTGTCAGTACGATAGGCACGCATCTTTGGTTTTCGAGAGGGACTACGGGAAGTACTGCTCGCCCGACCCTTACAGAAACTGTAAGATGTCAGTGAATAGTAAGATAGTGACGGGGCTGGTGGACAGTACGGGGTCCCTGAGAAGGTCCAGATCAGGGATCTTGGAGGTTGTCAGTTCCTACTACTCGCACCTCTTGGGAAGGAGGGAGCTTGATCGTGACGGGATGTCGGCTTTCCTGGCTGAATCCGTTCCTGAGCCAGGGGCTGACCTCTCGCTGGGCGATTTGGCAGAAGCGATCAAAGAAGAGGAAGTGAGACTGGCGATCGATGGGCTTAGGCCCAAAAAGTCGCCAGGTCCGGATGGCTTAACATCCGAGTTCTTTAGGACCTTTAGGGACTCTTTGGTCCCCCTCTTGACTCAGGTGTTTAACGAGTGTCTCTCCTCGGGCACTCTGCCGAGATCATTAAGGAGGTCAGCTTTGATCATTTTGTCAAAGGGTAAGGATCCGTCACGCATTGAGAACTGGCGTCCCATAGCACTTCTCAATGTGGACAGGAAGATTTTGGCTAAGATACTTTTTAACAGGCTGGTGAAGTTTGCACCCCGGCTCCTTTCGGAGGTTCAGCACTGTTGCGTTCCTGGCCGTAGCACTTTTAGTGCTGTTCTAGGTGTCCGAGAGGCCGTGGAGCAAGGCAGGGCGGGCCTCTGGAAGGGGTTCTTGCTGACCCTGGATCAGGCAAAAGCCTTTGATCGGGTTAACCACGAGTACCTCTGGTCCACTCTTTTGAGGTATGGTCTGCCTGGAGGGTTTGTGGACTGGCTTAAGACCTTGTATGCAGGGGCTGAGACTTTCCCTCTGGTGAATGGGTGGATTGGACGACCTTTCGGGGTAGGATCCGGTGTCCGTCAGGGCTGTCCTCTTAGCCCTTTGCTTTACGCGTTTGCGATCGATCCCTTCCTCAGAAGGATCGATTGTAGACCGTTGGCGGGGGTGCGGATGGGCGGGGCGGCGCCGGAGACTATCCTGAGGGTGGTGGCCTACGCGGACGATGTCACCGTCTTTGTTTCTTCGCAAGAGGAGGCAGCAGCGGTGATGTCAGAAGTGGAGCGCTACTCTGAGGCATCCGGGTCCAAGGTCAGCCAGGATAAGTGTGAGAGTCTCTGGCTGGGAGGCGGAGATCCCGGGTTTGATCTTCCGGACACCCTCCCCGAACCCCAAGAACATGCCAAAGTCCTGGGCATCGAATTCGGCCAGGGTGATTACCCCACGAAAAACTGGGAAGGCAGAATCAAAGGTGTCGCCCAAAGAGTGGACCAATGGAGGGGTTGGTCTTTGACCCTGAGGGAAAGGGTTGGCCTGTGCAAAGCTTTCCTGCTCCCCTTGCTAATCTACCTGGGCAGCGTCTGTGTCTTGCCAGAGCCTCTCTGGACACGGGTCTACAGTCTGTTCTTCCAGATGTTATGGGGGAACAGACTGAACCTAGTCAAGCGGGAGGTCACTTACCGCACGAGGAGACTAGGGGGTTTGAATATGGTGAACCCAGTGGTGTTCCTAGTGAACACTTTCTTGAAGGTGAACGTGGCAAACCTCTGGAAAGAGAGGGCTCCTCCGTGGGTATTCTCCTGCAAGGGATGGTTTCAGCCTTTCTTCCAGGAATGGGAGACAGGGGGAAGATTGAAGGATCTTCGCACACCACACGGGCATCTCCCGGCTTATGTTACCCCGGTTCTGAAAATGATCCGCCGGTGGGGTCTGGGAATGTGGGAGGTGAGGTCCCTCCCGAGGAAACTCCTCGATATGAGGGTCTTGCTTTCTCATTTTCAGAGTCCATTGGCCCTCAAAGACTGCCCAAGTCGGGATCTGGAGGTTGGGTTGAGTTTGTTAAATTCTACCAGGATCCCCGAGAAGTACTGGGACTTGACTTGGCGCTGCTTCCATGGTAAGCTGTATGTGAGGGACAATTTGAAGTACAGGAGCTCCGAGGACAGGAATTGCCCCCGTGAGGCTTGTGCTAACGTGCTGGAAAGCATGGAGCACTTCCTGCTTCATTGTCCCTTTAATACAGAGGTGTACAACAGGGTGGGGGCTTCCATTGGTTGGCCGCGGCTGGCTACTCTGTCCTACGCCGGGTGGGCCTATGGAGCGTTTGGAGACCTTGGGAGAAGGGACCGAGACACTTTATTCATAGTCAGCGCAGTGGTGAGGTATTTCACGTGGAACGCACGAGTTTTAGTCTCGACGCAGAGTAAAATCCTCCATGTAGATGAAGTCTGTAGGAACATCCTAGGTGACCTGGTGAAGGTACGTTCTCTGGAGTATGAAAGACTGGGTGCCCGGAGGGCGGCCCGTCTCTGGAGGGGCTTTTCCTTCAGGGTGCCTTAGTCCGGTAGTACTCCTATATCCTGGTGGTGGGCTGATGTCTTTCCACCCTAGATTTTTGTTTTGTATTTCTGTCTCCTGAATAGAAGGTTTGCCGGCATCGAACTTGAGCCTTGGATGGTGAGTGTGTAGGTTGTGTTCTGTATATATTGTATATAATGTATAATAGGGGGTTTTAGTTAGGTTGGGTGGGGGATTTGGGGGGGTTCTTCATCGGCGGTGATAAGAGGACTGATCTGGCCTGGTCCAGGCCCCGCCTGGGGAAAAACTTTGGGGCCTGATCCTAGCTCGGAGTAATCCTGAACTTTGTGGCCAGAGCTAGATCAGGGGTGGCGGGATAGTTAGTGTAGGTCTGTGTTTTATATATATATATATTAAAAATTACAAAATATACAAAAAAAAAAAAAATTGTTCATGTCACTATTGTATATATTGTTATTTTTGGTTTTCTGTGGTGTGAATGAGGTGCGGTAAGGGGGTGACTAAGGTCAGGCAGTGGGACCAGTAGGTTAGTGTTAGTTCCCGGTTGTATATACGTTATATTAGGTTTAGTGTTTTATTGTATATAATCTTGTATATAGGACGGTGTTTTATGTGTATATAGGACGGTGTGAGCGTTGTGTGGGATTGTATATAGTAGTATGAATGAAGCTGGGCCGGGGGTCTTATAGGTTTTATAATATTTATTTCCTGTATATATATATATATTCCTGCGGTGATTTATTTTGTTTCTATTTTCTGTGATTTGTCGTCTTGTTTTGTTCTTATGTTCGGTGTCCTGTAATGTATTATTGTTCTGTCATGTATTGTACTTATTCTATCAATAAAAAAAAGACCTGCAGTGTATATATACAGGACAGGAGGAGTGGTACTGTGCAGTGTATATATACAGGACAGGAGGAGTGGTACTGTGCAGTGTATATATACAGGACAGGAGGAGTGGTACTGTGCAGTGTATATGTACAGGACAGGAGGAGTGGTACTGTGCAGTGTATATATACAGGACAGGAGAAGTGGTACTGTGCAGTGTATATATACAGGACAGGAGAAATGGTGCTGTGCAGTGTATATATACAGGACAGGAGGAGTGGTGCTGTGCAGTGTATATATACAGGACAGGAGGAGCGGTACTGTGCAGTGTATATGTACAGGACAGGAGGAGTGGTACTGTGCAGTGTATATACACAGGACAGGAGGAGTGGTGCTGTGCAGTGTATATATACAGGACAGGAGGAGTGGTGCTGTGCAGTGTATATATACAGGACAGGAGGAGTGGTACTGTGCATTGTATATATACAGGACATGAGAAGTGGTACTGTGCATTGTACATATACAGGACAGGAGAAGTGGTACTGTGCAGTGTATATATACATGACAGGAGGAGTGGTGCTGTGCAGTGTATATATACAGGACAGGAGGAGCGGTACTGTGCAGTGTATATATAGAGGACAAGAGGAGTAGTACTGTGCAGTGTATATATACAGGACAGGAGGAGTGGTACTGTGCAGTGTATATATACAGGACAGGAGGAGTGGTGCTGTGCAGTGTATATATACAGGACAGGAGGAGCGGTACTGTGCAGTGTATATATAGAGGACAGGAGGAGTAGTACTGTGCAGTGTATATATACAGGACAGGAGGAGTGGTACTGTGCAGTGTATATATACAGGACAGGAGGAGTGGTGCTGTGCTGTGTATATATACAGGACAGGAGGAGTGGTACTGTGCAGTGTATATGTACAGGACAGGAGGAGTGGTACTGTGCAGTGTATATATACAGGACAGGAGGAGTGGTGCTGTGCAGTGTATATATACAGGACAGGAGGAGTGGTACTGTGCACTGTATATATACAGGACAGGAGGAGTGGTACTGTGCAGTGTATATGTACAGGACAGGAGGAGTGGTACTGTGCAGTGTATATATACAGGACAGGAGAAGTAGTACTGTGCAATGTATATATACAGGACAGGAGGAGTGGTGCTGTGCAGTGTATATATACAGGACAGGAGGAGTGGTACTGTGCAGTGTATATATACAGGACAGGAGGAGTGGTGCTGTGCAGTGTATATATACAGGACAGGAGGAGTGGTGCTGTGCAGTGTATATATACAGGACAGGAGGAGTGGTGCTGTGCAGTGTATATATACAGGACAGGAGGAGTGGTACTGTGCAGTGTATATACAGGACAGGAGGAGTGGTGCTGTGCAGTGTATATATACAGGACAGGAGGAGTGGTACTGTGCACTGTATATATACAGGACAGGAGGAGTGGTACTGTGCAGTGTATATGTACAGGACAGGAGGAGTGGTACTGTGCAGTGTATATATACAGGACAGGAGAAGTGGTACTGTGCAGTGTATATATACAGGACAGGAGAAATGGTGCTGTGCAGTGTATATATACAGGACAGGAGGAGTGGTGCTGTGCAGTGTATATATACAGGACAGGAGAAGTGGTACTGTGCAGTGTATATATACATGACAGGAGGAGTGGTGCTGTGCAGTGTATATATACAGGACAGGAGGAGCGGTACTGTGCAGTGTATATGTACAGGACAGGAGGAGTGGTACTGTGCAGTGTATATACACAGGACAGGAGGAGTGGTGCTGTGCAGTGTATATATACAGGACAGGAGGAGTGGTACTGTGCAGTGTATATACAGGACAGGAGGAGTGGTGCTGTGCAGTGTATATATACAGGACAGGAGAAGTGGTACTGTGCAGTGTATATATACATGACAGGAGGAGTGGTGCTGTGCAGTGTATATATACAGGACAGGAGGAGCGGTACTGTGCAGTGTATATATAGAGGACAGGAGGAGTAGTACTGTGCAGTGTATATATACAGGACAGGAGGAGTGGTACTGTGCAGTGTATATATACAGGACAGGAGGAGTGGTGCTGTGCAGTGTATATATACAGGACAGGAGGAGCGGTACTGTGCAGTGTATATATAGAGGACAGGAGGAGTAGTACTGTGCAGTGTATATATACAGGACAGGAGGAGTGGTACTGTGCAGTGTATATATACAGGACAGGAGGAGTGGTGCTGTGCTGTGTATATATACAGGACAGGAGGAGTGGTACTGTGCAGTGTATATGTACAGGACAGGAGGAGTGGTACTGTGCAGTGTATATATACAGGACAGGAGGAGTGGTGCTGTGCAGTGTATATATACAGGACAGGAGGAGTGGTACTGTGCACTGTATATATACAGGACAGGAGGAGTGGTACTGTGCAGTGTATATGTACAGGACAGGAGGAGTGGTACTGTGCAGTGTATATATACAGGACAGGAGAAGTAGTACTGTGCAGTGTATATATACAGGACAGGAGGAGTGGTGCTGTGCAGTGTATATATACAGGACAGGAGGAGTGGTACTGTGCAGTGTATATATACAGGACAGGAGGAGTGGTGCTGTGCAGTGTATATATACAGGACAGGAGGAGTGGTGCTGTGCAGTGTATATATACAGTACAGGAGGAGTGGTGCTGTGCAGTGTATATATACAGGACAGGAGGAGTGGTGCTGTGCAGTGTATATATACAGGACAGGAGGAGTGGTACTGTGCAGTGTATATACAGGACAGGAGGAGTGGTGCTGTGCAGTGTATATATACAGGACAGGAGGAGTGGTACTGTGCACTGTATATATACAGGACAGGAGGAGTGGTACTGTGCAGTGTATATGTACAGGACAGGAGGAGTGGTACTGTGCAGTGTATATATACAGGACAGGAGAAGTGGTACTGTTCAGTGTATATATACAGGACAGGAGAAATGGTGCTGTGCAGTGTATATATACAGGACAGGAGGAGTGGTGCTGTGCAGTGTATATATACAGGACAGGAGAAGTGGTACTGTGCAGTGTATATATACATGACAGGAGGAGTGGTGCTGTGCAGTGTATATATACAGGACAGGAGGAGCGGTACTGTGCAGTGTATATGTACAGGACAGGAGGAGTGGTACTGTGCAGTGTATATACACAGGACAGGAGGAGTGGTGCTGTGCAGTGTATATATACAGGACAGAAGGAGTGGTGCTGTGCAGTGTATATATACAGGACAGGAGGAGTGGTACTGTGCATTGTATATATACAGGACATGAGAAGTGGTGCTGTGCAGTGTATATATACAGGACAGGAGGAGTGGTGCTGTGCAGTGTATATATACAGGACAGGAGGAGTGGTGCTGTGCAGTGTATATACACAGAACAGGAGGAGTGGTGCTGAGAGTAGCAGCTGTCTGTGGAGCTCAAGCACTTCCAGGAGGAGGGTCGTCGTCTGCCTCTCTTCTCCCCAGGGAGAGGCAGGCTTACTGGGAGGCCGGCATGGCTTCCCAGCCTCCTATCCCCCGGTCTATGCCGGCGGGGGAGAAGGAGCCTCAACAACCGGCCCAGGAGGGAGTGAGGAGATCGGGAAGGGTGAGGAAGAATACATCCACCTGCTCCAACCCCGAGACTGTTCACCGCCAGCCCAGAGAGGGAGACCGGGGCACCCCAGGCCCCAGGAACAAGAGCCCAGCAAGATCCTGGGGGGAGATGAGCTCCAGCGAGTCCACAAGTTCCTTCTCCTCCCGAGTGGTCGCCACGTTGCGAGAGTACGAGGACGCCGGCAAAGCACTAACCCAGCTGAAAGAGGAGCTGAGGGAGGCCCGGGTCCTGAACACCCGGGCGTCCAACAAGGAGAGACCCGCGACCTCCCAGAGGGTTAAAGCCCTCAGAGACGAGGTGGTCAGGTTAGTGCTCCTCCGGGAGGGGATTGAGAAAAGCGCAGGTCCCTTCCTGGAGAGGTTTAAGAACCAGCGGCGGTTCTCAGAAATGAAGGGGTTAAACACCTCAGGAGAACCGCCAGCCGGCGTCCTTAGTGAAGAGGAGGAGGAGGATGAAGAGGTGACTGGAGTCTCAGTTGCTGGAGCCAGTGAGGGGCAGAGCCGGAGCTCAAGTGGTCTCCCTGCAGGGCAGAGGACTCCCACAGCAGAGGCTGGAGTGTCGGGGGAGGAGGAGGAAGGAGGACTGCTGAGGGAGATCCGACTGCTGGAGTCTCCAGTGGACCTGACGCGGTTTTCCTTCGGTGAGGACAAACCAGTGGAGGAGACAGGGAAGAGGAAGAAGAAGAAGACCGGAGGAGCCGCACAGGAGGTGGTGAGTTATAAGTATGTGTGACACCCCAGGGGTCTGGTTGTCACAGTGATAGAGATATTACGTCTGAGAGCAGGTGGGAGGTCCTTTGGTCAGGGATCCTGTGCATGCCACACCTCCTGCCCAGCCTTGGGAGGGGAAGAACTTCCCCTGTATAAACCCGGGGCTGAGGCAGAGTTAGTGAGTCCAGGAAGAGTAGAGACAAGAGCAGCATAGGAAGCAGCAGAGTCACAAGGAGTCAGGGGCTGGCAGCTAAAGAGCTCGCCCTGACTAAGAAGATTCTTTACCGGACCCGGAGTCCGAGGCTGTGGGGACTAACTTCTACCCAGCAGCAGAATCCGTCAGGCAGGGGATTTCAGGTCCCCTGGCCCAGAAGCCCGAAGGCCCGGTCACACGCGTGGGACCAGCACCGCCATCGTGGAGCGGAAGCCATTAGAAGGCCCCGAGTCACCGGCCATACGGGTGAGCACCACACGGTACACTCAGGGACGTGGGCTACTTACATCAGCTTCTAGCAAGGTAGCCAGAAGAGTACAGTCAGCTTGGGAGGCCTACAACTACGCCTGGCCAGGGGAGATCCCATCTGCTCAAGGACTGACCAGGCCCCGTTCGCTAGCAAGTACTCCGGGAGGGTCTATCGTTGTTACCAGTAAAGACCCTGAACGCTACCATACCGTCTCTGAGTGGTTCCTGCTACCCCCATCATCCACGTCGGCTGCCCTGAGGCCATACCCCTCCCGTTGGGGGTTATACTATCACGCTGCACCATCCTTCCACCGGCCTCAGCGGTCTGCCCTGCAGCAGCAGCCCCCTGGCTGCATTCAACGGGTGGCGTAGTCATCAACCATTTTCTACCGCTAACAGACTGCCGTCCAGTTTGACTCCCTGGGCACGGACCGGGTCACCGCCACGAGACTACAACCCTAAACAGATCCGGCTCCGGGTAAGCTCCCGCGTGCGCAACGCAGCGCGACACAGGCCCAGGGGCGCGTCAACTTTGGCGTAGTCGGCAGGATCACGTGCCCGCAACCACCGGGTACTGCGTGCCTGAAAAGCAAAGACTGTTCAAACTTACCAGTGGTGAAGATTCCCGCCATCGGTGAAGATTCCCGCCATCCGGCGCCATCTTCAGCCTTCTTCCCGCCATCGGTGAAGTTTCCCGCCATCCGGCGCCATCTTCAGCCTTCTTCCCGCCATCCGTGGAGTTTTCCCGCCATTGGACGCCATCTTGAGGACGCCGCGCGGGAAGAAGAGGGGCGTGGACTCCGAAAGCGCGCGAGAACTGAAGCCCCGCCTCACGTCCGGATGTTGCGTAAGGTCCTGGAAGGAGCCCAGCAGACGCCGACGTCACAGGAGCGCGACGGAAGGTCCTCAACCCTGACGATCCACTGCGGAGCCGCGGCCTACGGAACAGGATCATCGCAAGGTAGGCCACGGTCCACTAGGGGGGAGGAAGATGTCGGATACGGAGGAGAGCTCCACTGCCTCAACCCCCGCCAGCGCTACCGCTGTTGCAGTTATGCCCTTCACCATGCCCTATATCCCGGGAGCAGCTTGGCTACCCCAGTACTCAGGGGAGTCACATACCCTGCATGACTTTAGAGAAAAGCTGGATAGCCTCTTCCAGGTGTACCCCCTCACAGAAGAGCAAAAAGTGAGCATCCTGGTGGCCCAACTAACTGGGGCAGCCAAAAGGGAAGTAAAATCCTGGCCACCTGGGAGGAAGACTGTCGCAGGGATACTAACCCGGCTGAAGGACACCTTTGATACCCGCACCTCAGCCGAGATTAAACTTAGATTCTACGGGTGCAAGCAGCGAGCGCATGAGAGTATAAGGGACTATGCACTCAACCTACAAGAGGCCCTGAGGGCCATTAAGCAGACCGACCCTAATGGAGTGGGAAACGAGGACAGGCTGTTGACCGAACAATTTATAGAGGGTTTATATTGCAATGCCCACCGCACCCAGTTGCGGGCAATGGCCTTACAGGACCCTCATCTAGAATTTGCACAGTTCAAGGACAGAGCCATCCGGGTGCTCCGAGAACCGGCACCAGGTGGCGTTGTGACCCACAGACGCCCCACTACCACTTACTACCAGGAGGCGGCGCCCTTGTCAGCAGGGCCTGTGGGAGCTGATGCGCAGGCTTTGGACAATGACCCGGCTCCAGACCTACACCATCAGGTCCAAGAGCTAGCTAAAAGCGTTGCTGCGCTAACCCGAACTGTGCAGTCTTTACAGGTTTCCACTCCAGGGAAGATCCAGCTGGCATCCGGACCGGAGGACATCCCGTGGCGTCGACCAAGGAGGACCCCACCGGCCAGAGGAAGACCCAGTGACCGATACAGCGAGGACGGACGACCCATCTGCCGCCGCTGCAATCAACCCGGACATATGGAAAGGTACTGTTCTTTAAACGGGCACAACCTGGGGTAGAGGGCCAACCCCCAGGAAAAAGATCACCAGGCCCATCGAACTGGCGCGACAGATATGTGGGAGGACGTCCAGTCTTGCCTGTGGTACTGGATGGCATTCCCATGAGTGCCCTACTGGACACCGGGTCACAGGTCACCACCATCCCGTACGTGCTCTTCAAGCAGTACTGGAATGACTCGGATATTACCCGCTACCCTGACGACGACTTGAGTATCATCGCCAGCAATGGTCAGCCCGTGCCACAGATCGGATTTAAAGAGGTGACCATCAAAATTGGTAGAGTCGAACTGGCCGCACAGGGACTGATCATTGTAGATATTGACAAACATGAGAGTCACCCAAAAATAACTCTAGGAACTAATGTAATTGAAAATTGTCTTGCAGAGGTGATTTTCCTTTTACAGCAGGTTGCCAAGAATGCCAGCTCCGGCGAGCAGCGGGTGCTCCAGAAAGAGATCCGGGCACTGATGCAACGGCAACAAGTGGAACTCTCCGGCGGTGAGATTGGTAGCGTAAGAATGTGTGACCCTTTTCCTATTGCCATGCCCCCAAAAAGTGAAATGATGATTTGGTGCCGGGCAGCTATTGGTCTGAGAGGTAGAGATTACCAGGCAATGGTAGAACCAGTTTACTCAGACAGTAGGCCCACCATTTTGACAGCACGGGGGGTGGTCAATGTACGCCATGGGAGGGTGCCCGTTCGCATAATAAATATCGGGGAGAGGGAAGTGTACCTGCCCCGGTATGCCACGCTAGCCAAATTATATACCACTAATCAAAATTCTATACAATCTGTGGAACCCTTGCCTCCATCTCACCCGGAGGAAGGTAACGGCTCTAAGAAAGACATGGAGGACTGGTGTCAGCAACTACATCTGGGTACTGACTCCACTCCCTCACACCAGAAACAAGGAGTCTATCGGGTGGTTCAAGAGTATGAGAGAGTGTTTAGTAAACACCCGTTAGACTTCGGGCGAGTCAAGGGGGTAGAACACCGCATCCCCACGGGAGATCATCCTCCCATAAAAGAGAGGTATCGACCCGTACCCCCTGCACATTACCAACACGCCAAGGGGATGCTTAGAGACATGAAGGAGGCTGGGGTAATCCGGGATAGCTGTAGCCCCTGGGCAGCCCCACTAGTTTTAGTCAAAAAGAAAGACAACACCATGAGGATGTGTGTAGATTACCGGAAAATCAACCGTATCACACACAAGGATGCGTACCCCTTACCAAGGATAGAGGAGTCATTGGCTGCTTTAAGATCTGCTAACTTCTTCTCTACCTTGGATCTCACTAGCGGGTACTGGCAGGTTCCTGTAGCAGAGGCGGACCGGGAGAAGACCGCATTCACCACCCCGATGGGACTTAGCGAGTTCACCTGCATGCCGTTCGGACTCTGCAACGCCCCAGGAACCTTCCAACGATTAATGGAGTGCTGTCTGGGCCACAGAAACTTCGAGACGGTCCTGTTGTACCTGGACGATGTCATCGTATACTCCAAAACTTATGAGGACCACCTGAAACACCTGGCGGAGGTGTTCGAAGCTCTGGCGAGTTACGGCCTAAAGGTGAAACCCTCCAAGTGTCACCTCCTGAAACCAAAGGTGCAATACCTGGGACACGTGGTGAGCGCTGACGGAGTGGCTCCCGACCCCGATAAGATCACCGCAATCAAAGGATGGCCAAGCCCTTCCAGCGTAAAAGAAGTGCGGCAGTTCCTAGGGTTGGTAGGCTACTACCGAAGGTTTATTCCCAGTTTCACCAAAAAGGCGGCGCCTATGCAGGACCTCCTGATAGGCCAGTCCCGGAAGGCCAAGAACCAGAAGCCGCCCTTCAAATGGGAAGAGCTAGAGGAAGAGTCCTTCCGCCAGCTGAAGATGGCCCTCACGGGGGATGAAATCTTGGCGTATCCGGACTATAGCCAGCCCTTCATCCTCTACACCGACGCCAGTAACGTCGGGCTAGGAGCCGTACTGTCCCAGATTCAGCAGGGGAAAGAGCGAGTAATCGCCTATGCCAGCCGAAAACTGCGACCCACCGAAAGGAATCCCGAGAATTATAGCTCATTTAAGCTAGAGTTCCTGGCCGTGGTATGGGCAGTCACCGAGCGCTTTAAGCATTACCTCGCTTCTTCCCGGTTCACCGTATACACGGATAACAACCCGCTGACACACCTGGACACGGCAAGACTCGGTGCCCTGGAGCAGAGGTGGATGGCCCGTCTGTCCAACTACGAGTTCACAATTAAATACCGGGCAGGGCGCTCCAATACCAACGCGGACGCCCTATCCAGGATGCCCAACCTGCCGGACGGAGGAGAAGATCCGGAGGGACTGGAAGAAGTTGAACTCCCTGCGTTCCACCGTCATGGGACTATCCAGTATTCCCACCGGGTAAGGAGTAAGCAGGCTGCTACGTTGAACCCCTTACCTCACTACAACTGGGCGGAAACGCAAGACAGCGACCCTGCCGTCCGACTGGTGAAGGAGATGCTGACTCGCCCGGAGGCTAGCCTGGAATCAGACGCTCCAGAGGAAGCCAAACAACTATGGGCAGAGAAGAGTCGACTGTTCCTTTACAAGGGGAAGTTGTGCCGCAGAATGGTTAACTCCAGGACGCATGAACTACTCTGGCAAGTAGTGGTGCCACGAAGAGACGCAGCCATGGTGATGGAGGCATACCACGACGGAGCTGGACACTTCGGGTGGAAAAAGCTGGAGTTCCTGCTGCGCGAGCGGTTCCACTGGGTAGGCATGAGGGGAACCATCGAGAAGTGGTGCAGAGACTGTGGCCCGTGCAATCTGAGAAGGAAGGACCGGGCCAGCCAGAAGACTCCCCTGCAGTCCATCGTCACCCGGCAACCGTTGGAACTGGTAGCCTTGGATCATGTAAAACTGACCCCCAGCAGAAGTGGCTACGTCTACGCGTTAACCATCGTGGATCATTACTCCCGGTTTCTGGTTGTCGTCCCCGTCAAGGACTTAACGGCTCGAACAGCAGCTAGAGCCTTCCAGCAGCACTTTTGCCGTCCACACGGGTACCCGGACCAAGTGCTGACGGACCAGGGACCTGCCTTTGAAGCGGAGGTCTTCCAGGAATTCTGCAATCTGTATGGCTGCCGGAAGATAAGGACGACACCCTACCATCCGCAAACTAATGGACTTTGTGAGAAAATGAACCAGGTGGTAATGGATCTTCTAAAAACGTTGCCCCTGGAAGAACGCAGTCTGTGGCCTGAAAAGTTGCCCGATCTGGTGGACCTATACAACCACATCCCGGTAGGTTCCACCAACTGTACCCCGGCTTACCTAATGAGGGCAAGACCTGGTAAGTTACCTGTTGACCTGGAAATGGGAGTCCTGACGCCCGAGGACACTTCACCAGAAACAGACTGGGACACAGAGAGGCAGCAGCAGTACCAGAAAGTACAGGAGAGCGTGGAGCGAAGTCTCTGTCAGGCTAGGGAAAGACAAGAGAAGACTTACAACCAGTATGCTCCCGCTGTTCCCCTGGTACCCGGAGAGCAGGTCTTGAAGAGGAAGAGACGGCTCCACAAGTTGGACGACCAGTGGGAGAAGGACCCGTACACCGTACTGCCCTCAAGCCACGAGAACCCGAAGGTCTGTACCATCAGTAAAGACGGAGGGGAAACCACAGCCATTGTATCCCGGGACCACCTGAAGAAGTGCCCCGAACAACTGAGGAACCCTGAGGAGGAACAGGAAGACCATCGACCCGTGGAAGAAAGGGAAGATATGGTTAGTACCGTGCTCGGGGACTTCCCTCGGTCTTGGACTCAAGTCAATGGTGCAGTTGTGGTACCCGTACTCACCTTCCTCCAACCATCATCCCAAGAACCTACGGAGCAACGGGTAGAGCTGGAAGAGCAGCCGGTCCAGGAGGCAGAAGACTCCACCCAAGCGGAACAGGAGAATCCACCCTCTGCTTATAGTGAGCCTGCCGTACCCCTAGTGAGACAAAGAGCCGGTAGACAGCTGCCCAGTTTACCCTTGACAGCTCCTACACCCTGTAGTTCAGGGCCAGACAGTCAGCTCCGTAGGTCCACTAGGGCCACTAGAGGCCAGTTACCCGCACGTTGGAGGATCTAAATGTTTAAGTTGTTTTACAATGTTTACCTGTTTATTGTTGCTTGTGTGTAATTTTGTGTTTCTAGTTGTTTTTAGGAGTCTTCGGTGGATTTGCCGGGAATCCTTTGTATATAGTTGGAGCGTAACCCAGGATGGACTAGAGACTGTTAAGGACTCGGGGTAGGACAGACCCCTACCTGGTTACGTCTCCCTGTGTTGGTGAAATGGACACCTTTGCTTTTCTTCAAAGACTGCACCCGGTTGCGGACATCCGTGACCATCTTATTGTGTTTCCTTATTGTATTTTATTGTTCTTTGATATACCTTGTTATATTTTTCTAAAAAGTGTTTAGTCCCGGAGTACTAAATTTCACTAGGGGGGAGTGTGACACCCCAGGGGTCTGGTTGTCACAGTGATAGAGATATTACGTCTGAGAGCAGGTGGGAGGTCCTTTGGTCAGGGATCCTGTGCATGCCACACCTCCTGCCCAGCCTTGGGAGGGGAAGAACTTCCCCTGTATAAACCCGGGGCTGAGGCAGAGTTAGTGAGTCCAGGAAGAGTAGAGACAAGAGCAGCATAGGAAGCAGCAGAGTCACAAGGAGTCAGGGGCTGGCAGCTAAAGAGCTCGCCCTGACTAAGAAGATTCTTTACCGGACCCGGAGTCCGAGGCTGTGGGGACTAACTTCTACCCAGCAGCAGAATCCGTCAGGCAGGGGATTTCAGGTCCCCTGGCCCAGAAGCCCGAAGGCCCGGTCACACGCGTGGGACCAGCACCGCCATCGTGGAGCGGAAGCCATTAGAAGGCCCCGAGTCACCGGCCATACGGGAGAGCACCACACGGTACACTCAGGGACGTGGGCTACTTACATCAGCTTCTAGCAAGGTAGCCAGAAGAGTACAGTCAGCTTGGGAGGCCTACAACTACGCCTGGCCAGGGGAGATCCCATCTGCTCAAGGACTGACCAGGCCCCGTTCGCTAGCAAGTACTCCGGGAGGGTCTATCGTTGTTACCAGTAAAGACCCTGAACGCTACCATACCGTCTCTGAGTGGTTCCTGCTACCCCCATCATCCACGTCGGCTGCCCTGAGGCCATACCCCTCCCGTTGGGGGTTATACTATCACGCTGCACCATCCTTCCACCGGCCTCAGCGGTCTGCCCTGCAGCAGCAGCCCCCTGGCTGCATTCAACGGGTGGCGTAGTCATCAACCATTTTCTACCGCTAACAGACTGCCGTCCAGTTTGACTCCCTGGGCACGGACCGGGTCACCGCCACGAGACTACAACCCTAAACAGATCCGGCTCCGGGTAAGCTCCCGCGTGCGCAACGCAGCGCGACACAGGCCCAGGGGCGCGTCATATGTACCAATGTCTGATGTTGCACCTGCCACCTTCTGTTTAAACCCCACCAAACCTAAAGGCACGGGCTCTGCAGTGGGCTCGAGGCAGAGGCAAGGTGGGGAGAGGAGGCGGACGTCCGGCGATGCTGCCATCTGTGCGGGGAACAGTGCAGGGGGCGAGGCTGTGGAGGTACTCACAGCGCCGGACATAGGGAGTTCTGTGGAGTTTCCCACCCTGCCCTCTGCGGCTAAGCCGGTTATCACCGGGGCTGGGGGGGCAGGGAAGGATGTGAAAAACACATCAGCAAAGAACACTGGGCACACTGCTGCGACAGGGGGGCAGTGTGCCCCAGCGCCCAAAAAGGACACTAAGACCCCAAAGTCTGTGGGTGCAGGGCGGGCAGAGGTGCCGAGAAAACAGTCTGGCCAGAACAAGGACCAAAATGCTGCAGTAGGGGGGCGGGGCGCTCCAGCAGACGACCTGCAGAAAGCCAGCAGCAACCAAAGGGAAAAGGGTGTGGTGCTGCAGGGAAAGGAGTCTCTGGAAGTGCTCCCCTCCCCCGGCCCAGCAGGTGTGAGTGCAGAGACACCAGACACAAGGGAGGAAGGAATGGAGGTGACTGTGGAAGGTGCAGAGAACAGCAGAGGTAATGGGGTGACAAGTAAAGGGAATGGAAGTAGTGGTGTAGTGAATGATGGGAGTAGTGGTGGAGCAGATGGTGGGAGTAATGGTGGAGCAGATGGTGGGAGTAGTGGTGGAGTGAATGGTGGGAGTAGTGGGAATGGTGGGAGTAGTGGTGTAGCAAATGGTGGGGGTAGTGGTGGAATGAATGCTGGGAGTAGTGGGAATGGTGGGAGTAGTGGTGTAGCAAATGGTGGGGGTAGTGGTGGAATGAATGGTGGGAGTAGTGATGCAGCAAATGGTGGGAGTAGTGGGGTGAATGATGGGAGTAATGGTCCTGCGAATGGTGGGAGTAGTAGTGAAGTGAATGGTGGGAGCAGCACTGGTGTTGGTGGGGGGAAAGTAGGTGCTGGTCCCGCTGCCCCCCCCAGCATTGGCGGGGGCTTCAGCCCAAAGCTATTCAGGAGCTGTCAGTGCTGGGGGTAGTAGTGCGCCCTCGTCTGGTGGCCCTGGGGATGGTGACTTGCAACAGCAGCTCCTGGACGCCCTGAGGAGAGGGGAGAGCTCCATCACTATAGAGGGGAGGGAGGTTGATCTGTCTTTCTGGATAGAGAGACATGTCTGGTCTCTGTCGACAACGGGGCAGAGGAGTAACCATAGGAACGTGGTCCGTCTCCAGTGGGTAAGCAAGGATGCCTGTCCTGATAGGTGGAAGGTGGTTGAGCTCCTGCTGGGGATGGGCTTTGCGGCATATGACATCTTTGCCTTGATCCATCCCTACGGGACCTCCTACTTCGATGTCAGCTTCGTGAGACCGGAGGGCCTTGAGCTTTTCTGGTCTTGCCATGAGCTGGCTCGGAGTCGCCCCCAATGGCATGGTCTCTTTCCCCTGGCAATAACCCGCCAAGATTCAGTCAGGAAAGTGACCGTTTTGACTAGTAACGAGTCGCTTTCCTGTATGGACATTACGACCTGGGTGAGTCGATACGGAGAGGTCACCAATATTCCCGAAAAGAATCTGAATGGCCATAGTATCTGGTCAGGAGCCTGGACCTTCATGGTGAGATTGAAGGTTTCGGGAAACACTATTACCCATATCCCCTCCTCAACCTTTTTGGGGAGGGATAGGATCTTGATTTTCTACCGGGGGCAGCCTAAGGTCTGTCACAGGTGCGGTAGCCCCACACACTTCAGTGCGCAGTGTACCACCCAGAAATGCGCACTGTGTAGGGACCTTGGTCATCTTGCTGCTGCCTGTCGCAGGATTAGGTGTAACTTGTGTGGTGACCTCGGTCACCCGTTCAGTCGCTCTCCACGTTCCTTCGCCAATGCTGTCCTGAAAGCGGCGAGTGCGGGACAAGCGAAAGCCAGGACTAATCTTGCCGGTGAAGGGACCAGTAGAGGCGGGGAGGCAGGGAACCGGTGAGGAGCAAGCTGCCGCCATCCACCATCAGGCGGCAGGAGCAGCGCCGTGTGGACAGGGGGCAGGGAGTAATGTCCCTAAACTCTGACCCAGGTACTTCACTTGCAGCTGAGGATCCTAAAGACAGTGAATTGAGCGAGGAGGTCAAGAGACTTGAAAGGGAAGAGCGAGAGGACGCCACGTCTTCCCAGGAACCCTCTTCTGGTGACAGTCTAGATGAGGGAGAGGGGGAGTGGTCACAGAAAAAGAAAAAGGGTAACAGGAAAACGGCCAGAGGTAGGAGGGGGACCAGGTCTCGAGCTGCCTCTTTGGAGTGCGACCCCTCTGACTCTCTGGCCGTGATCCAAGCGCCATTGGAGGGTTCAGCCGCCCCCCCTCTGGTGGATCTCTCCAACCGGTTCGGGGCTCTCCAGGACCTCCCTCTGCAGGGGGGAAATGGGGACCCGGGGCCGGAGGTTGCGGACAAGGTGGTTGCGGCTCAGGAGATGGCTGGGTCTTCCTCTCGGGGGCAAATACAAAGCCCTCTGGGGGGACGACTAACCCAGGACCACCAGACGGGGGCAAGAATGTATGTAAGGAGAGAATGGACGAGTCTGTTTGTCTTAAGCGCACTAAAAACCCGTCATTATCGGAGGAAGAGGTTGGGACTGTCAGTGGTGGGAAGAAAAAGGCTATCTAATTCAACCATTCATGATGGCGGCACCCATCCCATTGACGTTGGCAACTATTAATGTTTGCAGCATAAAGTCAGATGCGGCAAGGTACACGGCCTTTCATTTTCTCGGCCAACTTGACGCCGACATTTTATTTTTGCAGGAGACCAGGTTGACCGATATATCAACCTTGCATAAAGCAAGGCGGGAGTGGAGGCATGGGCCCTCCTACTGGTCTCTTGCGGCCGAGCCGTATAGCGGGGTGGCGGTCCTTTTTAAGACCGCAGCGGTTGAATGCAGACGAGTGATCGAATTAGAAATGGGGAGATGCTTGATCCTAGATGTCTCCATGGGGGGACAAGAGCTTCGGCTCATTAACATCTATGGTCCCCAGTCCAAGTGGGACCGCAAATGTCTCTTCCTGAAGATCAAACCTTTTTTATTTTCGAGTCGGCAGGTGGTCTTCGGAGGGGATTTCAACAATGTCACGAGATCCTGTGATAGAGGAGGTTCCGGAGACCGGCTGTCTTATGACTGGGTCGCGTTAAACAGGATAGTGAGTGAGGCTCGCCTGGTGGATGTCCACATCCGGCACAACCCGGGCAACACGGGATTCACCTTTTCTAGAGATAGTCAGTGCAGGTCTAGGCTAGACAGGTTTTATTTGAAGGAGGAGGCCGTCTCTTCACCGTTGTCGGTTGTGGAGGTGGAGTTCTCCGATCACTGTTTGATTATGTTTTCTCTGAACGTTACAGAGACTCCTCGGATGGGAAGAGGTTATTGGAAGCTGAATTCGTCACTCCTTGAGGAAGAAGCTGTAAGACGTTCTTTTGAGGAATTATTTCAGAGCCAGGTACCATTGCTGGGCCTAAGTAACACTAAGTCAGAGTGGTGGGAGATGTTCAAAAATCGGGTGGCGAGATTCTTCCGGCAGCTCTCGAACTTCAGAAGCCTGAACAGGGATCGCCTGTATCAGAGCCTGAGGAGGAAACTCGAGCATCTTGTCTTGACTGGAGGTAGCCGCGAGGAGATCTCCAGAGTGAAGTCCTTGCTGAAGAGGTGTCAGTACGATAGGCACGCATCTATGGTTTTCGAGAGGGACTACGGGAAGTACTGCTCGCCCGACCCTTACAGAAACTGTAAGATGTCAGTGAATAGTAAGATAGTGACGGGGCTGGTGGACAGTACGGGGTCCCTGAGAAGGTCCAGGTCAGTGATCTTGGAGGTCGTCAGTTCCTACTACTCGTACCTCTTGGGAAAGAGGGAGCTTGATCGTGACGGGATGTCGGCTTTCCTGACTGAATCTGTTCCTGAGCCAGGGGCTGACCTCTCGCTGGGCGATTTGGCAGAAGCGATCAAAGAAGAGGAAGTGAGACTGGCGATCGATGGGCTTAGGCCCAAAAAGTCGCCAGGTCCGGATGGCTTAACATCCGAGTTCTTTAGGACCTTTAGGGACTCTTTGGTCCCCCTCTTGACTCAGGTGCTTAACGAGTGTCTCTCCTCGGGCACTCTGCCGAGATCGTTAAGGAGGTCAGCTTTGATCATTTTGTCAAAGGGTAAGGATCCGTCACGCATTGAGAACTGGCGTCCCATAGCACTTATCAATGTGGACAGGAAGATTTTGGCTAAGATACTTTTCAACAGGCTGGTGAAGTTTGCACCCCGGCTCCTTTCGGAGGTTCAGCACTGTTGCGTTCCTGGCCGTAGCACTTTTAGTGCTGTTCTAGGTGTCCGAGAGGCCGTGGAGCAAGGCAGGGCGGGCCTCTGGAAGGGGTTCTTGCTGACCTTGGATCAGGCAAAAGCCTTTGATCGGGTTAACCACGAGTACCTCTGGTCCACTCTTTGAGGTATGGTCTGCCTGGAGGGTTTGTGGACAGGCTTAAGACCTTATATGCAGGGGCTGAGACTTTCCCTCTGGTGAATGGGTGGATTGGACGACCTTTCGGGGTAGGATCCGGTGTCCGTCAGGGCTGTCCTCTTAGCCCTTTGCTTTACACGTTTGCAATCGATCCCTTCCTCAGAAGGATCGATTGTGGACCGTTGGCGGGGGTGCGGATGGGCGGGGCGGCACCGGAGGCTATCCTGAGGGTGGTGGCCTACGCGGACGATGTCACCGTATTTGTTTCTTCGCAAGGGGAGGCAGCGAGTGGAGCGCTACTCGGAGCATCCGGGTCCAAGGTCAACCAGGATAAGTGTGAGAGTCTCTGGCTGGGAGGCGGAGATCCCGGGTTTGATCTTCCGGACACCCTCCCCGAACCCCAAGAACATGCCAAAGTCCTGGGCATCGAATTCGGCCAGGGTGATTACTCCACGAAAAACTGGGAAGGCAGAATCAAAGGTGTCGCCCAAAGAGTGGACCAATGGAGGGGATGTTCTTTGACCCTGAGGGAAAGGGTTGGCCTGTGCAAAGCTTTCCTGCTCCCCTTGCTAATCTACCTGGGCAGCGTCTGTGTCTTGCCAGAGCCTCTCTGGACACGGGTCTACAGTCTGTTCTTCCAGATGTTATGGGGTAACAGACTGAACCTAGTCAAGCGGGAGGTCACTTACCACACGAGGAGACTAGGGGGTTTGAATATGGTGAACCCCGTGGTGTTCCTAGTGAACACCTTCTTGAAAGTGAACGTGTCAAACCTCTGGAAAGAGAGGGCTCCTCCGTAGGTATTCTCCTGCAAGGGATGGTTTCAGCCTTTCTTCCAGGAATGGGAGACAGGGGGAAGATTGAAGGATCTTCGCACACCACACGGGCATCTCCCGGCTTATGTTACCCCGGTTCTGAAAATAATCCGCCGGTGGGGTCTGGGAATGTGGGAGGTGAGGTCCCTCCCGAGGAAACTCCTCGATATGAGGGTCTTGCTTTCTCATTTTCAGAGTCCATTGGCCCTCAAAGACTGCCCAAGTCGGTATCTGGAGGTTGGGTTGAGTTTGTTAAATTCTACCAGGATCCCCGAGAAGTACTGGGACTTGACTTGGCGCTGCTTCCATGGTAAGCTGTATGTGAGGGACAATTTGAAGTACAGGAGCTCCGAGGACAGGAATTGCCCCCGTGAGGCTTGTGCTAACGTGCTGGAAAGCATGGAGCACTTCCTGCTTCATTGTCCCTTTAATACAGAGGTGTACAACAGGGTGGGGGCTTCCATTGGTTGGCCGCGGCTGGCTACTCTGTCCTACGCCGGGTGGGCCTATGGAGCGTTCGGAGACCTTGGGAGAAGGGACCGAGACACTTTATTCATAGTCAGCGCAGTGGTCAGGTATTTCACGTGGAACGCACGAGTTTTAGTCTCGACGCAGAGTAAAATCCTCCATGTAGATGAAGTCTGTAGGAACATCCTAGGTGACCTGGTGAAGGTACGTTCTCTGGAGCATGAAAGACTGGGTGCCCGGAGGGCGGCCCGTCTCTGGAGGGGCTTTTCCTTCAGGGTGTCTTAGTCCGGTAGTACTCCTATATCCTGGTGGTGGGCTGATGTCTTTTCACCCTAGATTTTTGTTTTGTATTTCTGTCTCCTGAATAGAAGGTTTGCCGGCATCGAACTTGAGCCTTGGATGGTGAGTGTGTAGGTTGTGTTCTGTATATATTGTATATAATGTATAATAGGGGGTTTTAGTTAGGTTGGGTGGGGGATTTGGGGGGGTTTTCATCGGCGGTGATAAGAGGACTGATCTGGCCTGGTCCAGGCCCCGCCTGGGGAAAAACTTTGGGGCCTGATCCTAGCTCGGAGTAATCCTGAACTTTGTGGCCAGAGCTAGATCAGGGGTGGCGGGATAGTTAGTGTAGGTCTGTGTTTTATGTATATATATTAAAAATTACAAAAAAAATATAAAAAAAAAAAAAAAAAAAATTGTTCATGTCACTATTGTATATCTTGTTATTTTTGTTTTTCTGTGGTGTGAATGAGGTGCGGTAAGGGGGTGACTAAGGTCAGGCAGTGGGACCAGTAGGTTAGTGTTAGTTCCTGGTTGTATATACGTTATATTAGGTTTAGTGTTTTATTGTATATAATCTTGTATATAGGACGGTGTTTTATGTGTATATAGGACGGTGTGAGTGTTGTGTGGGATTGTATATAGTAGTATGAATGAAGCTGGGCCGGGGGTTTTATAGGTTTTATAATATTTATTTCTTGTATATGTATATATTCCTGGGGGGATTTATTTTGTTTCTATTTTCTGTGATTTGTCGTCTTGTTTTGTTCTTATGTTCGGTGTCCTGTAATGTATTATTGTTCTGTCATGTACTGTACTTATTCTATCAATAAAAAAAAGACCTGCAGTGTATATATACAGGACAGGAGGAGTGGTACTGTGCATTGTATATATACAGGACAGGAGGAGTGGTACTGTGCATTGTATATATACAGGACATGAGAAGTGGTACTGTGCATTGTATATATACAGGACAGGAGAAGTGGTACTGTGCACTGTATATATACAGGACAGGAGGAGTGGTACTGTGCAGTGTATATGTACAGGACAGGAGGAGTGGTACTGTGCAGTGTATATATACAGGACAGGAGGAGTGGTACTGTGCAGTGTATATACAGGACAGGAGGAGTGGTGCTGTGCAGTGTATATATACAGGACAGGAGGAGTGGTACTGTGCACTGTATATATACAGGACAGGAGGAGTGGTACTGTGCAGTGTATATGTACAGGACAGGAGGAGTGGTACTGTGCAGTGTATATATACAGGACAGGAGAAGTGGTACTGTGCAGTGTATATATACAGGACAGGAGAAATGGTGCTGTGCAGTGTATATATACAGGACAGGAGGAATGGTACTGTGCAGTGTATATATACAGGACAGGAGGAGCGGTACTGTGCAGTGTATATGTACAGGACAGGAGGAGTGGTACTGTGCAGTGTATATACACAGGACAGGAGGAGTGGTGCTGTGCAGTGTATATATACAGGACAGGAGGAGTGGTACTGTGCAGTGTATATACAGGACAGGAGGAGTGGTGCTGTGCAGTGTATATATACAGGACAGGAGGAGTGGTACTGTGCACTGTATATATACAGGACAGGAGGAGTGGTACTGTGCAGTGTATATGTACAGGACAGGAGGAGTGGTACTGTGCAGTGTATATATACAGGACAGGAGAAGTGGTACTGTGCAGTGTATATATACAGGACAGGAGAAATGGTGCTGTGCAGTGTATATATACAGGACAGGAGGAATGGTACTGTGCAGTGTATATATACAGGACAGGAGGAGCGGTACTGTGCAGTGTATATGTACAGGACAGGAGGAGTGGTACTGTGCAGTGTATATACACAGGACAGGAGGAGTGGTGCTGTGCAGTGTATATATACAGGACAGGAGGAGTGGTGCTGTGCAGTGTATATATACAGGACAGGAGGAGTGGTACTGTGCATTGTATATATACAGGACATGAGAAGTGGTGCTGTGCAGTGTATATATACAGGACAGGAGGAGTGGTGCTGTGCAGTGTATATATACAGGACAGGAGGAGTGGTACTGTGCATTGTATATATACAGGACATGAGAAGTGGTACTGTGCATTGTATATATACAGGACAGGAGAAGTGGTACTGTGCACTGTATATATACAGGACAGGAGGAGTGGTACTGTGCAGTGTATATGTACAGGACAGGAGGAGTGGTACTGTGCAGTGTATATATACAGGACAGGAGAAGTGGTACTGTGCAGTGTATATACAGGACAGGAGGAGTGGTGCTGTGCAGTGTATATATACAGGACAGGAGGAATGGTACTGTGCAGTGTATATATACAGGACAGGAGGAGCGGTACTGTGCAGTGTATATGTACAGGACAGGAGGAGTGGTACTGTGCAGTGTATATACACAGGACAGGAGGAGTGGTGCTGTGCAGTGTATATATACAGGACAGGAGGAGTGGTGCTGTGCAGTGTATATATACAGGACAGGAGGAGTGGTACTGTGCATTGTATATATACAGGACATGAGAAGTGGTGCTGTGCAGTGTATATATACAGGACAGGAGGAGTGGTGCTGTGCAGTGTATATATACAGGACAGGAGGAGTGGTACTGTGCATTGTATATATACAGGACATGAGAAGTGGTACTGTGCATTGTATATATACAGGACAGGAGAAGTGGTACTGTGAAGTGTATATATACATGACAGGAGGAGTGGTACTGTGCAGTGTATATATACAGGACAGGAGGAGTGGTGCTGTGCAGTGTATATATACAGGACAGGAGGAGTGGTACTGTGCAGTGTATATATACAGGACAGGAGGAGTGGTACTGTGCAGTGTATATGTACAGGACAGGAGGAGTGGTGCTGTGCAGTGTATATATACAGGACAGGAGGAGTGGTACTGTGCAGTGTATATATACAGGACAGGAGGAGTGGTGCTGTGCAGTGTATATATACAGGACAGGAGGAGTGGTGCTGTGCAGTGTATATATACAGGACAGGAGGAGTGGTGCTGTGCAGTGTATATATACAGGACAGGAGGAGTGGTACTGTGCAGTGTATATATACAGGACAGGAGGAGTGGTACTGTGCAGTGTATATATACAGGACAGGAGGAGTGGTACTGTGCAGTGTATATGTACAGGACAGGAGGAGTGGTGCTGTGCAGTGTATATATACAGGACAGGAGGAGTGGTACTGTGCAGTGTATATATACAGGACAGGAGGAGTGGTGCTGTGCAGTGTATATATACAGGACAGGAGGAGTGGTGCTGTGCAGTGTATATATACAGGACAGGAGAAGTAGTACTGTGCAGTGTATATATACAGGACAGGAGGAGTGGTGCTGTGCAGTGTATATATACAGGACAGGAGGAGTGGTACTGTGCAGTGTATATATACAGGACAGGAGGAGTGGTACTGTGCAGTGTATATATACAGGACAGGAGGAGTGGTACTGTGCATTGTATATATACAGGACAGGATGAGTGGTACTGTGCATTGTATATATACATTTGTACCCTGCAGATGCCAGCCTCTATGACGACAATTCAGTTCCATAACAGAACATGAATCCGAAACATAACCACATGGGCTAATAAAGAAGAGTCCTCCATTTTTTTGACAATTAATCAGATTGTTGAGATATATATATTATTATATTATGCGTGTATGTATGTACACACACACGCAAACATAATAAGAGCAGATGCTGAGAATGACACCATGTATACAGGGCAGGGGAAGTATACAAATCATACACAGCTCCACAATATATTCTACAATCAATTATATACCCAGCTCCACACTATATACTGTGCAAAAGAATATAGAGTCGAGCTGTTTATATACTATATATATTATATAGTGTAGGGATGTGCCAGTGTATATAGTGTGGATTCCAAACTATATACTACACTACGTACACAGCACCATACTATATAAACATCTCTACACTATACAGTACAGACCAAAAGTTTGGACACACCTCATTTAAAGA